>NC_135235.1:593399532-593762032 GCF_051348905.1 Ranitomeya variabilis | reverse complement strand
CATGCACTGCATTAATGCCCCCCCCATCAGTTCTTCTGGGGATTGTAGTTCATCAGTTCCTGGAATAGCAGCCTTCAGTTGTGGTAGAGGATACCTTTTCCTTCCTGCAGATACGGGGTTGTCATGATTTCATTTATATCTGAAAAACCTGTTAAAATCCTTGAAATTTTCTTCTGGAAACCAATAAAGTAAAGCAGCTTCTAGCGTGCAAGTCTGACAGCCGTGTCATGTATTTTGGATTTTTATTTTTTTCATGTTAATTACTTGGCTTTTTAACCTTTCTCTGGTAGCTTGAAGGATGAATCATAACTTTAAATTTAAGGTTGTACATACACCTGTCTTGTGGGATAATCAACGCGTTTCAAGGCCAACTCGATAGGGAGCAAGGCCCTCTTCTGTCTGCCAGTGAGTGATTGTCTGCTTGGAACATCGGATGTATGAGGAGGGCTGTCAGTCACTGGTGATGAGACCAAGGTCGCTGGCTCATGAATGAGGTGGCTTTGAAAATCATCCATTACCATACAGGACACAGGGATTTATAGACTTGTCTCCAGCCCAGCTGTCCTATTTCGTGCTCGCAGATGGAGCAACAATTTTATATATTTTGCATTTTGATCATCGTTGTTTGTTAAAGGGAACCTGACAGCTGATTCATTTACGGTGTAGTGAATCCTGCATTGAGCAGGGGGTTGGACACGATGATCCTGGAGATCCCTTCCAACTCTAACTTTCTATAATATGAGGCCTGATCCGCCGGCATCACCTATCAGACACCGGCTGTATGATTTCAGCCTGGTGTATTTGTCATTACAACATTATGGCGTTTCAGAGAAAAAATAACTTCTTAGCGCCCGCTGACATTGAATTACAGGTCTCTCCCTTCATGTGTGTATCGGGGAGACTTGTCAGTCACTGGCAGCGGGCGGGGAGAAGCCGCCGCAGCATTTCGGAGTCAAACATACCTGGCTGAAATTGTACAGCCAGTGTCTGATGCATATTTCCCTTAGATCGGGCAGCATGTATCAGCTCTAAATCACTAAAATACAATTTATCTAGCTGATTGCTGGGACCCCCTGCAATCCCGAGATTGGGGCTTTGAAACCCTGAGATGAGTACTCTGTAGCCCTGACAATGGCACGCCTGAAAATAGGATGGAATGGTAATAGTACTTTGCTTTCTGCATTCATGATGGGACCGCAGAGACCTGTTCCTGGGGTTCCAAATCCCAATTTTCAGGATTACTGTGGTTTCCAATGGTCGGACAACTTACTAAAGTTAAGGGATAACATTTTTTGGGGGATAACCCTATAATTATTCGTTGCAGGCACTAACCCCTGCCCAGACCTTTATGAATACTTAATTTACCCCTTACCCAGTTTTTTAGCTCTATAGAGCTCTATAGACTTTTCAGAGCTAATCCTATTTGCAACACATTTCTTGAAAAATGGTACATGCTGAAAAAGAATAGTATAATCTCAGGAGATATAATGCTCTGTGCCTTGATGATCCCTGATTGCATAAAATGTAATTCTCTAATGAAACAGTAAATTGACGACAACAACAACTTCTGGCTTCTTACCAGGTCAGATATAAATATTACTAGATGGTGGCCCAATTCTAACGCATCGGGTATTGTAGAATGTGTATGTACCGTAATTTATTTATGAATATTTCAGAATAATGCAATGAATACCCAGGATTCGGCCGGCCGGGTGCGACCAATTAGCGAAGCGTGGTTCAAATCCCGCGTGAATTTGCGGCCGGACTGCGTCTGTCGCTGATTGTTCGCGGCCGGGCGCGACCTTTTAGTGAAGCCAGGGCCAGCTCCAGGTTTTTGAGGGCCTCGGGCAAAAGAGTCTGACAGCCCACGTAGTATATAACAGCCCACGTAGTATATAACTACCCACGTAGTATATAGCACAGCCCACGTAGTATATAGCACAGCCACGTAGTATATAGCACAGCCACGCAGTATACAGCACAGCCCACGCAGTATATAGCACAGCCCACGCAGTATATAGCACAGCCCACGCAGAATATAGCACAGCCCATGCAGTATATAGCACAGCCCAAGCAGTATATAACAAAGCCACGTAGTATATAGCACAGCGAGGTAGTATATAGCACAGCCCACGCAGTGTATAGCACAGGCCACGTAGTATATAGCACAGCCACATAGTATATAGCACAGCCACGTAGTATATAATACAGCCACGTACTATATAGCACAGCGAGGTAGTATATAGCACAGCCCACGCAGTATATAACACAGCCCAAGCAGTATATAACAGCCACGTAGTATATAGCACAGCCACGTAGTATATAGCACAGCGAGGTAGTATATAGCACAGCCCACGCAGTATATAACACAGGCCACGTAGTATATAACACAGCCATGTAGTATATTGCACAGCCACGTAGTATATAACAGCCACGTAGTATATAGCACAGCGAGGTATTATATAGCACAGCCCACGCAGTGTATAACACAGGCCATGCTGTATATAACACAGCCTACGTAGTATATAGCACAGCCCATGTAGTATATAGCAATGTGGGCACCATATCCCTGTGAAAAAAGTATTAAAATAAAAATTAGTTATATACTCACCTTCCGGCGGCCCCCGGATCCAGCCCAGGCCTTTAGCGATGCTACTCGCGACGCTCCGGTCCCAGTAATGCCTTGCGGCAATAACCCGTGATAATGTAGCGGTCTCGCGAGA
Organism: Ranitomeya variabilis; assembly: GCF_051348905.1. Taxonomy (NCBI): domain Eukaryota; kingdom Metazoa; phylum Chordata; class Amphibia; order Anura; family Dendrobatidae; genus Ranitomeya; species Ranitomeya variabilis. The sequence continues at coordinate 593,759,309 of NC_135235.1, read as the reverse complement.
CCGCTACGTCATCTCCGGTCATTGCCGCAATGCATTCTTGGGACCAGAGCGTCGCGAGGAGCGGGAAAGGCTGGCACGGATGCCGGAAGGTGAGAATATAATGTTTTTTTATATATTATTATTTTGCCTATGCAGCATCAATAGTAAAAAGTGAAGCGGTGTTTAAGTCCTGCCCCAATATCGCTGATTGGTCGCGGCCGGCCGCGACCAATCAGCGACAGGTGCTGTCCGGCCGCGAATTGGCGCGAGATTTGAACCACGCTTCACTGATTGGTCGCACACTGTGTTTAAATCCCGCGCCAATGTCGCTGATTGGTCGCACCCAGCCGGCCGCGACCAATCAGCAAAGCGTGGTTCAAATCGCTGATTGGTCGCTCCCAGGCGGCCGCGACCAATCAGCGATGCGGGAGACGCTCCGTTCTCAGTAATGCCTTGCGGCAATAACCCATGATGATGTAGCGGGAAAGGCTGGTGCGGACGCCGGAAGGTGAGAATATAATGTTTTTTTTGTTACTATTATTTTTAAGTTATCTTTTTACTATTGATGCTGCATACGCAGCATCAATAGTAAAAAGTGAAGCGGTGTTTAAATCCCGCCCCAATATCGCTGATTGGTCGTGGCCGGCCGGGCGCGACCAATCAGCGACGCGGGATTTCCGTTACAAACAGACGAAAGTGGACCTTAGACAATTATATATATAGATTACCATAGCTCCTGCAGGTGGCGCCATTGTCACTACCAGCGGTGGTGCAGTGATTAGATGCTCTTCAGGGCTGGAGTTTCTTATCGGGGACCACAGGGGGTTGAGCAAAGTCTGGTGAGGTCTTCCATATAGTCCCGTCTCCTCCGAAACCTCCAATTTCATAAACAGTCTTAAACCACTCACAAAAGTTTCCTTACCTGGATTCTACAATGTGCACACGTTGCGGATTAGCCTCAGGAATTTTTTGTGTGGATTCTGCATCTCTTGGCAGAAAACGCAGGTGCGGATTAGTCACGTTTTTTGTGCGGATTTACTGCTTATTTTGTGCGGATTTCTATAATGGAATGGGTACAAAAACGCTGCAGATCCGCAAAAAAAGAAGTGACATGCTACTTTTAATCCGCAGCGTTTCCGCATGGAATTTTCCACACCATTACCACAGCATTTTTTTTTCTCATTGATTTACATTGTACTGTAAATCACTTGCGGATCTGCAGCGTTGCTGCACGGTAAAAACTCTGCGGATCCGCAGGAAATCCGCAATGTGTGCACATAGCCTAAAGGGGTTTTTCAGGATTTTATATACTAGAATAAAATAACTTTCCTATTATCTCTTCTGACGTTCCAAAATTAACTTATGTCAGTAGTTAGGTTGTGGTGCCCAAATCTAGAGCAGGCTCAGGAACGTTTCCCACTATCTGTCCACAACAGTAAAGCCCTTTAGGAGCCGCCAATTGCGAGTGGCTAAATAGGGAAACCCTCTGTCACCTCATCGCATTCTTTGGGGAGGAAGTGATGGATTGTCAAATTATTTTTCAGTAGTATAAGAAGTATCCATGGCACTCATCAATTTAATAATGCAAATGTACTTATTTTACTCATAACAATGCCATTAATTTCCACAAGGCTTCTCAGATATTATCAAATGCTATGCTCCATGCGGTGGAGGAGGTGGATTCTGAATTTTTGGACTCTGTCAAACACCGATATGAATTTTGAAATTAACATGTCAGTGTGATTAATTTGCAGAGTAAGTGTGAGATTTGTAGTACTGGTAAAATAAAAGTAATAGAAGCTAAAACATTTTTCAAATACACCATGGAAGTGATTCTTCAAAGCTATTATACTAGAATACCGACGTAAATGGTTTTGAAAAGTCCCAAAATTAGGGGACTTTTTGTGTTTTCAAGACAGTTTTTCCCAGCAAAAGTGGGTTGGACATGGGAATGCTAGAGGGGTGTAACACTACAACTCCTCTAAGTCATGACGAGTTGTCGCTTTCCTTATGCCAGAAATCTTACTCCAGTTAGGGACCAGAGTAAGACTTGTAATTTTGCGTGCAGATGTGAACTCCACTCGTGATACGCTCCTGATTCATGAATCAGGAGAATCTGGCTCCAGCACTCCTCATTAAGACTGGTGAGTAGTGTATTTTTCGGACTATAAGACGCACCGGACTATAAGGCGCACCCAGGTTTTAGAGGTGGAAAATAGGGAAAAAAATATTTTAAGCAAAAAAATGTGGTAAAATATTTAATAACATACTATTAGATGTGGTGTTATTATATATAATAGTATGTTATTATGTTGGAAGCTGCGGGACCAGTGTGGTGTCTGTTAAGTACTATATGAAGATGCTGGAGGGTGAGTATAAGAATGGGGGCACAGGACTTAAGAAAGCACCACTCCAGCACTGCAAAATAACACTGAAGTGCTGCTTTAAAATCCCATGGGAGAACTATAACTCCCAGCATGTCCTGCAGATCCTATGACATGCTGGGAGTTATAGTTCACTAAAAGAGTAGCAGAGTGCTTTATTGGGTTTTGGAAAGACTAACCTCTTAATTGTGGCAGCCACACTGTGGTGAGGTAAAAGTATCCCATGACTGCACACAGAGCCCTCCCTCTTGTTGCCTTTCCACAGCACAGGTTATAAGAGGAAGCCTGCAGATTCTAGTGTTGGAGTCTGAAGGACCTGTGATGTCAAGAAGAGGGAGGGCTCTGTGCTGCCATGTGATGCTCCAGCCCGCCCACTTCTGACATAATCACAGGTCCTCCTTGTGTACACTGCACAGCACTCAGCGTCCAGCCCAGGAAGGTACCAGCGATCTCTCCCCCGGACCCTGCTGCTGCTGCCTCCTCCTCCCCCGGACACACGGGTCTCCCCAGCTGCTGCAGGAATCAGCGCTGGGGAATCCATATGTGTCGCTGCTTAAGTGCAGTATTCATTTGCTGCTCCCCGCTCATGGCTCAGCTGATAGGTGGGCGGGGAGTAGCTAGTGAATATTCACTGCACTTAGCTGATTCCCGGCAGTGGGGACATTTTTCTGCCTGCTGAAGTGGGATAACAGTGCGATCCCACTCGCTGCTGCCCCCCTCCCCACATGCTACATCCCTACCATAAGACGCACCCACACTTTCCTCCCAAATTTAGAGGAAAAAAAGTGCTTCTTATGGTCAGAAAAATACGGTAAGTCCCTGGCCGAGATATACAAAAGTATTGTGCACTCACCACATTACACCTATAGGAGCTTTTCTGACATCCCATTCTACATCCGAAGACATTAATATGATCCCTTTGCAGCTGTAAGTGGTTTCTCACTTCTGGGAAGGAGTTCTACAAGATTGTGGAGGTGTCTGGGAATTTGTGAGATCAGACACTGATTTGGGAGGATAGGGGTGGGTGTGAGGAGATAGGGAACATGCAGCTGACTGTCACCCACTGCCAGCCGTTTGCATAACACTAACAGTCTATTTACAGCTGCTCTTCTGTTTCAATAACAATGTACAGTTAGGTCCATATATATTTGGACAGAGACAACATTTTTCTAATTTTGGTTATAGACATTACCACAATGAATTTTAAACAAAACAATTCAGATGCAGTTGAAGTTCAGACTTTCAGCTTTCATTTGAGGGTATCCACATTAAAATTGGATGAAGAGTTTAGGAGTTTCAGCTCCTTAACATGTGCCACCCTGTTTTTAAAGGGACCAAAAGTAATTGGACAGATTTAATCATTTTAAATAAAATGTTCATTTTTAGTACTTGGTTGAAAACCCTTTGTTGGCAATGACTGCCTGAAGTCTTGAACTCATGGACATCACCAGACGCTGGGTTTCCTCCTTTTTGATGCTCTGCCAGGCCTTCACTGCGGTGGTTTTCAGTTGCTGTTTGTTTGTGGGCCTTTCTGTCTGAAGTTTAGTCTTTAACAAGTGAAATGCATGCTCAATTGGGTTGAGATCAGGTGACTGACTTGGCCATTCAAGAATATTCCACTTCTTTGCTTTAATAACTACTGTGTTGCTTTGGCTTTATGTTTTGGGTCGTTGTCCATCTGTAGTATGAAACGGCGACCAATCAGTTTGGCTGCATTTGGCTGGATCTGAGCACACAGTATGGCTCTGAATACCTCAGAATTCATTCGGCTGCTTCTGTCCTGTGTCACATCATCAATAAACACTAGTGACCCAGTGCCACTGGCAGCCATGCATGCCCAAGCCATCACACTGCCTCCGCCGTGTTTTACAGATGATGTGGTATGCTTTGGATCATGAGCTGTACCACGCCTTCACCATACTTTTCTCTTTCCATCATTCTGGTAGAGGTTGATCTTGGTTTCATCTGTCCAAAGAATGTTCTTCCAGAACTGTGCTGGCTTTTTTAGATGTTTTTTAGCCTTTTTCTTCTTGATGCTTATGAGTGGCTTGCACCGTGCAGTGAACCCTCTGTATTTACTTTCATGCAGTCTTCTCTTTATGGTAGATTTGGATATTGATGCGCCTACCTCCTGGAGAGTGTTGGTCACTTGGTTGGCTGTTGTGACGGGGTTTCTCTTCACCATGGAGATTATTCTGCGATCATCCACCACTGTTGTCTTCCGTGGGCGCCCAGGTCTTTTTGCATTGATGAGTTCACCAGTGCTTTCTTTCTTTCTCAGGATGTACCAAACTGTAGATTTTGCCACTCCTAATGTTGTAGCAATTTCTTGGATGGTTTTTTTCTGTTTTCACAGCTTAAGGATGGCTTGTTTCACCTGCATGGAGAGCTCCTTTGACCGCATGCAGGGGCGTAACTACCGCGGTCGCAGCGGTCGCCATTGCGACCGGGCCCCGCAGGTCAGGGGCCCCGGGCCGGCAGGTCTGAGCAGGGCCAGGCTGGCCATCGGGCACTTCTGGCAAATGCCAGAAGAGCCGATGCCAGTAGTGGGCCGCTGCACTGTTCCCCCCCAGTGCCGCCGCCGCATTTAACTATACCGGCGTCTATGACACCGGTATAGTTCAATGCAATGATGGGAGGAGAGAGCGTCACCTGACGCTTCCTCTCCCATCATTCCCCGCTCTGCCTCTGACAGTACACTGCGGGTGCGCGATGACGTCATATCATCGCGCACCTGCAGTGTCCTGGGCAGACTTCAGCCGCCAGGAGCAGCGCGGGCAAAAGGAAAGGTGAGGAGAGTTTTTTTTTTTTTTTTTTTTTTCTTTTTAACCGGACTGTGGGGCCATTATCGGGGGGGGGGGGGATGAGATGAGATGTGGGCTGTGCTCTATATATCCCTGTGCGGGCTCTGCTGTATATACCCCTGTGGGGACTCTGCTGTATATATCCCTGTGCGGGCTCTGCTGTATATATCCCTGTGCGGGCTCTGCTGTATATACCACTGTGCGGGCTCTGCTGTATATACCACTGTGCGGGCTCTGCTGTATATACCACTGTGCGGGCTCTGCTGTATATACCACTGTGCGGGCTCTGCTGTATATAACACTGTGCGGGCTGTGCTCTATATACCACTGTGCGGGCTGTGCTGTATATACCACTGTGCGGGCTGTGCTGTATATACCACTGTGCGGGCTGTGCTGTATATACCACTGTGCGGGCTCTGCTGTATATAACACTGTGCGGGCTGTGCTGTATATACCACTGTGCGGGCTCTGCTGTATATAACACTGTGCGGGCTGTGCTCTATATACCACTGTGCGGGCTCTGCTGTATATAACACTGTGCGGGCTGTGCTGTATATACCACTGTGCGGGCTGTGCTCTATATACCACTGTGCAGGCTCTGCTGTATATAACACTGTGCGGGCTGTGCTCTATATACCACTGTGCGGGCTGTGCTCTATATACCACTGTGCGGGCTGTGCTCTATATACCACTGTGCGGGCTGTGCTCTATATACCACTGCGGGCTGTGCTCTATATACCACTGTGCGGTCTGTGCTGTATATACCACTGTGCGGGCTCTGCTGTATATACCACTGTGCGGGCTGTGCTGTATATACCACTGTGCGGGCTGTGCTGTATATACCACTGTGCGGGCTGTGCTGTATATACCACTGTGCGGGCTCTGCTGGATATACCACTGTGCGGGCTGTGCTCTATATATCCCTGTGCGGGCTCTGCTGTATATACCACTGTGCGGGCTGTGCTCTATATACCACTGTGCAGGCTCTGCTGTATATATCCCTGTGCGGGCTCTGCTGTATATACCACTGTGCGGGCTGTGCTCTATATACCACTGTGCGGGCTGTGCTCTATATACCACTGTGCGGGCTGTGCTCTATATACCACTGCGGGCTGTGCTCTATATACCACTGTGCGGGCTGTGCTGTATATACCACTGTGCGGGCTCTGCTGTATATACCACTGTGCGGGCTCTGCTGTATATACCACTGTGCGGGCTGTGCTGGATATACCACTGTGCGGTCTGTGCTGGATATACCACTGTGCGGTCTGTGCTGGATATACCACTGTGCGGTCTGTGCTGGATATACCACTGTGCGGTCTGTGCTGGATATACCACTGTGCGGGCTGTGCTGGATATACCACTGTGCGGGCTGTGCTGGATATACCACTGTGAGGGCTGTGCTGGATATACCACTGTGCGGTCTGTGCTGGATATACCACTGTGCGGTCTGTGCTGGATATACCACTGTGCGGGCTGTGCTGGATATACCACTGTGCGGGCTGTGCTGGATATACCACTGTGTGGGCTGTGCTGGCACCCAACACCATGTTGCAGTGCAGGAGATTCCTGCAACAGTCCGAGGCGTATCTAGGGGAAGCGGGGCGGGGGAAGGTGGGGGGGTTGTGGGGGCGGGGGAAGGTGGGGGGGGGGGTAGGGGGGGGCCCCATTTGGAAGTTCGCACCGGGGCCCATAACTTTGTAGTTACGCCACTGACCGCATGTTTACTTCACAGCAAAACCTTCCAAATGCAAGCACCACACCTAAAATCAACTCCAGGCCTTTTATCTGCTTAACCCCTTAGTGACAGAGCCAATTTGGTACTTAATGACCAGGCCAATTTTTACAATTCTGACCACTGTCACTTTATGAGGTTATAACTCTGGAACGCTTCAACTGATCCTGCTGATTCTGAGACTGTTTTTTCATGACATATTGTACTTCATGTTAGTGGTAACATTTCTTCGATATTACTTGCGATTATTTATGAAAAAAATGGAAATATGGCAAAAACTTTTAAAATTTAGCAATTTTCAAACTTTGGATTTTTATGCCCTTAAATCAGAGAGATATGTCACAAAAAATAGTTTATAAATAACATTTCCCACATGTCTACTTTACATCAGCACAATTTTGGAACCAAAATTTTTTTTTGTTAGGGAGTTATAAGGGTTAAAAGTTGACCAGCAATTTCTCATTTTTACAACACCATTTTTTTTTAGGGACCACATCACATTTGAAGTCATTTTGAGGGGTCAATATGATAGAAAATAACCAAGTGTGACACCATTCTAAAAACTGCACCCCTCAAGGTGCTCAAAACCACATTCAAGAAGTTTATTAACCCTTTACGTGCTTCACAGGAACTGAAACAATGTGGAAGGCAAAAATGAACATTTAACTTTTTTTTGCAAACATTTTGCTTCAGAACCATTTTTTTTATTTTCACAAGTGTAAAAACAGAAATTTAACCATAAATGTTGTTGTGCCATATGTGGGGGTAAACCACTGTTTGGGCGCACCGCAGAGCTTGGAAGAGAAGGAGCGCCGTTTGACTTTTTCAATGCAGAATTGGCTGGAATTGAGATCGGATGCCATGTCACGTTTAGAGAGCCCCTGATGTGCCTAAACAGTGGAAACCCCCCACAAGTGACCCCATTTTGGAAACTAGACCCCTTAAGGAACTTAACTAGATGTGTGGTGAGCACTTTGAGCCCCCAAGTGCTTCACAGAAGTTTATAAAGTAGAGCCGTGAAAATAAAAAATCGCATTTGTTTACACAAAAATGATCTTTTCGCCCACAAATTCTTATTTTCACAAGGGTAACAGGAGAAATTAGACCACAAAAGTTGTTGCGCAATTTCTCCTGAGTATGTTGATACCCCATATGTGGGGGTAAACCACTGTTTGGGCGCACCGCAGAGCTTGGAAGAGAAGGAGTGCCGTTTTACTTTTTCAATGTAGAATTGGCTGGAATTGAGATTGGACGCCATGTCGCATTTGGAGAGCCCCTGATGTGCCTAAACAGTGGAATTTCCCCACAAGTGACACCATTTTGGAAACTAGACCCCTTAAGTAACTTATCTAGATGTGTGGTGAGCACTTTAAACCCCCAGGTGCTTCACGGAAGGTTATAGCGTAGAGCCGTGAAAATAAAAAGTCGCATTTTTTTTTCAAAAATGATTTTTTGCCCCCAAATTTTTATTTTGACAAGAGTAACAGGAGAAATTAGACCACAAAAGTTGTTGTGCAATTTCTCCTGAGTGTGGCGATACCCCATATGTGGGGGTAAACCACTGTTTGGGCGCACCGCAGAGCTTGGAAGAGAAGGAGTGCCGTTTTACTTTTTCAATGTAGAATTGGCTGGAATTGAGATCGGACACCATGTCGCGTTTGGAGAGCCCCTGATGTGCCTAAACAGTAGAAACCCCCCACAAGTGACCCCATTTTGGAAACTAGACCACTTAAGGAACTTATCTAGACGTGCGGTGAGCACTTTAAACCCCCAAGTTCTTCACAGAAATTTATAAAGTAGAGCCGTGAAAATAAAAAATCCTTTTTTTTCCCCTCAAAAATGATTTTTTAGCCTGCAATTTTTTATTTTCTCAAGGGTAACAGGAGAAATTGGACCCCAAAATTTATTGTGCAATTTATGCTGAGTAGGCTGATACCCCATATGTTGGGGTAAACCACTGTTTGGGCGCATGGCAGAGCTCGGAAGGGAAGGAGCGCCGTTTTGGAATGCAGACTTTGATAGAATGGTCTGCGGGCGTTATGTTGCATTTGCAGAGCCCCTGATGTGCCTAAACAGTAGAAACCTCCCACAAGTGACCCCATTTTGGAAACTAGACCCCCCAAGGAACTTATCTAGATGTGTGGTGAGAACTTTGAATGCCCAAGTGCTTCACAGAGGTTTATAATGCAGAGTTGTGAAAATAAAAAATATTTTTTTTTTCCACAAAAAAGATTTTTTAGCCCCCAAGTTTTTATTTTCACAAGGGTAACAGGAGAAATAGGACCCCAAAAGTTGTTGTCCAATTTATCCCGAGTACGCTGATGCCCCATATGTGGGGGTAAACCACTGTTTGGGTGCACGGCAGAGCTCGGAAGGGAGGGAGCACCATTTGACTTTTTGAGCGCAAAATTGGCTGTGGCGTTTAGAGACCCCCTGATGTACCTAAACAGTGGAAACCCCCCAAATGTAACTCCAACCCTAACCCCAACACACCCCTAAGGCTTCTTTCACACTTCAGTTGTTTGGCGTCAGTCAGCTCCGACATAGTGACGGATCCGTCACAATTGTTGAGAAAACGGTATTAACGGATCCGTTTTTTTGACGGATCCGTTACTTGGGGGTTGTCTGGGAAAAGTATCTACTTTTTGGAGCATGCGCAATTGAAAAAGCGGATTGGGGCGACGGATCCGCCGAAATGACGGTAACAACGGATCCGTCGCCCATAGGCGGCCATTCTATGGAATGACGAACGCGACGGATCCGTCGCGAACCGCCATTTCGGCGCAGACAAAAAACGTTACAATGGCCGTCAATGTCTAGATGACGTCCACCAAATCTCGACGGATCCGTCACATGGCGGATGGAACGGATGACCATCCGCCACAATCCGTCGCTAATGCAAGTCTATGGGAAAATAGCGGAACCGCCAAAAAAATTGGCGGATCCGCTATTTGATGAAAATGGCGGTTTCAGACTGACGCCAAAAGACTGAAGTGTGAAAGAGGCCTAACCCTAATGACAAACCCGATCCATAATCCTAATCACAACCCTAAGGATAATCGCAACCCTAACCTCAAAACAACCATAACCCTAATCAGAACCCTAAATCCAACACACCCCTAATCCTAATCTCAACCCTAACCTCAAACCTAACCCTAATCCCAATACACCCCTAATCCCAACCCTACCCTTAACCCTAATCCCAAACCTAACCGTAATCCCAAACATAACCCTAATGCCAACCCTAATCCAAATCCTAATCCCAACCCTAACCCTAACTTTAGCCGCAACTCTAGTCCTAACTTTAGCCCCAACCCTAACCCTAACCCTAAATTTAGCCCCAGCCCTAACCCTAAATTTAGCTCCAACCCTAACCCTAAATTTAGCCCCAACCCTAGCCCTAACCCTAGTCCTAGCCCTAACCCTAATTTTAGCCCCAACTTTTCTCTCCTGCCGGCCGGCAGATGGCAGCAGAGAGCGGGCGCACTGCGCATGCGCCCGCCATTTTCTTTCTATAGGAAGAAGCCGTCCGGCAGGAGAAGACACAGGAGGACCCAGGGACACCGGCAAGTATGATAGGGTCCCCGAATCCCCCTATTTCTCTGTCCTCTGATGTGCGATCACATCAGAGGACAGAGAATTACACATCACTTTTTTTTTTTTTTTTTTTTTTTGCGGTCGCCGGTAAACAGTTAATTACCGGCGATCGCAAAACAGAGGTCGGTAAAAACCGACCCCGATCATGTTCTTTGGGGTCTCGGCTTCCCCCAGCAGCCGAGACCCCAAAGATCTCCCAGGTGCCGGCCATTTTTAAGATGGCGGCGCCCATGGGGAGCCACGAGGAGCACCGGGGGAGACAGGTGAGTATCAGGGGGGCATCGGGGGCGACCGGGGACCCCATTTCTCTGTCCTCCGATGTGCGATCACATTGGAGGACAGAGAAATTAAATGGGAAATCGCGTTTTTTGTGTTTTTTTGCGATCGCCGGTAAACGGTTAATTACCGGCGATCGCAACTCGGGGGTCGGTAAAAAAACCCCGAATCATGTTCTCTGGTGTCTCGGCTACCCCCGGTAACCGAGACCCCAGAGAAAATCTGACTCTGGGGGGCGCTATTCACTTTTTCCACAGCGCCGTTAATTAACGGCGCTGTGGTTTAAGTACCCTTAGCGGCCGCCGTTAAAAGGCGTATCGGCGGTCGTTAAGGGGTTAATTGAGAATGACATAACGAAGGGATTGCCCACACCTGTCCATGAAATAGCCTTGGAGTCAATTGTCCAATTATTTTGGTCCCTTTAAAAACAGGGTGGCACATGTTAAGGAGCTGAAACTCCTAAACCCTTCATCCAATTTTTTATGTGGACACCCTCAAATGAAAGTCTGAACTTCACCTGCATTTGAATTGTTTTGTTTAAAATTCATTGTGGTAATGTCTATAACCAAAATTAGAAAAATGTTGTCTCTGTCCAAATATATAAGGACCTAACTATATGGCAGTGAGCTGTGTGGACATCAAGAGCACTAGTTGCCTGTAGTACTAACCACGAGCCACAAGGGGACACTATTCTTCCTGTTACTCTATAGGCTCTTGTTGGAACTTGTGTACAGTACATCTACTATATAATTGTCTAAGGGTCACTTCTGTCTGTCTGTCATGGATATTCATTGGTCGCGGCCTCTGTCTGTCATGGAAATCCAAGTCGCTGATTGGTCGTGGCAAAACGCCCACGACCATTGCCACGACCAATCAGCGACGGCCATAGTCTGGCAGCGAAATGGCCGCTGCTTTACTTCCCTGCAGTCAGCGCTGAGCTCTCACACAGGGTTAATGCCAGCGTTAACGGACCGCGGTGTAACGCACTCCGTTAACGCAGCTATTAACCCTGTGTGACCAACTTTTTACTATTGATGCTGCATATGTTACAAATAATAATAATAATAAAAAAAAGGTTATTCTCACCTTCCAACGTCGCACGCTGTCCTCGGCAGTGCAAGCGGCAGGTTCCGGTGCCAAGGATGCTATGCAAGAAGGACCTGCCATGACGTCACGGTCATGTGACCGCGATGTCATCACAGGTCCTGCGCTCATACCAACCCTGGGACCGGAAGCTGCCGCGTGCGCCGCACACAAGCGCCAGGACTTCAAGGGGCCTTCGGAAGGTGAGTATATGTTTATTTTTTAAATCTTTTTTAACCACGCATATAGTGCCCACATTGATATATACTACGTGGGCTGTGTTATATACTGCGTGGGCTCTGTTATATACTACATCTCTGTGCTATATACTATGTAGCTGGGCAATATACAACGTCACTGCAATATACAACGTGGCTGTGTTATATACTACGTAGCTCTGCTATATACTGCGTACACTGTTACATACTACGTAGCTCTGTTATATACTACCTAGCTATGTTATATACTACGTCGGTTGTGTGATGCAGCGCCCCAGAGTCCTGGTCGTTGCAGTATTGTCACTCTTCCACAAGGGGGAGTGATGGTACGTCTGATGGCACTAAAGGAGTTCACCTGACCAGGTATCACAGTCACACACTACACTTCACACTCCGGCCACCAGGGGGAGCAAAAGGTTCTATGTATTAGGCCACTCCTCACACTCTGGTAAAACTGGGAGTCGGATAGGAAGTGAGAGAGAAGCTGACTGGGTTTTGCCCAGGTAACATCTAGTGAGAGAGAGTTGTTTGGGAAGACTCAGGGAGGTCCCTGTCAGGGGTGGGATCCTGACAGTGGCCTAGCACAAGACAGATCGTTACGGAGCCGTGCCTGCACCTCATTGCGGCGGCATCCTAAGAAAGGACACGAAGCAAAGTATATTGTGGAGAAGTGAGAAACGAGATCACAGCACAAAGGAGATAGAACCAGGAGGAGTCGTGCCCCAAGATCGGCAACATCCTTCTGAGGCGCGTAGCCGGTGTCCGGAACGCCGAGGAAGTAATAGGCTCTATGCATTACTTTGAACTATGGCAGGGCAGTTAACTCTAGGTTGGCTGTCTCACCTTTACACCTAATGAAGACAACGGAGGCAATTGTGGGAGAGGGGCGTCTCTAGGGTCCATATAAAATAACTCCAGGCCTACCCCGTCATACGGGTGCCTCCTATCCAAACCATCTGGGGGACGGAGAGAGAGAACAAACATACACGACAGTTGTGAGGACTATCCCGTGGTGCTCAGCAGGGAAGTACTACAACACACAGGCGCTAGTAGGAAGGCTACTGATTTCCACCTGCAAAGGGAACTCTGGATGTGCCTTCGCACCGGCCGGTCTCAGCCAGCCCTGTTAGCAGTGCTCTGGATTGTGGATGCCGAAGCCTTCAGTAAAAAGGTAAAGAGACTGCAACCCTGTGTCCTCGTCATTTACTGCGACCTACACCATTACCATCTACTCATCAAGGGAAGCCCTGGGGACATACTTCACCTGTGGGAAGTTACATCTAGCTGCCATTCCATCAACCCAGCGGACCCCTAGCAGAGTCGGTCACCCTGACCGAATACCACAGGTGGCGTCACGAACACTTGACAAACTCTCACCTACACCTTTATTTGGGCGCCCCTTAGCAGGGCCACGGACTGGGTCGGGCCACCGTGACACCCCTAGAACTGAGACCGAGGGACCCGGTTCCGAGTACCCCGCTGCCCTGCGTTTGGGGGCCGCTCCAAACTTGGCGTCACGAACAGGATCTACTTAAGCCTGAGAATCAGGTCGTGTGCCTTGGAACTGTGATTGAATTGTGCTTGAATAGTGATTTATTGCAAAGACTGTGTATTTCTATTTGCCGCCAAAAATTCCCGCCAAAACCGCCGCCATTACAGCGCAACGAGGAGCGCAGGAGAAGAAGAAGGGCGTGCCATGGGAGGAGACTACCAAAGCGGCGCCAAAAGTGTCGACCGCCCCCTCCGACTACTGCTGCAAGAAGACGACGTGCCCCGAAGTACAGGAGAACCGCCCCCTGATTTGCAACGGCGGGGACCAAGACGAGAAGGAGCTCCTCCCTCAGAAAATGGCGGAACCATGTGTGTGTGCAGCTGCCGACCGCGAAACAGCGAGGGTGACCAGCGAGTACCTGAACGACGATGAAGTGATCCCGGACTGTCCCCGCCGACCAGAGGCGGAGCCGAACCCACCGCCGCTGGAGGATCCATGCCTCTTGGAGCCGCAGGCGGAGGAGCCGAGCCAACCTATCCCGAATGCGGAGCCAGCGGATGTGAAGCAATGGAAGTCGGAGCTGTCCCAGAGGGTCGCATTGGAAGAACCGCGGTCCGAGCCGCTGCCGACTCCAGTGTCCTCATCAATGGAACGGACCGGCATCGGTGCAACCACATCAGACGCAGGTATGGAAAGCGCCCCTGCTCTACCAACCGATCCTGCTCCCGTGACCGCTCCCCGTCCCGACAATGACCGATTCCCCGCCGCTGAGCTGGTAGTGATAACCCCCAGCAAAATGGAGAAGCTGGTGCCTCCGTTACCGACAACTATGGGAGAACCACTAGATGTGAGCTCAGAGGGGGTGATCTTCCAATGGGATACCCCAAGGATTGGAACAGACGGGGCCAGGCAGAAGTGCCTCAGCATTGCTGTGCTCACCTGGGAACAATATAAACAATGCTTAATTCTACACTGGAAAAACCGAAAAGAGACAGAACTGTTGTGAATTAGACTTTTTTGGCTCCCTCTTGTGGTCACTAGTGATATGACTCTGGGATTGTCTTTCCTCAGTTTGGCACCCACCTGGGTCGTTAGTCCAGGGGTGTTGCTATATAAACTTCCTGGTTTCTCAGTCCTGTGCCTGGCATCGTTGTAATCAGTTCCTTTCTGTTTGCTCCTGTCTGCTGGTCTTGGATCTTGCAAAATTAAGCTAAGTCCTGCTTCCTTGTTTTTTGGTTATTTGCTTTGCTCTTAGTTTTTGTCCAGCTTGTACTAAATGTGATTCCTGATTTTGCTGGAAGCTCTAGGGGGCTGGTGTTCTCCCCCCGGGCCGTTAGACGGTTCGGGGTTCTTGAATATCCAGCTGGATATTTTGATAGGGTTTTTGCTGACCATATAAGTCATCTTACTATATTCTGCTATTAGTCAGTGGGCCTCTCTTTGCTAAATATCTAGTTCATTCTTACGTTTGTCTTTTCTCCTTACCTCACCGTTATTATTTGTTGGGGGCTTGTATCCAACTTTTGGGGTCTTTTCTCTGGAGGCAAGAAAGGTGTATCTTTTCCCTTCTAGGGTTAGTTAGTTCTCCGGCTGGCGCGAGACGTCTAGAACCAACGTAGGCACGTTCCCCGGCTGCTGCTATTTGTGGTGCTAGGATTAGATATATGGTCAGCCCAGTTACCACTGCCCTATGAGCTGGTTTTTTGTGTTTGCAGACTTGGTATGTACTTTTGAGACCCTCTGCCATTGGGGTCATAACAGTATGCCAGGCCAAGGTTGAATGTTTAATGCATTGCAGAAGTGGGATTACAAGAAAGGAAAGTCTGAGTTTTTTTTTTTTCTTTCTTTCCTCTCTTTTTTCCTCCCCTTTACCTCTGAGTGGCTTGTGCTTGGTGCAGACATGAATGTCCAGACTTTGATTACAAGTGTGGATCAGCTTGCTGCTCGTGTGCAGGGCATACAAGATTTTGTTACCAGTAGTCCAATGTCTGAACCTAAAATACCTATTCCTGAACTGTTCTCTGGAGACCGATTTAAGTTTAGGAATTTCAGGAATAATTGTAAATTGTTTCTATCTCTGAGACCCCGTTCATCTGGAGACTCAGCTCAGCAAGTAAAAATTGTTATCTCTTTCTTACGGGGCGACCCTCAGGATTGGGCCTTCTCGCTAGCGCCAGGAGATCCGGCATTGGCAAATATTGATGCGTTTTTTCTGGCGCTCGGATTGCTTTACGAGGAACCCAATCTTGAAATTCAGGCAGAAAAAGCCTTGCTGGCTATTTCTCAGGGTCAGGATGAAGCTGAAGTGTATTGCCAAAAATTTCGGAAATGGTCCGTGCTTACTCAGTGGAATGAGTGTGCTCTGGCCGCAAATTTCAGAAATGGCCTTTCTGAAGCCATTAAGAATGTGATGGTGGGTTTCTCCATTCCTACAGGTCTGAATGATTCCATGGCGCTGGCTATTCAAATTGACCGGCGTTTCCGGGAGCGCAAAGCCGCGAATCCTCTGGTGGTGTTGTCTGAACAAACACCTGATTTAATGCAATGTGGTAGAATTCAGACTAGAAATGAACGGAAAAATCATAGACGTCAGAATGGGTTGTGTTTTTACTGTGGTGATTCTACACATGTTATATCAGCATGCTCTAAACGCCTAACTAGGGTTGTTAGTCCTGTCGCCATTGGTAATTTGCAACCTAAGTTTATTTTGTCTGTGACTTTAATTTGCTCATTGTCTTCCTACCCTGTTATGGCGTTTGTGGATTCAGGTGCTGCCCTGAGTCTTATGGATCTGTCGTTTGCCAAGCGCTGTGGTTTTGTTCTTGAGCCGTTGGTAAATCCTATCCCTCTTAGAGGTATTGATGCTACGCCATTGGCGGAAAATAAACCGCAGTTTTGGACACAGGTAACCATGTGCATGACTCCTGAACATCGGGAGGTGATTCGTTTTCTTGTTCTGCATAAAATGCATGATTTGGTCGTTTTGGGTCTGCCATGGTTACAGACCCATAATCCAGTCTTGGATTGGAAGGCAATGTCTGTGTCAAGTTGGGGCTGTCAGGGAATTCATGGTGATTCCCCGCCGGTGTCTATTGCTTCCTCTACTCCTTCGGAAGTTCCTGAGTATTTGTCTGATTACCAGGATGTATTCAGCGAGTCCAGGTCCAGTGCTCTTCCTCCTCATAGGGACTGTGACTGCGCTATAGATTTGACTCCAGGTAGTAAATTTCCTAAGGGAAGATTATTTAATCTGTCTGTACCTGAGCATACCGCAATGCG
Organism: Ranitomeya variabilis; assembly: GCF_051348905.1. NCBI lineage: Eukaryota > Metazoa > Chordata > Amphibia > Anura > Dendrobatidae > Ranitomeya > Ranitomeya variabilis. The sequence goes on along the minus strand of NC_135235.1, from coordinate 593,742,462 downwards.
TTTGTATATCAAGGAATCTCTGGAGAAGGGGCATATCCGTCCATCCTCTTCCCCTCTTGGTGCGGGATTCTTTTTTGTGGCCAAGAAGGACGGATCTTTGAGACCTTGTATTGACTATCGGCTTCTGAATAAAATCACTGTTAAATTTCAGTATCCTTTGCCTCTGTTGTCGGACTTGTTTGCCTGGATTAAAGGTGCCAAGTGGTTCACCAAGATAGATCTTCGTGGTGCGTACAACCTTGTGCGCATTAAGCAAGGAGATGAATGGAAAACTGCATTTAATACACCCGAAGGTCATTTTGAGTACTTGGTGATGCCTTTCGGGCTCTCTAATGCTCCTTCAGTGTTTCAGTCCTTTATGCATGATATTTTCCGGAAGTATCTGGATAAATTTATGATTGTTTATCTGGATGATATTCTGTTTTTTTCTGATGATTGGGACTCGCATGTGGAGCAGGTCAGGATGGTGTTTCAGGTTTTGCGTGAGAATGCTTTGTTTGTTAAGGGCTCAAAGTGTCTCTTTGGAGTACAGAAGGTTCCCTTTTTGGGTTTTATTTTTTCCCCTTCTGCGGTGGAGATGGACCCAGTCAAGGTCCGAGCTATTCATGATTGGACTCAACCCACGTCAGTTAAGAGTCTTCAGAAGTTCTTGGGTTTTGCTAACTTCTACCGTCGTTTTATCGCTAATTTTTCTAGCGTTGTTAAACCTTTGACGGATATGACCAAGAAAGGTTCTGATGTGGCTAATTGGGCTCCTGCAGCCGTGGAGGCCTTTCAAAAGTTGAAGCGCCGGTTTACTTCGGCGCCTGTTTTGTGCCAGCCTGATGTCTCACTTCCCTTTCAGGTTGAAGTGGATGCTTCTGAGATTGGGGCAGGGGCCGTTTTGTCGCAGAGAGGCCCTGGTTGCTCTGTAATGAGACCATGTGCTTTTTTCTCTAGGAAGTTTTCGCCTGCTGAGCGAAATTATGATGTTGGTAATCGGGAGTTGTTGGCCATGAAGTGTGCATTTGAGGAGTGGCGTCATTGGCTCGAGGGTGCTAAGCATCGTGTGGTGGTCTTGACTGATCACAAAAATCTGATGTATCTCGAGTCTGCTAAACGCCTGAATCCTAGACAGGCCCGCTGGTCATTGTTTTTCTCCCGTTTTGACCTTGTGGTCTCGTATTTACCAGGTTCAAAGAATGTGAAGGCTGATGCTCTTTCAAGGAGCTTTGTGCCTGACTCTCCTGGAGTCGCAGAACCAGTTGGTATTCTCAAAGAGGGAGTTATCCTGTCAGCCATTTCTCCGGATTTGCGACGTGTGTTGCAGAGATTTCAGGCTGGTAGACCTGACTCTTGTCCACCTGACAGACTGTTTGTTCCTGATAAGTGGACCAGCAGAGTCATTTCCGAGGTTCATTCCTCGGTGTTGGCAGGGCATCCGGGAATTTTTGGCACCAGAGATCTGGTGGCTAGGTCCTTTTGGTGGCCTTCCTTGTCATGGGATGTGCGGTCATTTGTGCAGTCCTGTGGGACTTGTGCTCGAGCTAAGCCTTGCTGTTCTCGTGCCAGCGGGTTGCTCTTGCCCTTGCCTGTCCCGAAGAGGCCTTGGACACACATTTCCATGGATTTCATTTCAGATCTTCCGGTGTCTCAGGGCATGTCTGTCATCTGGGTGGTATGTGATCGCTTTTCCAAGATGGTCCATTTGGTATCTTTGCCTAAGCTGCCCTCCTCTTCCGATCTGGTTCCTTTGTTCTTTCAGAATGTGGTTCGTTTACACGGCATTCCTGAGAATATTGTGTCTGACAGGGGATCCCAGTTTGTTTCCAGGTTCTGGCGATCCTTTTGTGCTAAGATGGGCATTGATTTGTCGTTTTCGTCTGCCTTTCATCCTCAGACTAATGGACAAACGGAGCGAACTAATCAGACTCTGGAGGCTTATTTGAGGTGTTTTGTTTCTGCAGATCAGGATGATTGGGTGACCTTCTTGCCGTTGGCTGAGTTTGCCCTTAATAATCGGGCTAGTTCCGCTACTTTGGTTTCGCCATTTTTTTGCAACTCTGGTTTCCATCCTCGTTTTTCCTCGGGACATGTGGAGCCTTCTGACTGTCCTGGGGTAGATTCCGTGGTGGATAGGTTGCAGCAGATCTGGAATCATGTGGTGGACAACTTAAAGTTGTCACAGGAGAAGGCTCAGCGTTTTGCCAACCGCCACCGCGGTGTGGGTCCCCGACTTCGTGTTGGGGATTTGGTATGGCTGTCTTCTCGATTTGTTCCTATGAAGGTCTCCTCTCCTAAATTTAAGCCTCGCTTCATCGGTCCTTACAAGATATTGGAAATCCTTAATCCTGTGTCCTTTCGCTTGGATCTTCCGGTGTCATTTGCCATTCACAACGTGTTCCATCGGTCTTTGTTGCGGCGGTACGTTGTACCTGTGGTTCCTTCTGTTGAGCCTCCTGCTCCGGTGTTGGTTGAGGGCGAGTTGGAGTACGTGGTGGAGAAGATCTTGGATTCTCGTCTCTCCAGGCGGAGGCTTCAGTATCTGGTCAAGTGGAAGGGCTATGGTCAGGAGGATAATTCCTGGGTGGTTGCCTCTGATGTGCATGCGGCCGATTTAGTTTGTGCCTTTCACGCTGCTCATCCTGATCGCCCTGGTGGTCTTGGTGAGGGTTCGGTGACCCCTCCTTAAAGGGGGGGTACTGTTGTGAATTAGACTTTTTTGGCTCCCTCTTGTGGTCACTAGTGATATGACTCTGGGATTGTCTTTCCTCAGTTTGGCACCCACCTGGGTCGTTAGTCAAGGGGTGTTGCTATATAAACTTTCTGGTTTCTCAGTCCTGTGCCTGGCATCGTTGTTATCAGTTCCTTTCTGTTTGCTCCTGTCTGCTGGTCTTGGATCTTGCAAAATTAAGCTAAGTCCTGCTTCCTTGTTTTTTGGTTATTTGCTTTGCTCTTAGTTTTTGTCCAGCTTGTACTAAATGTGATTCCTGATTTTGCTGGAAGCTCTAGGGGGCTGGTGTTCTCCCCCCGGGCCGTTAGACGGTTCGGGGTTCTTGAATATCCAGCGTGGATATTTTGATAGGGTTTTTGCTGACCATATAAGTCATCTTACTATATTCTGCTATTAGTCAGTGGGCCTCTCTTTGCTAAATATCTAGTTCATTCTTACGTTTGTCTTTTCTCCTTACCTCACCGTTATTATTTGTTGGGGGCTTGTATCCAACTTTTGGGGTCTTTTCTCTGGAGGCAAGAAAGGTGTATCTTTTCCCTTCTAGGGTTAGTTAGTTCTCCGGCTGGCGCGAGACGTCTAGAACCAACGTAGGCACGTTCCCCGGCTGCTGCTATTTGTGGTGCTAGGATTAGATATATGGTCAGCCCAGTTACCACTGCCCTATGAGCTGGTTTTTTGTGTTTGCAGACTTGGTATGTACTTTTGAGACCCTCTGCCATTGGGGTCATAACACAGAACAAAGTGACCCACCAAAAGTAGAAGAACCAGAGACTGAACGCGGTAAAAAAAACTTGGTAAAACAGGGGACTGTACTAGCCTTTCACCCGAAACGGGGTTGGGGCTTTATACAGGAGCCGGGACTGCCGACTGAAGTCTTCTTTGCCAGTTACAACGTGAAGACCCCGTTCCGCAACGGATATGACAACCAACTTGTACGTAGAGGGGACCAGGTGACCTACACTCGTCATCGGAGTGCGCAAGGGTGGTGCGCTCGGAACGTTCAACGAAGCGAGCCTTCAGTGGCGCCACCTGCTGTTCTGACTATGACTAACTCTGACCTGACAAATTCTATGACTACCACCACTGTGTGTATTATTGCCGCTACTGAACTTGCTACCAAAATTGACATTCGAATTCAGACCCCTGGTGACCTGGCCGCACCTGAGAGGCGAACCACTGACACTGATACCGTATCAGATGAGGACACGGAATCGAAGCTTTCTCGGTCAGGAAGCATCCGTTACCGACTGATGCCTTGCAACCTACTATGAGAACAAACCTTGGAACCACGAGTATGTACATAGTTCTTTAAAACTGTTTGTTTTTCTGTTTTGCTGCTAAAACCCGTTTAGGGTTATTCTTAAAGGGATCCCTTTGTTGACCCGGGATCCCTATTGTTTCCAGTTTGCAGAAGTTCATCATTGTTCTAAAAAGACTGCCGAATCATGGACGGTGAATAATTCACAAACTACTTGTACATAGTTTGCACCTTCTTAAGGGTGCCCCAAACTGGTTTTACAAAAAAGAAGAGCTTTTTGAAGAGACTGTCCCTGAGTACAGCGCAGAAGTTCTTGCTTTAAACTGACTTGCAAATAATTTGCACCACCTCAGAAGAGACTTGGTTTCCTCTTAAAGGGAATGTCTAATTGTTGCACTTAGCCTAAACTATAATGTGCCTTAAAGAAGTTAGATAGTAATAATGTTGATACATAGCAGTAGTATGTAGTTGGTAAGCCAATAATAAGAAATGTTTGATGATGTTGAGAAATAGAGACTGAGGACAGAAGAAAAGTTGAAAGCCGAATTTCAATGAAAGTGAACCCGTAGGGGTTAGTGAGTCCTCTAGAGAGCCATAGATAGATGGTTGATAAATCTTGCACTTAGGAAAATAAAGAAGAGTTAATTTGTACTGTAGCGTTAGATAATATACCTTTAGTGGGTACTTGCCCTTACGCCCTTAAAGGAAAAGTTACATTATTGTTCAAGAAAAGTTTGCACTTAGTAGAAAGTAGATAGTATGCCCGGTTGGGTAATGATAGTTATTTATAGTTAGTTAATTATAAGTGTTATTTAAAATCTTAAGCACAATGTAAATATGTTTCTGTTTGCAACGTTCAAGTGTCCTCACCTCCCATAAAGGGAAGCACTGTTAAATTTACTTGTTTACAGCATTCCAAAATTTTGTATGTCTTTTGCTAACATGTATTGTTGTTCTTCTTTTCCAGTCTGGGAGTACTGGATTTAACGGGGGGGAGTGCAGCGCCCCAGAGTCCTGGTCATTGCAGTATTGTCGCTCTTCCACAAGGGGGAGTGATGGTACGTCTGATGGCACTAAAGGAGTTCACCTGACCAGGTATCACAGTCACACACTACACTTCACACTCTGGCCACCAGGGGGAGCAAAAGGTTCTATGTATTAGGCCACTCCTCACACTCTGGTAAAACTGGGAGTCGGATAGGAAGTGAGAGAGAAGCTGACTGGGTTTTGCCCAGGTAACATCTAGTGAGAGAGAGTTGCTTGGGAAGACTCAGGGAGGTCCCTGTCAGGGGTGGGATCCTGACAGTGGCCTAGCACGAGACAGATCGTTACGGAGCCCTGCCTGCACCTCATTGCGGCGGCATCCTAAGAAAGGACACGAAGCGAAGTATATTGTGCAGAAGTGAGAAATGAGATCACAGCACAAAGGAGATAGAACCAGGAGGAGTCGTGCCCCAAGATCGGCAACATCCTTCTGAGGCGTGTAGCCGGCGTCCGGAACGCCGAGGAAGTAATAGGCTCTACGCATTACATTGAACTACGGCAGGGCAGTTAACTCTAGGTTGGCTGTCTCACCTTTACACCTAATGAAGACAACGGAGGCAATTGTGGGAGAGGGGGGCGTCTTTAGGGTCCCTATAAAATAACTCCAGGCCTACCCCGTCATACGGGTGCGTCCTATCCAAACCATCTGGGGGACGGAGAGAGAGAACAGAAACATACACGACAGTTGTGAGGACTATCCCGTGGTGCTCAGCAGGGAAGTACTACAACACACAGGCGCTAGTAGGAAGGCTACTGATTTCCACCTGCAAAGGGAACTCTGGATGTGCCTTCGCACCGGCCGGTCTCAGCCAGCCCTGTTAACAGTGCTCTGGATTGTGGATGCCGAAGCCGTCAGTAAAAAGGTAAAGAGACTGCAACCCTGTGTCCTCGTCATTTACTGCGATCTACACCATTACCATCTACTCATCAAGGGAAGCCCTGGGGACATACTTCACCTGTGTGAAGTTACAACATCTAGCTGCCATTCCATCACCCCAGCGGACCCCTAGCAGCATCGGTCACCCTGACCGAATACCACAGGTGGCGTCACGAACACTTGACAAACTCTCACCTACACCTTTATTTGGGCGCCCCTTAGCAGGGCCACGGACCGGGTCAGGCCACCGTGACACCCCTAGAACCGAGACCGATGTACCCGTTTCCGAGTACCCCGCTGCCCTGCGTTTGGGGGCCGCTCCAGTTATATTCTACGTCACTGTGCAATATAGTACGTAGCCTGTGCTATATACTACCTACATATTCTTGAATACCCAATACGTTAGAATCGGGCCACCATCCAGTATGTACAGTATATATACATCTTCAGTAAGGAGATGTAAAAACGGCTCGTTTATAGGAGGAAACTTGTGCCATGTTAAAGGACTCTTGTTCTGTTGGTTTGAACTTCACTTTGACAGCCTGAGCTGGGGGGGGTTGGCGGTGCAAGCAACTAGGGGGAGGTGCATCACAGGAACTGCTGTTGGTGGCCATCTTGCCACCGGCAGAGATGAAGTTTGCAGTAACGACATCGACTGGCGGGAGCTAGGCTGATATTCCCGGGAACTGGCGTCAGTGACGCAGCCGGAGGGCCCTTCAGCAAGCCAGCAGTGACACCAGACATCGGATGGAGACTCTCCATCCCCTATTCATGCAGCCGTAACTGCAGCGTTACAGCGACCAAACACCGTCCCGAGTTCAGACGCACCGCAGGGATCACCGTGGAACCATGCACACACACACAGTTTGGTACCAAACTCACAGGGGCAGATACAGGCACTTGATTACACCAGTGTCCAGCAGACTCAGCTTTCTGAGCCACTAGTGACTTATAGAGACTACAGGATTAAAGCAGAATCTACCAGCATATACAAAGGTGTTTCGGGAAGAGGCCCCATTGCGTTCACGCAGATCTTAAAGTGAATACGATGGTATATAAATGTGGGTTTAGAGTAATTTTGTTAAGTTTCTAAGCTTCTGTGCTGCACCACCAATAGGCCACCCCTAACATTCATTTGATTGTTACAGAGACCCAGTTAAACATTTGGTGACTGCACTACTGGCTCAGTACTTCCGACCCTACTGAGTGGTGCAGCGCAGTGGTCCTGGTCATTCCTGACTTTGTGTGTGTGAGTTAACTTGCTTCATCTTTTTTGGATGTTGGAAAAGTATTCTACCTAATATCTTCAATAAAAGTACATCTGGAAAGTTTGGTGTTGGCTATGTCACCAGGTGACGGGATGCAACGCACAGATTAGCACGAGGTGGAATAGACAACAAATCTATTTATTACCTCTGGTGTGGCGGGAATTTGTGATACACCCGTTCCTGGGAGAACTGATATGCTTGCTCCTCTTGGCACAATGGCCCTAGTTGGGGTCATCGGGTATTCCTGCTAGGCTCCAAATCCTCCTAACAAAGTCTATCAAGGAATTCTGAGCTTCCTTTGCTCCAGCCAACCCCCATCCCAACTGTTGTCCTAACCCAGGTCGACCCCTGTACCGTATGTTGGTGTAGAAAGTGATGGCCTTATCTCACTTGTATCTCCCTCATTTCGCCACAAGCGTCCTCCCTCTCCTCTTGGATCTTTGATGCTTGACTGACGATGAGTGTCTCCTAGACTTAGGTGAAAGAGGACTTCGGCTCTCAGGTGGTGTAGTCTGACCTCTGAAACTTGACCGGCATAGATCAGGGTTTTGAAGCTTAACCGCTGCAGTTTGGGCTATGGGTCTTGACTGGCGTGAATCTGGTCCTCTGGGCATGACTGACATAGCCAGGGCTCCGGATCTCGCTGAGCGTCGTCTGGACTTCATCTGAGAGTGACCAGTACTCTGCGGGCGTATTCGCTTCACTGAGTCCTGACATTGTTTTCAGCATCGTCTCTGGCCCATGTCCTCACCGCTCTTCTTGGTACTAACTCCTCCCCCAGTTTGTCACCCAGGACCTTGATATCTGGGAGCTTCATCATCCAAGGCACCTGATTGGGTCCCACACGTGAACTTATTCCCTCTGCAACTTTCTGATGCTGGTTGGTTCCATGTTTCTGTCTAGCCAGTAGATGGCGGCATTTGCTCACTAATGCCACATCACGCAGGAGATCTTCAGGGGTACTACCATCTCCTCTTCCATTCCTTCCCCCTTTTAGCCTATCAGTTCTCAGGCAAGTGGAATCCTGCAGGGTCCGAAGTTTTCCCAGTGGTAATCCAAGTTCAGCCAATAGTTGGGCACACTCTCTGGTAATCTGGTATATCTGTTCCAAAATAAATTATTTTTTTCCGTACCAGTTGGGTGGAATACCAGCAGTGGCACGCTCAGTCCTGCGGGGTTCTTCATGTGAGGGCATTTCTGGAGTACTGGGAGACACAGTCACCGGGTACCATTGGATGTCTTTTGGCTCATTCTCGGCCCCATATGAGAGCGGCATCAGCAACTTCGGTGATCCCTACGGCACCGTGATCCAGCCTTCCTCATTTCCTAACATTTATCTTTGGGTGGTCTTTGCCAGTTCCATTCGGGACCTTGTCTCGATGGGCTCCTCTGCTTCAGAGATACAGGACCGCAGCATATTCCAGTGTAACACTCCTGGTGGTTCTCCCTCGTCATCCTCAGGTCTGACATAGACTGGATTATCTGGGTGGATCTTCCTCACTACTCAGTAAGGTACTGCTTCCCAGTGGTGATGCAACTTATTCTTGGGTTGCTTGGCCCGCACTAGCACACTATCTTCTGAGTGGAACTATTCACCTGACGTCGGGGGGGCCGACCTGAGTTTTCCACCTTCTGAATCTTCTGCTCTACCAACCACCTCACTGTCTGGAGTCGGTGCCAGTGTTCTCATATCCAGGCACTCTGACTACTGCCTGGACAGGGGTCTTCTGAGTCAAGCTCCAGCTCAGTATTCTCCCATCCACTTTGCCCAAACAGCAGCATATAGGACGTGTAACCGGTAGTCGCATGAACTTTATTGTTGTAGACCCACACCAGCTCAGAGACAATTTTGAGCTATTTCATCTTCTTGTCCTCTTCCAAGGTCTGTAGCACTTATAGCAAGGTCTGAGTGAAGCGTTTGCAGGCCTCGTTGACCTGCGGGTGATATGGTGTGGTTCCAGACTTATCGAGACTTTGCATTCTTCCATTACTCTTCCCTGGAAGCAGGCCCCTTGAACAGAATGGATCCTCTTCAGGCACCCATATACTGTATGTTAATGAAGTCCCAACAGATGGCCCTGGCTGCTGCTTCCCGGCTTGGGGACACCACTGCGAACTTGGTGATGTCATCACCGAACAATATTCGTAACCATTGTGAGATGTTCAATCTTCAAGTAGTCGATTATCAACACTTCCAAGGGCTCGAAGGTTTGGATGACTTGAATAGGGGTGCTTGTTCCGAAGGTTTGTTCAGCTTGCACTGGCAACATTTTTTGCAGGCTTATTTGACCAACCGTTGCAGTTAGTGCCAATACACCAGCTGCTGCAACCACTGAAAGGTCTTCTCATGCTCACTTTAGTGCTATCTCTTGTGTACTTCCTTCCGGGTGGGCCTGGACTCTTCTCTAGACTCTTGGGTGGTCCCCAGTTTCGCATTCTCCAGGTGAGCCAGGGGATTATTATATGTGCGCATGTGTATTTCTGATCTCGATAATTATTCTGCAAATGTCCACACCAGCACCAGCAAGTCTAGCTTAACCGAACTATAGTTGTCCGGAGTCTTTTCAGTCTCTCTCAGCGACTGGCTGCCATAGGCGATTAACCGTTCTCTTCCTTCCTGCACCTGGGCCAGTGCTGCTCCTAATCGGTACAGGCTGCTGTCGGTGTACAGCACAAAGGGCTGAGAGAAGTCAGCATAAGCTAAGATGGGAACATTTGTCAGTGCCATCTTCAGTGCCTTATAAACTTCCTCTTGCCTAGGGCCCCATTGGATTGGCTGCCACTTGGCTCCCCCTGCAGTTCCTTGTAGCAACTCGTTGAGTGGTGCCGTGATTTCGGCAAAGTTTTTTATGAACCTGCTCCACTTTTGTACTGCAACCACCTTTTCTGTGGTAGGGTATACTCCCGCACTGGAAACTTTGTGTCCCAGATTCTCAATCTCCCTCATAAACAAGTGACACTTCCGGGGTTTGACTTTTAACCCTTGTGTTTGAAGCCGGTCCAACACTTGTTCTATCTGGATAAGGTGGTCTTCAAAGAGAAGTAAATGATGATGTCATCAAGGTATATCAGGATTTCTTCAAAGTTTAGATCCGCAAGCATCTCTCCATCAGGCATTGAATTGTTCCTGGTGCATTTTTCAATCAGAAAGGCATCTGGTTAAATTTGAAAAGGCCTATAGGGCGGATGAAGGCCATCTTTGGGCTATCTTCAACAGCCACCGGAACTTGCCAGCAGCTCCTGGCTAGGTGAAGGGAGGAGAAGTACTTGGGCTTTCCCAGAGAGGACAGGGATTCTTCAATCCTGGGCAAGGGGTAGGAACCCCGCACAATGAAAGCATTCAGCCGTCGGTATTTTACGCAGACCCTCAGCGTACAATCTTTCTTCCGTACTAACATAATAGGGACCTCCCAAGAGCTCTGGCTTTAGATCATTCCATTGTGCAGCATGTGTAATAGCAGTTCTTTCAATTCCTTGCACATCTGACATGGGATTTGCCAATAACTCTCTCGAATGGGAGCATTGGGGACCTTGTGTGCTGTATAGCCTGAGTACATCCAAAGTCATCTTCGTGTCACGCAAACACTCCTCAGTATTGCTGCAGTTATTATTCAACTTGTCCGACTTGTTTCAAGGAGAATTCCATGAGATTAGTCTCCATTTGTTCCAAGAGAAGGTGACCGACCAGTGGCTTGCTTCTGCCCTTTTGATCATCGAGTGACACTGCCAAAGTCCACGGGTCTCCTACAGGCGTTAATTCAATAGCATTGGCCCTGGTGAGATTTTCTGGTGTCACGCAAACTTGGGCTACTTCTTGCCAGGATGTCATCTACAGGCTTGCACCACTTAAATTTATACAACACATGGGTATGCGTCCCTGTCAAACAGTGCAAGCAACCAGTAGTCAGGAGATTGCTTCTTTTTCTGTTGGTTAAATCTGGACATCCACTCCTTCCAAGGATACATGAGCCAGTAGTGGCATAGTGAGCACAGTCTGTCCTGCTGGTAGCATCACCTAGCTTCCCGGGTTACTTCTGAATTTAGCTGACCCGCATGAGCTGCTGGAACACTTTCTTGCTGGCTTGGTCATGAGTGGCACCAGTCGAACTGTTTCTGTCTGGACTTTCAGCTGGGAACTGCCCTACACATTCATCTCGAGGGTCACGATGGGTCCTCCTCCTTCGGAGCCCTTTACCAGCACTATTCCCTTTCGACCCAGCTCTTTCCCGCACACCCGTACAGACAGCCACACTACTCCAGCCACTGGAATGGGCAGTTGTTTGGCTGCCACTAATCGGATGGTGGGTTTTTTCTTGGAGCCGACGACTTTGTGAAAATAAATCCAAAAATACTCTTCAAGCATAGTGGTCACCTGGGACCCTGTGTCCATCAAGCAACGGATATGCTGTCCAATAAACTCACCCCAGGTAATGGGACTCTCAGACACAATATCTTCAGAATTTTCATCTTTTTTCTGGAACTTGGAACCTCACGGTGTGTTCCTCTACCGTGGACCGTGTAAGTTTAACAGACGCCCCATTCTCTTTCTCTCCCAGTTTGAACAATCTTGCGATGTATGTCCCCTTTCACCGCATGTCCAGCATTCTGGCACATATTCCACTGATGGGCTGCGGACGCGGTGTGGCCTAGCACGTAGGAAGTGGCTTCCCACTCTGACCTTACTTCACATTGGACCATGAGGTCAGGTGTGGTAACGCTAGCAGGGGTCCCCTTAATACTACACAATTTGCCACAGATAATCCCATACTTTCTGGTGTAGTTCCCGGGCCCAGTCGGGCTTTGTATGTATTGGCCCAAGTATAGCCACTACAGAGGCTTCTTGTTCTAGGACCCAGGCCACGGCTCTGTGTTCTAGAAAAAGCAGATCAGGGTTCAAGTGTAAGCTTTCCATTAGGGCTCATACTCACTTGCGAGAAACTCGGATGAATCTCGCATGTCAATACCCGGCCTTTACCTGGCACTCAGGAGCGGAGCGTTCAGCTTCATGTATTGCTATGTGGCCGCACGCTCCGCTCCTGAATACCGGGTGCAGGGCCTGGTATTGACGTGCGAGACTCATCCGAGTTTCTCGCAAGTGAGTATGAGTCCTTATGGCCTATCTCAGGTAGGGGTCACTCAGTCCAGCAACGTGTTGGTCCTGCAGTACTTCATCTAATGACTTCAGCCCTCGATACCCGTTTTGGGTATTCTTAGTGATATGGGCTGTCACTTCCTGCAACGAATTTACATACTGGGCATGCGTAGGTGCCCTAAGTCCGTAGTGTCACCATTCATGTCCTCTAACATTTTAATCACTTTGTCCACAGTGTCACAGTCTTTAGGCTGGCTATACATAACCATCTGTTGGGTCTCTCCTTCAAGGGTCAAAAGGGTTAACTCTGCCTGTATGGCAGGGGTCAGGGGGTACATGCGCAGCATGCTCTTCAGCCTCTCTACCCAATCCCACAGTGATACATTGCTTCCTGTGAACTGCAGAAGGTTGCTGAGCATAGCTCCCAGGGGTATATTTCCTCTGGCAGGCTAGGTCACCGACTGGTCTGCCATCTCTGCGCTTGAGTGTTGTATCCTGCCGACTTCGCCAAATATAATCAGGTGATGGGATGCAACGTACAGATTATCATGAGATGGAACAGACAACAAAACTATTTATTACTCCCAGTATGGTCGGAATTTGTGGAACTGAGGAAGCAGTTTAACAATAGGAAACAGCACAAATAAGGGTTATACAATGCAAAACACAGAATAAGTTTTACAGTTCATTCAGAATACTAGAAGAAATCTCTTAAAAGACGATTAGAAGATTATACTAATTGATACACCCGTTTCTGGGAGAGCTGATATGCTTGCTCCTCTTGGCACAATGGCCCTAGTGGGGGTCACCAGGTATTCCCACAAGGCCACAAGTCCTCCTACCGAAGTTGATCAAGGAACATTCGCTCTAGCCAACTTCCATCCCACCTGTTGCCCTAACCCAGCTCATCTCACTGGTGTCTCTCTCGTTGCACCACAAGTGTCCTTCCTTCTGCTTTCCTTGTCCACAACTTCATATATCCTTGGGAACCCACCTTGGTACACGGGCTTATAATCTCTGTTCTAGGTCATCCTAAGAGTATTGGATGAGGTAGAGGCTTGGGTTTTGTGCGGCAACTCATGTTCTTCCACACCAAACTCCCCCATCCATGTCTTTATGAATTTTGCTTTGTGCACTGGGCTCTGTCATGTGGAACAGAAAAGGACCTTCCTCCACACTGTTCTCACAAAGTTGAAAAAATGCAATTGTCCAAAGTGTCTTTTATGTTGAAGGATCAAGATTTACCTTAACTGGAACTAAGAGGCTGAAGCCGACCCGCACAGCACCATTCCAGCTTTCTGGTATTCATCAGATGCTAGATAGAGAACTGTGATCCATCATTGCACAGAACACATTTCCCTTGCTCCAGAGTCCAGTGGCAGCTGCTTTACACCACTTCATCCGATGTAAGGCTGCATGCAGCTGCTTGGCCATGAAGCTTACAGCAGGGTGCATTGTTTGTGCTGATGTTAATACCAGAGGAGGTTTGGACTCTGCGATTAGGCTGGTTTCACACTTGCATTTGGCTGGTCTGCATATGGCTGCGTACATCCTCTGTTAAGCTCTGCCTATGCTCCACCTACTTCCGCATATGCTCTGCGTCATACCTATCTTTAACATTGGGTACGCATGTCCCTATGCATTGTATGTGGATGTGTCTGCATGCGGCGTTTTGACGTGCCTGCCCACCACACGGGAACGCAACTTGTGGTTATCAAGAATAGAGGGGTCCCCACGCCATATTTTTAAATTATTTAAATAAGTAATTTAAAAAAAAACCGTTGGGTCCCCCCCCCCATTTTTGACAACCAGCCTTGCTAAAGCAGACAGCTGGGGGCTGGTATTCTCAGGTTGGTAAGGGACCATGGATATTGCTCTCCCAGCCTAAAAATAGCACCCTGCAGCTGCCCAGAAAAGGGCGCTAATTCTGGTGCTTTGCCCGGCTCTTCCCACTTGCCCTCTTGTTGTAGCAAGTGGGGTTCATATTTGTGAGGTTGATGTCACCTTTGTATTGTCAGGTGACATCAAGCCCATGGATTAGTAATGGAGAGATGTCTATAAGACACCTCTCCATTACTAATCCTATAGTTATATGGTAAATAAAGACACATCCAGAATAAAGTCTTTTATTAGAAATAAAACAAATCAGTTTTCCATTTTTATTTAAAAATAGCAAACACAGTTACACTCACCTAACACCTAATTCCACTGAATCCCTCATCTCCTGTAATAAAATAAAAATAAAAAACAACTATATCTCTCATCTCTTCATCGTTCTGTCCCATGCCGTAAATCAGATGAGACTCACCCATACAAGTCTTTGGGTGCATAAATATAATCATATGCTGTATGGAGCCACAGTATAACATCTGATTCTTACAGACACATTGCAATTCTGTAACATTAGAAACTGTAAATGGTCTTGTAAATTACTAACAGCTGCTAGTGTTAAAAAAAATGTATTGTCCACGGATGACAAGTGAGAATAGTTTTCTGGATGAAATGCTGAACAATTTTTTATGTGAACCTAACCATTTGTTTGTGAGCTTACTTTAGTCCACATATGGAACGCCCGCCTGGGCCGTGGGGTGCTCGGTGCCGGGTCCAGTGCTTAAGGGGATGTGTCACGATAGCGGTGACCCAGTCCGTGGCCCTGGGCGCCCATGTAAAGGGAATTGAATAAAGTTTGTGTTCGTGACGCCACCTGCTGTATTCGGTCAGTGGGGACCGACGCTGCTTAAAGTGGTCCTCTGGGGTAGATGGTATAACTTCCCAAAGGTGAAGTAGGTCCCCAGGGCTCCCGATGTGTAGATGAAGATGATGCGTGGTGCAGTAAAGAACGGAGGACACAGGCGTGTAGTCTCTTTATCTGGTTTACTGTAGCTTCAGGCAACCGCAGTCCAGGGCACCAGATCACTGGTACAGGCAGGGTCCAGGCGGCTTGGAAGTGAATCCAGAGTCCCCTTTACCAGGTGGAGATGAAGGCCTTCCTCAAAGCGTGGTGGTGTTGTAGTCCCTTATTGACTATGGCTTTTGATAAGGTCCTCACAGTTCCCCTCTGACCCCATATAGGTTAGGACACAAACCTGTAAGAGAGGTGACTCGAGCCTTTTTACAGGGTCCCTATCATGACCCGGGCTCTATGTGCCACTGTGCCTCCTGGGTGTTAAGGCGGACAGGTGATTTATAATTCAGCTGTCCTGTCGGTTTCTGCTGTGCCTCCTAGAGTCCAACACAACCTCGGTCTTCCTGCTACCGGAATCTGAGCTCAGCCAGGGAGGTAGCCAAATCACTGCTCTGCTCCCCTGTCACTCTCCTGTGCCTTTTCCCTCCTGTACACTTTCCACAAGCTGTCCTTTCCTTCTTAATTCTTTTTCTCTAGGAGCTGTAGCAACACTGGCTACACGACCCCTTCAGTCCTGCTGGCACTCATTGTCCGACTGCACTCTCCTCTGTCCTCTGACAGACTGCTTACTGATTTCCCCTCCAGCCAGAGTATGAACATGTTGTTCGTATGTGATTACCTGATAAAAGAGGTCTTTCATCGCTTCCAAGCGTGACATCACTCTCCCCGTGAGGAAAGCAATGCCACTGTGATGATCAGGACTCTGGGGCATCGCACATACAGTGGGGAAATTAAGTATTTGCCGATTTTGCTGCAAGTTTTCCTACCTACAAAGAATTGAAAGGTCTGTAATTTTACTCTTAGGTACACTTCAATTGTTAGAGACAATCTAAAAAAAATCCAGAAAATCACATTGTATGATTTTTACATAATACATTTGCATTTATTACATGAAATAAATATTTGATACAACAGAAAAACTAAACTTAATATTTGATATAGAAACCTTTGTTTGCAATTACAGAGGTCAGACAGTTCCTGTAGCAGGGATTTTGACCCACTCTTCCATACAGATCTTCTCCAGATCTTTTAGCTTTCGGGGCTGTCACTGGGCAACATTGAGTTTCAGGTTCCTCCAAAGATTTTCTATTGGGTTCAGGTCTGGAGACTGGCTAGGCCACTCCAGGACCTTGAAATGCTTCGTACAGAGCCACTCCTTAGTTACCTTGGCTGTGTGTTTTGGGTCATTGTCTTGCTGGAAGACCCAGCCTTGACCCATCTTCAATGCTCTTACTGAAGGAAGGAGGTTGTTGGCCAAAATCTCACGATACATGACCCAATTCATTCTCCCTTCAATAAGGTGCTGTCAGCCTGTCACCTTTGCAGAAAAGCTCTCCCATAGTATGATGTTTTCCCCACAATGCTTCATGCTTGGGACAGTGTTCTTGCGGTTGTACTCTTCCTTCTTCTTACTCCAAACACGGCGAGTGGATTTGATACCAGAGCAAGAAAGATTGACAGTCATCTTGTGTTTCTTCCATTTTTTAATAATTGCTCCAACAGCTGTTGCCTTCTCAGCGAGCTGCTTGCCTATTGTCCTGCAGCCCATCCCTGCTTTCTCTGCAGGTGTACAATTTTGTCCCTGGTGTCCTTAGAAAGCTCTTTGATCTTGGCCATGGTGTAGAGGTTGGAGTGTGTGAATTGGTCTCTTTTATACAGGTAACGAGTTCTAACAGGTGCAATTAATACAGGTCATGAGTGCAGAGTAGGAGGGCTTCTTAAAGAAAAACTAACAGGTCTGTGCGAGCCAGAATTCTTGCTGGTTTGTAGGTGATCAAATACTTATTTCATACAATAAAATGCAAATTATTTATTTAACCCCTTAACCCCCAAGGGTGGTTTCCATGTTAATGACGGGCCAATTTTTACAATTCTGACCACTGTCCCTTTATGAGGTTATAACTCTGGAATGCTTCAACGGATCTTGGTGATTCTGACATTGTTTTCTCGTGACATATTGTACTTCATGATAGTGGTAACATTTCTTTGATATTACTTGTGTTTATTTGTGAAAAAAAAACGGAAATTTGGTGAAAATTTTGCAAATTTCCAACTTTGAATTTTCATGCCCTTAAATCACAGAGATGTTACACAAAATACTTAATAAGTAACATTTCCCACATGTCTGCTTTACATCAGCACAATTTTGGAACCAACATTTTTTTTGTTAGGGAGTTATAAGGGTTAAAAGTCAACCAGCGATTTCTCATTTTTACAACACCATTTTTTTAGGGACCACATCACATTTGAAGTCACTTTGAGGGGTTTATATGATAAAATACCAAAAAGTGACACTATTCTAAAAACTGCACCCTTGAAGGTGTCAAAACCACATTTAAGAAGATTATTAACCCTTTAGGTGCTTCACAGGAATTTTTGTAATGTTTAAAAAAAATGAACATTTAACTTTTCACAAAAAAATTACTTCAGATCTAATTTGTTTTATTTTACCAAGGGTAATAGGAGAAATTGGACCCCAAAAGTTGTTGTACAATTTGTCTTGAGTATGTCGATACCCCATATGTGGGGGTAAACCACTGCTTGGGCGCATGGCAGAGCTCAGAAGGGAAAGAGCGCCATTTGACTTTTCAATGCAAAATTGGCTGGAATTGAGATAGGACGCCATGTCGTGTTTGGAGAGACCCTGATGTGCGTAAACAGTGGAAACTCCCCACAAGTGACACCATTTTGCAAAGTAGACCCCCTAAGGAACTTATCTAGATGTGTGGTGAGCACTTTGAACCCCCAAGTGCTTCACATAAGTTTATAATATAGAGCCGTAAAAATAAAAAATCATATTTTTTTCACAAAAATGAATTTTCGCCCCCAATTTTTTATTTTCACAAGGGTAACACGGGAAATTGAACCCCAAAAGTTGTTTTGCAATTTGTCTTGACTATGCTGATACCCCATATGTGGGGGTAAACCACTGTTTGGACACATGGCAGAGCTCGGAAGGGAAGGAGCACCGTTTGACTTTTTCAACGCAGAATTGGCTGCAATTGAGATCAGACGCCATGTCGCGTTTGGAGAGCCCCTGATGTGCCTAAATAATGGAAACCCCCCACAAGTGACCCCATTTTGGAAACTAGACCACCTAAGGAACTTATTTAGATGTGTGGTGTGCACTTTGAACCTCCAATTGTTTCACTAAAGTTTATAATATAGAGCCGTGAGAATTAAAAAATCTTCTTTTCCCCACAAAAATGATCTTTTCGCCCCAATTTTTTTATTTTTCCAAGGGTATCCAGAGAAATTGGACCCCAAAAGTTGTTGTGCAATTTGTCCTGAGTACGCTGATACCCCATCTGTGGGGGGAACCACTGCTTGGGCACATGGCAGAGCTCGGAAGGGAAGGAGCACCATTTTAGAATGCAGACTTTGATGGAATGGTCTGCTGGTGCCACGTTGTGTTTGCAGAGCCCCTGATGTACCTAAACAGTAGAAACCCCCATAAATGACCCCATAATGGAAACTAGACCCCCCAAGGAACTTATCTAGATGTTTTGTGTGAACTTTGAACCCCCAAGAGTTTCACTAAAGTTTATAACGCAGAGCTGTGAAAATAAAAAATCTTTATTTTTCCACACAAATTATTTTTTAGCCCCCAGTTTTGTATTTTTCCAAGGGTAACAGGAGAAATTGGACCCCAAAAGTTGTTGTGCAATTTGTCCTGAGTATGCTGATACCCCATCTGTGGGGGGAACCACTGCTTGGGCACATGGCAGAGCTCGGAAGGGAAGGAGCACCATTTTGGAATGCAGACTTTGATGGAATGGTCTGCTGGCGCCACGTTGCATTTGCAGAGGCCCTGATGTACCTAAACAGTAGAAACCCCCCACAAGTGATCCCATATTGGAAACTAGACCCCCCAAGGAACTTATCTACATGTGTTGTGAGAACTTTGAACCCCCTAGTGTTTCACTAAAGTTTATTATAACGCAGAGACGTGAAAATAAAAAATCATTTTTTTCCCACAAAAATGATTTTTTTGCCCCCAAATTTTTATTTTCACAAGGGTAACAGGAGAAATTGGACCGGAAGGGAAGAAGTGGCGTTTTGGAATGCAGACTTTGATGGAATGGTCTGCAGGCATCACATTGTGTTTGCAGAGCCCCTGATGTGCCTAAACAGTGGAAACCCCCCAATTCTAACTACAACCCTAACCCCAACACACCACACCCCTAACCCCAACACACCCCTTACCCTAACACACCTCTAACCCTAATCCCAATTCTAACCATAACCCTAACCACACCCCTAACCCGAACACACCCCTAACCCTAATCCCAACACACCCCTAACCCTAATCACAACTCTAACCATAACCCTAACCATACCCCTAACCCTGACACACCCCTAACCCAACCGTAAACGTAATCCAAACCCTAACCCCAACTCTAACCCTAACTTTAGCCCTAACCCTAACTTTAGCCCTAACCCTAATGGGAAAATGGAAATAAATACTTTTTTTTATTTTTCCCTAACTAAGGCAGTGATAAAGGGGGGTTTGACTTACTATTTATAGCGGGTTTTTATAGTGGGTTTTCATGTTTGGCAGCTATCACACACTAAAAGATGCTTTTTATTGCAAAAAATAGTTTTTGCGTCACCACATTTTGAGAGCTAATTTTTCCACATTTTGGTCCACAGAGTCATGTGAGGTCTTGTTTTTTGCGGGACGAGTTGACATTTTTATTGGTACCATTTTCAGGCACATGACATTTTTTTGATCGCTTTTTATTCCGATTTTTGTTAGGCAGAATGAACAAAAACCAGCAATTCATGAGTTTCTTTTTTTTTGGGGGGGGGACGTTTCTACCATTCCGCGTTTAGTAAAATTGATAAAGCAGTGTTATTCTTCAGGTTAGTACGATTACAGTGATACCTCATTTATATTATTTTTTTATGTTTTGGCACTTTTATACAATAAAAACAATTTTATATAAAAATAATTATTTTTGCATCGCTTTTTTTCACTGATGACTCTGTATAGCAGCTCGTTTTTTGCGGGACAAGATGACGTTTTCAGCGGTACCATGATTATTTATATCCGTCTTTTTGATCGCTTGTTATTCCACTTTTTGTTTGGCTGTATGATGATAAAGCATTGTTTTTTGCCACGTTTTTTATAAAAATTTTTACGGTGTTCACTGAAGGGGTTAACTAGTATGACTGTGTTATGGGACGGGTCGTTACGGACGCTGCGATGCTAAATATGTGTTCTTTTCTTGTTTTTTTATTTACATAAAGAAATGTATTTATTAGAACAATATTTATTTTATTTTTTTTCTATATTTAGGAATTTTTTTATATTTTTACACAGTGTAATTTTTTTTTTTCTTTGTTACATTGTCCCAGGGTGGGACATCACTATGTAGTGTCAGATCGCTGATCTGACACTTTGCACAGCACTGTGTCAGATCAGCGATCTGACATGCAGTGCTGGAGGCTTGCTGGTGCCTGCTCTCAGCAGGCACTGACAAGCCACCTCCCTGCAGGACCCGGAAGGACCCCCGTGGCCATCTTGGATCTGGGGCCTGCAGGGAGGAGAATGGAGGAGACGCTCAGAACGAAATCACATCGCGTTGTTCTGAGGGTCTCAGGGAAGCACGCAGGGAGCCCCCTCCCTGCGCGATGCTTCCCTATGCCACCAAAACGCTGCGATCATGTTTGATCGTAGTGTTCCGGGGATTAATGTCCTGGGAGCGGTTCGTGACCACTCCAGGCACATAGTGCAGAATGTCAGCTGTGATAATGAGCTGACACCCGGCCGTGATCGGACGCACTATCCCCCGTGAGCGCGGCTGATCGCCTATGACGTACTGTCCCGTCCATGGGAATTAAGTCCTAGGTCACATGGACGGGATAGTACGTCCAATGGCAGAAAGGGGTTAAAAATCACACAATTTGATTTTCTGTTTTTTTTATTTTTAGATTCTGTCTCTCACAGTTGAAGTGTACCTATGATAAAAATTGCAAACCTCTGCATTCTTTGTAGGTGGGAAAACTTGCAAAATCGCCAGTGTATCAAATATTTATTTTCCCCACTGTAGCTATGCCATTTTTGGCACAATATTGGCACAGTTTTGTTTTACTACTCAGAATCATGTATTAGGCCACTTTCCAATAGATCATTCTTCCTGATGAGACTGCCAAATATGTGCCTAGGACATAATCAAAAACATATAATAAAGGTATCATTTGTAGTGTAAAACACTTAATAAAGGTGACACAAAGCATGAGAAAGGGATTTTTTGGCACAAATTAAGCCAGGTTTCGGGAGTATATAGCAATGTGCCCAATCCACAGCTCCACATCGCCTCCTGCGGCAAGATGTCAGTTTTCAAAACATTTCCATAATATATATTATACAACTACATTTCTACATAGTTGTATTTGGTTGTTTCTGCATATCCGAAAATATGTCCATAGAATGTAGTTCTTTTTGTATGTTGTGTTTTAGCCCTATAGGATTGTAATACCGATGTAATGTAAACAGCGCAGATGATTTTGCCGCTTATTCTGCATTGTTAATGTGCACAGACACGAGTCATTTCAGCCGCTGCGGCATCATCTACATGGAAATGTCACTTTCCAGTTTTTTATGTATTGCTTTGTGATTACATTCATCCTGACACTGCAAGGGGCCTCCGGGCAGCGAGCAGCTGAAATTCCCACTGCAAATAATTGACCGAGTGCAGAAGTTTATTCCCGGCTGTCAGCTCGATCCGCCAGTATAAAATTGTTTAAAGGGAGGAGGAGGAGGAACGGTGCGTAAGAGCCTCTCGAATCTCTGCCTCCGGGCGTCCTCGGGGGGCCTCCATTTTCTCCTACATCAAATTAAGTACAAAAAATCAGTGGCGAATGCAAACATCTTTTTCTCCACTTGTTCGATCTGGGTAATCGTGTAGTATGTATTTCTACAGACACGGCTTTCAAGAGCAGATATGATTCTAGGGGCATTCTTAAAGGGGCACACTGAAAATTTCTGAATGTCGCTGACATTACCTAGTTGTGCTTTACAAGTGGGTTTCTACTAATTTCCATGTAATCGAGCACAAATTAGATCCAGCATGTAATGTGTGATGTTGGTAGCTGCAAATATATGGTTAATCCCCCTCCCCCCAATGTTACGTTTTTTGAGCGATCTGCTGCTGCGACGAGATAATACATTTGCTGCAATGCTTGTGTCTAGCTGGGATTGTTTTAGGATCTGCAGCTAACGAAAGGGCAATGTTTGATTTATCTGTTGCTTATCCATAGGACCTTTTCGAAATTGTTTGTATGCCTTAGATATAAAAAGTCTACATACCCCTGTTGAAATATCATTTTTTTGTCATGTGAAAAAAAAAAATCATACCAGGAAGAATCATTTCAGAACTTTTTCCAACGTTAGTGTCACTGAGGCCGGTTTCACACGTCAGTGGCTCCGGTACGTGTAGTGAAAGTTTTCTCACGTACCAGAGACACTGACACACATAGACCCATTCAAATGAATGGGTCTATGCACATGCCTGCTTGTTTTCACGGACTGTGTGTCCGTGTGCAAAACACGGAGACATGTCCGCTTTTCTCCGGCAGCACGGTCCGCAAAGCGTCCCGCACACGCGCACACGGAGAACAGTGTGCACTCTCCTCCATGTGCATGTACCGCCGCAGGAGAAACAGCGCTACAGTTAGGGGTGGAGCCGCATATTAATCACTGTAATGAGCGGTACCACGTGACCGCTCACGCAGGACAGGCTGCCGGCGCTGAGAGGAGGCATCGCAGGAGCTGGGTGAGTATTTCTCTGCAAGCGGGCGCACAGGGGGTGAGGAGGGGTGGGACGCGGGAGGTGACCCCAAACTTTATTTTTAACAAAAAAAAACTTGATCTTTCATCCCTTCTCTCCTGAAAGCACTGCTTTCAGCTGAGCAGGACAGAAGGGATGAATGCTGGCTTCAGCACCATACGCTGGGGACAGCGCTTACTGTAGCGCTGTCTCTCCTGCATGGTCCGTGTGGTCCTCAGGCGGCACACGGGTGGCACACGGCTACCGCACGTAGCCACATGAGCATACAGACACACGGACACGGATAACTCCGGTACCGTTTTCTCCAGTACCGGAATTATCTGGACGTGTGAGACTGGCCTTACAGTGAAGAAAATAAGTATTTGATACACTGCCGATTTTGCAAGTTTTCCCACCTACAAAGAATGGAGAGGTCTGTAGATACACTTCAACTGTGAGAGTATCAGGACCTACCAGGCGAACACTCACCAGGAGCCTGAGCGGTCCGAGCTGTGGGAGATCAGGGTCACAGATGTCCCAGGACAGACGGTGACACCCACACTGTCCAGGAACTGGCAGAGCAGCTGGGAGAGAGAGAGTAGAATGCAGTAACAGGACCTGCGATCATGTGACCGCAGGTCACGAGGGAAGGGGCGGGGCTTAGAGCAAAGCGGCTGAAGGAAACAGTGGAGTGCACAGCAGAATCCTGAGGTTCAGAGGGGAATGGTAACCATGGGACACCAGGAAAGGAAGGGCACCAGGGAAGAGTAGTCAAGCCAAGCCGAGCTCAGGGAATCCGGGTCAGACGAGAAAGTACTGAATCAGAAGACAAGTAGCAAAAACCCTAGGACACAGCCGAAGTCAGAAACCAGAGAAGCAGATGAGGTACAGAATCAGTAGGCAAAATCACAACAGGGAACATACCAGGTCAAAACCAAACAGACAGAAGAGGACTCAGGCACTAAGGCACAGGTACACAGGGATCGACGTACTCAGCCGAGGGCAAAACTATAACCGACAACGCCTAGACCCACAAAGGGGCTATAAAAAGCCTTGCTGAAACCAAAGGGAGGCTCCCAACATTAACCCCAGCAGCTCCAGACCTAAGCATCCCAGGCAAACCATGACAGAGAGACAGAATGTTACAAATAAAAAACAGAAAATCGCATTCTATGACTTTTAAATAATTGAATTGCGTTTTATTACATGAAATAAGTGTTTAATCACTTACTAACCAGCAAAAATTCTGTCTCTCCCAATACCTATTAATTTTTCTTTAAGAACCCCTCCTACTCTGCACTCATTACCTCTATTGCACCTATTTGAAATCGTTACTTGTATAAAAGACACCTGTCCACACTCAATCACACTCCAACGTCTTCTCCATAGCCAAGACCAAACAGCTGTCTAAAGGACACCAGGGACAAAATTGTAGATCTGCACAAGGCTGGACAATAGGTAAGCAGCTTGGTGAGAAGGCAACAATGGTTGGCACAACTATTGGAACATGGAAGAAACACAAGATGACTGTCAATCTTCCTTGGTGTGGGGCTCCATGCAACATCTTGTCTCTTGGGGTAAGGATGTTTCTGAGAAAGGTCAAGAATCAGTCCAGAACTGCATGGGAGGACCTGGTCAATGACCTGAAGAGAGCTAGGACCACAGTCTCAAACATTACCGTTAGCAACACACTACGTTATCATGGATTAAAATTCTGCAGGGCACGCAAGGTCCCTCTGCTCACGTCAGCACATGTACAAGCCCATTTGAAGTTCACCAATGACCATCTGGATGATCCAGACGAATAATTTGAGAAGGCCTTTGATTCAGATGAGACCAAAATAGAACTTTTTGGTATCAACTCCAGTCGCCGTGTTTGGAGGAAGAAGAGGGAAGAGTACAACCCTAAAAACATTATCCAAAGAATGAAGCATGGTGGGAGAAACATCATACTTTGTGGTGATTTTCTTCAAAGGATACAGAACGACTGCACCGTATTAAAGGGAGGATAAATGGGGTCATGTATCTCGAGATTTTCGCCAACAACCTCCTTCCCTCAGTTATAGCTGAGTCTTCCTGCATGACAATGACCTGAAACACACAGCTAGGGCAACTAAGGAGTGGCTCTGTAAGAAGCTTTTCAAGGTCCTGGAGTGGCCTAGCCAGTCTCCAGCCCTAAACCCAATAGAAAATCTTTGGAGGAAGCTGAAACTCAACGTTGCCCAGCGACAGCCCTGAAACCTGAAAGATCTGGAGAAGATCTGTATGGAGGAGTGGGCCATAATCCCTGCTGCAGTGTGTGCAAACTTGGTCAAGAACTACAGAAAACGTCTGATCTCTGTAATTGCAAACAAAGGTTTCTGTACCAAATATTAAGTTCTGTTTTTCTATTGTATCAAATACTTATTTCATTAAATAATGAAATGCAAATTAATTACTTAAAAATCATACAATGTGATTTTCTTGATTTGTTTTTAGATTCTGTTTCTAACAGTTGAAGTGTACCTACGATAAAAATTACAGACCTCGCTATACTGTGTAGGTGGGAAAACTTGCAAAATCGCCAGTGTATCAAACACTAATTTTACTCCACTGTATAAGTTGTACAAATCAATTGAAAAATAAACAAATGTAAAAAGAAAAATAAATGAAGCAATGTGGTTTGCATAAATATTCACACCTTTAAACTACCCTTTAAATTTATATCAGCATTCAATGTTTTTGGGTTGGAGTCTTATCAGCATGGCACATCTAGAATTGGCAGTCTTTGACCACTTTTTCTTGCAGTACCACTTTTTTACATGTTAGTTGGTTAAGATCCCCTGACATGCAGTTTGAAGTCTCCTCCTAGTTTTAGATTTTAGATTTTAGGATCGTCTCTCCCAGTAATACAGGGTGGATGTGAACTGTATATTCAAGAGACTCCTGTCTTCACTTCCTTTCCTGTATCAGCACAGTTCCAATACTGCACATTCCTTCTTATCTGTAGGCTTTTTTCTGTGTTCTCCTAGATAATTTCCTTCTTTCCACTGCAGATCTATGTAGAACCCCTACCTGCTGCTATCTCTAAGGGCTCACTCAAACGAGTGTATAAATTGGACGAGTGCAAAGCCAGAAAACTTTGCATTGTACTCTGACCAATGTTATTCAATGAGGTAGAGCTCATCTGTGAGTTTTTCCTCACCTCTAGTCAGACTGGGGGAAAATTTCAGCATGCTGCAAGTGGATGTGAGAATCAGATCGCATTCGCCAATACAAGTCAATGGGTGCGAGAAAAAAATTGGACTGCCAATGAACCATGCACGTGCCACCCGATTTTTATGCACACATCTCAAAGGAAACTCGACATTTCATCAGCGAAATACAGTAAATTCATAGTCTGAAGCGTCAGAATAAAATAGATAGAATTAATATATTATATATATACAGTACAGACCAAAAGTTTGGACACACCTTCTCATTTAAAGAGCTTTCTTTATTTTCATGAGTATGAAAATTGTACATTCACACTGAAGGCATAAAAACTATGAATTAACACATGTGGAATTATATACTTAACAAAAACAAA
Organism: Ranitomeya variabilis; assembly: GCF_051348905.1. NCBI lineage: Eukaryota > Metazoa > Chordata > Amphibia > Anura > Dendrobatidae > Ranitomeya > Ranitomeya variabilis. Next base: position 593,715,962 of record NC_135235.1, on the reverse strand, counting down.
AAAGAGACTTATTAAACCTGACAGGGCACACCTGTGAAGTGAAAACCATTCCCGGTGACTACCTCTTGAAGCTCATCAAGAGAATGCCAAGAGTATGCAAAGCAGTCATCAAAGCAAAAGGTGGCTATTTGGAAGAACCTAGAATATAAGACATAATTTCAGTTATTTCACACTTTTTTGTTAAGTATATAATCCTATAGACATCCTTTAGATATTTAATGCCACAAGCCCCTACATATGATAAACTTGCACCCTTTAGTTCCTTTCATGTGGCCCTAAAGTGTGTTTAGTCTTAATAAACCTATATAGGCTTATATTATCAGGGTGGGAAGGTACCTGGTTATTGGTCCCTTCCCAAGTAAAAAATGAGTCTTCAGCCGCATCAGAATTAGCGTATCACATGAGATGCGTCAATTCTGGTGCTTTGCCCAGCTCTTCCCAATTGCCCTGGTGTGGTGGCAATTGAGTTAATGGTAGTTGGAGTTGACTCCAGCTTTGATTTGTGAAAATTCACCCCTGGCATCAAGTACTGGGGTCAGTAAAAGAGAAGTGTCAGACACCTCCATTACTAGCCTGATACTAACAAATAAAAATACACACAGAGAAAAAAAACACTTTATTTGAATAAACACTCCCCCACACATTCCCTGATTCACCCAGTTACTTAAAAAAAGCAAAGCCCATACCGGTCTGCAGTAGTACACCGAATCTACCGTATTCCAGAAATGGACACCTGAAAGACATAAAAAGCTTGAAAAATAAGCAATACACCTTGTTCACCAATTTATAACCAAATAATGTTACCACACAGATCCAACATAGTTCAGCATTCCTTGAATCCAATGACGGTGACTGTGAATAACGAATAATACCGCTATTCACAGATGCCGGATACTGACTAGAGATGAGCGGTGTTCGAGTCGAACTGTTCGCCAATTTCAAATTCGAGCTGTTTTGGGCGGTGTTCGACTCGTTCAACGTACTCTAACAATTTGCTTAAAATTCGGCTGTTCGAGTTTCTGTTCGATAACTGTTCACTCACCAAAAGCCTAACTTGATTTTCACATTAAAACTGTTTATCAATGTTAATAGAATGTTTCAGTGTATAGTGGGCGGGGGATAGATCTGTGCTGAAATAATGCCGATCTCCATTTTTTTTTCTTTCCCGTATTTACAGTGCGGTGGTGCAGTCTCTCAGCCTATCAGTAGTGCGCACACACACAGCAATGTGCATGTGATGCACACAAGCAAGGGCACCGCCCCCTGACGAAGCCAACGCGAAACGCGCGTTGGGGCTGCACTGTGTGACCATCAGCTGCCTGCTATATGGGTAAGAGAGCAAACCAGGATCATTATGTTGAGATGTTGAATGATAGAGACATTTAGGCTATATCGGTGATACTGGGAGGTGATACATAACAATAGTGGGTCCTGGGGGGCTTCTCTTGTCCCATAATAACACTATAGTGGCACTTAGCACTTTACTAATTTAATAGCAGTTAGTAGTTGGTCGCACAGGTCTGGTACCGTTCTGTTTTCCCTTGCTGAGCATGTTATGTTATTTTTATGGTATTATTTGAGAAATGTGACTATTGTTAAAAAATAAAATTGGTATTGTTATAATTAAATTTGGACTGGAACTCCCTTTTTCTATACGTGTAATGCTAGATAGAGAGAGATAGGTTTAGGGAGTCGGGACTAGTTGTAATATCAGCCCTTTTCAGGGTAGGTTACAGCAGTTCATAGCACTTTTTGCCAGGCAGGTCTGTGCCAGTGCTGTGCAAGCGTTTGTCACAGCATTTGGTGTAATCTAGCTCAGCCAATCCTTTGGGCTAGTAGCATTGTCTGATAGTCATCTGAGTAGCCCGCCTGTGAAGCTAGCTACACCACCTGTGTATATAATTTTTTACTGCATCTAACCCAGTAAATCCTTTTGGGCTTAGTAGCAGTGTCTGCACGTCAGTGGAGTAGCCCGCCTGTGAAGCTAGCTACACCACCTGTGTATCTAAATTTTTACGGCATCGAACCCAGTAAATCGTTTTGGGCCTAGGAACAGTGTCTGCACGTCAGCGGAGTAGCCCACCTGTGAAGCTAACTACTCCGCCTGTGTATCTAAATTTTTACTGCATCTAACCCAGTAAATCGTTTTGGGCCTAGGAGCAGTGTCTGCACGTCAGTGGAGTAGACCGCCTGTGAAGCTAGCTACACTGCCTGTGTATCTAAATTTTTACTGCATCTAACCCAGTAAATCGTTTTGGGCCTAGGAGCAGTGTCTGCACGTCAGCGGCGTAGCCCGCCTGTGAAGCTAGCTACACTGCCTGTGTATCTAAATTTTTACTGCATCTAACCCAGTAAATTGTTTTGGGCCTAGGAGCAGTGTCTACACGTCAGCGGAGGAGCCCACCTGTGAAGCTACACCGCCTGTGTATCTAAATTTTTACTGCATCTAGCCCAGTAAATCGTTTTGGGCCTAGGAACATTGTCTGCACATCAGTGGAGTAGCCCGCCTGTGAAGCTAACTACACCGCCTGTGCATCTAAATTTTTACCGCATCTAACCCAGTTAATCGTTTTGGGCCTAGGAACATTGTCTGCACATCAGTGGAGTAGACCGCCTATGAAGCTAGCTACACTTCCTGTGTATCTAAATTTTTACTGCATCTAACCCAGTAAATCGTTTTGGGCCTAGGAGCAGTGTCTGCACGTCAGCGGCGTAGCCCGCCTGTGAAGCTAACTACACCGCCTGTGTATCTGAATTTTTACTGCATCTAACCCAGTTAATCGTTTTGGGCCTAGTACCACAGTTTGGCCACTCAGCTCTGCTCAATTTCCATCCATTGTTTTTTGTGCCAACAACTACAGATACAGAGTTGCCAATTAGTAAAGCACCAAAATGAGTGGCAAAAGGCCTGCTGCTGGTGGAAAGGGGAATAGGCGTGTTGGAAAGGGAAAAAAAGGTTGTGTCCGTGGGGTAGGTGGTAAAGCAACAGTAACATCTGCAGAAGAAAGAACATCTTCCAGCCAAAGTAAGATGTCTACTTTTTTTCGTGGACAATCTGATATGATTTCTTTCTTACGACCATCGCTACGAGCATCGCTGAAAATTCCAGATGAGGCACAAAAACAGCAGGTGCTTGAACGGATATCAAGTGCTCATTCAAGTGGGCTCTTCTCCACCTCAACTTCAACATCACAAATACTCCAGTCCTCAGAGGTGTCACCCCAATCACACTTACTTCCTCACAGCTCCCAAGTCTCCAGCCGCCCATCTGAGTATGGGGTAACACAGATGGTTTAGTCTGCAGAGCTGTTTACTCATACTGTAGCCTGGGAATCAGATGTCTGCTCCTGAGCTTTTGTGAATCCAGATGAGGAGATGATCTGCACTGATGCCCAGAATCTTTGTGAGTCGGATCCAGGCCCAGATGAAGAAGGTTCTGAGGATAATGTAGACCCTCGTTCCCAAACTGTAACTCCTGTTGGTGGAGACAATGAGGAAGATGATGATGAGACTGAGATACCTGATTGGATCGAAAACTTGACTTTTCGGTCAAGGCAGGAAGAGGTTGGCTCTGAGGACGACAGGTGTGAGAACACACAGGGTGATGATGATGAGGTTGGAGACCCTACTTACTGTCAACCCACAGTCTTCCAGTCCATAAGGTCAGCAGAGGAGGTGGAGGAGGATGCTAGTGACGAGTCTGATGACCAGGTTAGGTTGCGCCTTCCTGGACAGAGACGGAGTACTGGAAGCACGTCAACAACTGCATCCTCAACCACAACTGTGCCTCTGAGCACAAGTCGTTGTGGCTCTTCAGGTCGCATAGACTCTAAGCCTTGCATAGCCTGGGCATTTTTTGAGATTGCAAAGGATGACCCAACTCATGTTGTAAGATTTGCCACTAAAATCTCAGTAGAGGCCAAAAAATGAATAGTTTGAGTACTTCATGTATGAACCGTTACATATGAGGCATAAGTTACAGTGGGAAGCTCACTGTGCTACAATGCGGCCTAGTGGGTCAGGCCAACCACTGTCTACCCCATCAAGTGCATCCGCGGCCTCTTCATCCTCTGTGACTGTGGGGACCGCAGACGCACATGGTTTTGGACACAGACCTTCCGCCTCTTTACCCGCAACAGCCAGTGTGATTGGCAGGTTGTCAGAACATTTGCAAGTGGAAACACCTGCTGGTGTTGAGCACTCTCCGACATCGAGACCACCACATTTTGATCAAGGCAAGATAATATCTCCGCCTGCACCTTCCTCACAGACCAGCAGTTTGCCGGGAACACCCTACTCAACCCTGTCTAAGCACGGCAGCCAGCGCTCGGTCCCTCAGATGTGGACAAGAAAAAAACCATTTCCTCCTAGCCATGACAAAGCTAAGATGTTGAATTTCACCATCTGCAAGCTGTTGGCTACAGAAATGCTGCCTTTTCGCCTGGTGGACACAGAGGATGTTTGAGACCTTATGTCCGTCGCAATGCCCCAGTACCAGATGCCCAGTCGCCACTACTTCTCAAAGAAAGCTGTGCCTGTGCTACACCAGCATGTCGCACAGAACATCACTGCTTCCTTGAGAAACTGTGTGACAGAGTGCATTACACCCCAGACACTTGGACGAATAGACATGGACAGGGGCGTTACATGTCAGTGACTGGGCACTGGGTAACTATGGTGACATCAGGAGAAGGTGCTGCTGTCCAAGTCTTGCCGTCCCCACGAGTTGCGCATCTATCCTCTGTATCTCTAAGTTCCTCCACTGCTTCTGCCTCTTCAACTTCCTCTCGGTCCTCCAGCAGCACCCAAAGCCTGTCTGGTAATGCCACCCACGTTCTAAGTGCGCAGAAGGAGTCCTGCACACCTCCTTACTATGCTGTCACCAGGGCTCAATGGCATCAGGCGGTGTTTACCTTGAAATGTCTGGGAAATGTGAGTCACACAGCTGAGGAGTTGCGGTCAGCTCTGGAGACCAAGTTCCATCAATGGTTGTCTCCACTGAACCTGCAGCCAGGGAAGGTCGTGTGCGACAATGCTGCAAACCTGGGTGCGGCCCTTTGCCGGGGCAATGTCACACACGTGCCTTGTATGGCTCACATTTTGAACCTGGTTGTCCAGCAATTTTTATCCAACTATCCCGGACTAGATGGGCTTCTGCAGAGGGCATGGTCGATGTGTGCTCACTTCCGCCATTCGCATCCCACAGCTCAACGACTTACATCTCTACAGAAGTTGTTGGGCCTGCCCATTCACCGGCTGAAATGCGATGTGCCCACACGGTGGAATTCAACTCTGCACATATTGCAGCGACTGTGGCAGCACCGATGAGCCCTGGTGCAATACGTTATGATATATAGCCTGGGACAACGAGATCCAGAGGTGGGGCAAATCACGCTGCAGGAGTGGTCTCAGATCAGGGACCTATGAATCCTTCTGCACAGTTCTGAAATAGAGACGAAAATGTTTAGTGCTGATGATGCCATTATCAGCATGACTATTCCTGACATTTACATGCTGGAGCACACCTTAAACAGTATTCGGAGTCAGGTGGTGGGACAAGAGGACAAGAGGAGGAGGAGGAACAGGAGGAGTCATATGCGGAAGGGATAATATCTCCAAGGTCCAGATAGAGTATCTCCAAGTTAACATCGATGCCATGACTGTAGAACTGGACCCTTGCTCATTTTGGGCTTCCAATCTGGAAAAATGGCCTGAGCTCGCCACTCACACCTTGGAGATCTTGTTGTGCCCCGCAGCCAGCGTTCTCTCTGAACGTGTGTTCGGTGCTGCTGGTGGTGTGCTGACAGATAAACGCACGCGGCTGTTCAGTGACAATGTAGACAGACTAACGTTCATCAAGATGAACAAATCCTGGATCCGCAGGGACTTTTCTACCCCTGTGTCATCCTGGGGAGACAAAAAGCTTGATGATTTTTGAAAATCACCTCACCATCCATTTTAAGAAACTCTGGCGAAATTGATGCCACTTAAGTGGTGTCTGTGGCCCAATTTTTGGAAAAAATGGAGACTCTTTTTGGAGTCCCCTTGCTGTGTTTTACATGACGTTAGCATCGTCAATTCCAGGTGGGTGGGGTCGCTCCCCCCCTGTTAACCTTTAGAAACTACATACACTATGGCTTGGGGTAACACAGATGGTTGAGTCTGCAGAGCTGTTTACTCATACTATGGCCTGGGATTCAGAGGTCTGCTCCAAGGCTTCAGTGTCTGCTAGTCAGCAGAGTGGCCCACCCATGAAGCAAGCTACACCGCCTGTTTATCTAATTACTAATTTTTAACTGCATCTAGCCCAGGCAATACTTTGGAGCTTAGTAGCAGTTTCTGCTACTCAGCAGAGTACCCCACACATGAAGCAAGCTACACCGCCTGTTCATCTAAGTACTAATTTTTAACTACATCTAGCCCAGGCAATACTTTGGGCCTAGCAGCAGTTTCTGCTACTCAGCAGAGTATCCCACCCATGAAGCAAGCTACACCGCCTGTTTATCTAATTACTAATTTTTAGCTGCATCTAGCCCAGTAAATCCTTTTGGACCTAGTAGCAGTTTCTACTACTCAGCAGAGTACCCCACCCATGAAGCAAGCTACACCGCCTTCTTCCTTTCTCAATCTAACCCCTCGGCTCTGGGATGTCTGCTCTCCCTCCAGCTCACTCCTTCTCACAGGTGGACTACCGCGTGTATTCACACTGTGGCGAATCTTTTGGGCCCAGGCATAAGAAGTCGTCGACGTAATGGATAATATGCGCCCCCTTAGAAACGTCCATGATGACCCATTCGAGGAAGCAACTAAACGCCTCAAGTAGTGAGCAGGATATGGAGCACCCCATGGGCAAACAGCGATCTATGTAGTATGCTCCTTCACAGAAGCAGTCCAATAGGCGCACACTATTCGGAGGCACACTGTCACGCTCATGCCCTGACTGATGGGCATGAGCCAAGGGGGTTTGTGGCCCCACTGTGCCATGAACCAGACTACCCTGGAAGAGGCGTGACTATGACAGCTGCCTTGGTTTTCACTGGAGCCTCTGATGGTGAGGTCAGGCTTGTGCGGCAAGCAGCTGCCAGGTGCTACTCCAGGGTGGTGTCTGGCTGTGGCTGCTGTTCCCACTTCGAGAACAGGAACACTAGGACAGGTGCAGGCATAAGGCAGGACTGGCAGATGAGCATGGCTGAAACTCAGACGAGTAGGTTGGCATGCCTGAGACACAGGGCTGGCAGAGACACAGGACTGGCAGGAACGGCAGAGACACAGGGCTGGCAGGCACGGCAGAGACACAGGGCTGGCAGAGACACAGGACTGGCAGGAACGGCAGAGACACAGGGCTTGCAGAGACACAGGGCTGGCAGGCACGGCAGACACAGGGCTGGCAGGCACAGCAGAGACACAGGGCTGGCAGGCACGGCAGAGACACAGGGCTGACAGACACGGCAGAGACACAGGGCTGGCAGGCACGGCAGAGACACAGGACTGGCAGGCACGGCAGAGACACAGGACTGGCAGGCACGGCAGAGACACAAGGCTGGCAGGAATGGCAGAGACACAGGGCAGGCAGGCATGGCTGAGACACAGGGCAGGTTGGTGTGGTGTATGAAGGAACATGTAGGGACCTGTTCACACAGGAGGTGCAGGTATGGATATGAAGTATGAAGGAACAGGTTGGGACCTATTCACACAGGAGATGCAGGTACGGAAACAAGCCAGAAGGAAAGGAGAATGAAGGAACAGGTTGGGACCTGTTCACACAGGAAGGCTGCGGATAGGAGCGGTAGAGCAGCAAGAGATAGCACAGCAACAAAATATAAGCAGAGCGGAACCGCAACGAATGCAGAGAGGAGCTGCAGCAAGAGATTACTGCAGCAGTAGAAGCTAAGCAGAGCGGAACCACAAGGAATGCGGAGAGGAGCTGCAGCCAGAGCTTCTGCAGCAGCCGGAGCAGAGCAGAGTAGAATGGAGCAGAACCGCAAGAGTGGGAAGCAGAGGTAAAGCAGCAAGAGAGCGGAGCACAGGCAAAGCCACAAGAGCTGCAAGAGTGCGGAGCATAAGCAAACAGAGGACACAAGGAAAGACACAGCAGGGAAAGAAGCCACAGACAAGGAGACAGAGGTAGGACAAAGTTCAGACAAGGTAATGGAACAAGACAAGGTACAAGAACAAAGACACAGGGACCAGGATATTCTGCCTCCTGGAGGGCGGAAAACAAGAACAAGGCAAGGATAGAACAGAAACACTGAGACCAGGATATACAGCCTCCTGGAGGGCAGACAGACAAGATCAAGGCAAAGCTAGGAGTAGAACCTCCAGAAAAGAAGGAACACAGAGCAAGGCCTGGCAGCTCAGAAGCAAAACACTAACTGAGTTAACACATTGCACAGGCCCAGTCCACAAGGTGGAACTGCCCTAAATACTGGAGGCCTCTTGGTAATTGGTCAGGAACAGATTAGACAGGTGCACCCTGATTCCATAAGAACCAGAGGGTTCTGGCGCCACCCCCCTTTGCACACAGCCAGGAAGCATTCAGAGAGCAGAGACACAGAACATGGAGCCGGCAACAGACAGAAATCACAACAAGACCTGGAGCAGTGAGTAAGATGGTGTGTGATGGATGGGAGGCCATGTAGTGATGCCAGCAGAGTTGTTACACACAGGTAGTAACCGGAACACCCCCTCAATGTCTGTTTTGGCCATTAGGGTGCCCCTTCCCAACTTCTTGACCCGCTTGATTGACTCGTCAAAGGAGGTACAGTATATAGTACTGTACTTGGTTCCGCGTCGATGCTGTTGTTTACCGACCTGCCCCTTGGATATGACAAATGGTGGATTAGTCTGAATGTATTGGGTTCCTTTTTTGGCACGACTCCCAACGGGGATACCACTACGTCTTCTAAGGAAAGTGTTCTGAATGGACCCGCCATTTTACCTAGAGATATTTCTTTTTTCAATTTTTTTGTCACGACATCTGGGTGTTGGTAGGCTGATTTTAGATTTTTACTCCAGCTTTTCTTCATTTTAGAAGGGCATGACATGCCCATATCTGTGTCTCCTCCTCCTTTTACTCCTCCACCTCTTTTCTTTTCGCATGAATATATGTACTTGTGACTTTTCCATGTGTTTGTTGTGTCTTTTGAGCAGTTTGTCTGCTTTTGGACACCTTTTAAGGTGTTTTCTATGTGTTTGTATGTGTTTGTGTTTGCCTGTCATTGGTTTCGATGGGGTTCGACGGTGTTCATCGAACGTTTGTCGAACACTCATCGAACACGCTCCAATTCGACGAACTGAGCTGGGCTCAAACCCTAGGGGGTGGCTAAACACTAGTACTGACGTCACCTCTAATAAGAGCTGCCGACTCCCGCTGCGCTCTGCGAGACCCAGCGGCTCTGAACAGTGGTGATATTAGTAACTAAACGGCTCATCAGAGTCACCGAGTCTAATACAGGGCAGTGTGACTCGGCAACTCTGACGAGCAGTATAGTTTCTGATGTCACCACTGTTCAGAGCTGCAGGGTCTCATGGGAGCCGCCAACTTTGATTATCGATGACCTCAGAACCCGGCGCCTGTGAATAGCAGTATTGTTCCTGCTATTAACAGTCAACGGCACTGGATTCAAGGAACGCTGGACTATGTCGGATCTGCTTGCCAACATTTTTGTGAATAAATTGGTGTTCAAGGGAGATTGTATAGTTTATTTTTCTCACTTTTTATGCTAAAATGAATGGAATAAACAGGGCCAAAAGTGCAGCATGTGAACAAGCCCCTACATAGCTCCATTCATATTGAGAACCACTATATTTTCAGAAACAGTGTGGGTCCTGGTATTAACACCTACATTTATCTGAATATTTTGGACACAAATGTGCAAAGAGGTTAAAGTCCTTAGCCCCAATTCATCATTTGTGAGGATTTTTAAGCTATTTTCCTCTTTTTGTCTTGTGGTATTCGTTGCTGTTTTTAGCGACAAATTCTTCAAAATGGTGCGCTCAATTTATAAATTTAGTGCCAAGTCAAAAATGGTTTTTAACTGTTTTTGCAACTTTTTAGCATAAAAAGTTACGTTTTGCCAAATGTCCCAAAAATTATGTCAAAATACTGGGGTAGTCAATCGCATACTGGAAGGAGAGGGTAGGGGAGATGGGCTGGAAATGCACTAAATTTTTAGACTTTTTAATATCTAGAATCGCTAAACTCTGTTAAAAGTGGAAAACGAAAAACAAATGAAGACCAGCATCTATAAAAAAGGTGCAAATAGAATAATAAATTGGGTGCAAAAAAAAGGTACAAAAGTAGACACAAACAAATACAAAGGCAATGATGAATAGAGGCCAGAAGGTTTTACGTGGGCAGCCTGTACTCACAAGGTGGAATACAGGCAGCCATAACACAGGACCTGCAGTTGTTGAGCGCACAGTATGAGATGAGTCTTAGATTTCCTTATTCTCTTACTGGAACGTTCCCACAGGATGCGACTTCAGTAAGTGGATTATGCAGTTGTTATATGTGCGGTGCAGGACCCTCTCTGATTCACCTCCTCCTTTTATAGTCTTGGCCTGTAATGTCTTGGGCCTCCAGACACTTTGTTTGAGTCTAGTAATTGTCAATGACCTCTATTCCAGGAATATTCAGTAGTCCAGACACAGATCTGAGCCCTGGCAGCGTTGGCAGCACCCGCAGCAATTCAGGGCCAGGCGCACATTGTACCTTGTTTAATGGCAGTATTATAACCTCACGGGTGCCAATAACCGGTCGGATGATGAGAATTGAATTGCATCCCGAATTAATGCCCTCTTAGAAGATGCTATGCTCAGCAACTTTCCCGGCCCTCAAAGAATGCAAACATATTCTGCTCCGTGCTCAGATGATGGCTGAGCACCTATGGGGCCAGGCATTTTACTGCCCGAAAATCAATAGGTCTCCCTGCCCACATTAAAAATCTGTTAATCACGGCGGGCTTTCTGCACGGCTCAGCAGAATTTTATTCTTTATTTTGTGTAAGTTACTTGACACAGAACTGCTGAACTTCCCAATCCTGAACAATACAGAGTCTGTATACAACCCACTGGAAGAATGGATAGGAGTCAGCACTGTTGGCCCCTTCCCAAGGTAATGTATGCATACAGCGAACCCCAACCACTGTGGGTATAGTGGGCAACTGAGCAGACAACAGTGTTGTTACTGCATAAAACACTATAAATAATAAATATCTACACCATACATTGACCATATAGTTCTACTGACCGTGTGATTATCGGAAAATCCAGTGACTCACAGGTGACCTCCTTTATGATATAAAGTAGAATCCAGCTTAAATGGAGTAAAATTCCAAACTTTAATCAAGTGCGTTTAAAAAAAACTCATGATAGCATAAGAAAATTGTACCAAAAAATCAGCGTAGAAAATCTACACGCTTCTTGTGTGAATAGCATAAAGTAATAATGGCCCCTATTGGTACCCTTAAAAAGTAATAATACACAGTTTCCTTTAACCCCTTTCTGACATTAGACATAATATTCCGTCCATGTGCCCTGGGCCTATTTGACCATGGACGGAATATTATGTCATTTTTTTAATGCGGCACTGCGACCGAAGTAGCGGTGATCGCATTAAAATTCCGGTGCCATCTTACCTCTGGGTAGATGGTGTCATCATCCTGAGGGGTATCGCCGCCTTCCCGCAACCACGATTACTGTGATTGGCTGTTCAATTCTTAATAGCCAATCACAGCATCTTTGTGCTGCAGGCAATCAGATTGCCTGAAACACGGATGTCCCAGCCTATGATCGGTGCTCCAAGAACACCGATCATAGGCTGCTGCCTTGCAACGCCAGGCATGACCTGGACCTGTTCTGATTGGCATGTTCCACGATTACATCGATCGCGACAATCACATGGCACAGCCGTGGTGTGACCGCTCTGTGGCCTGTCTGTGACCTGCCTAAGATCAGAGCTGTAAGAGCATCAATACTAGACTGATGCCTGGCAACGCCATGCATGGCCTGGACCGACTGTTTGGCGCGATCGACGATTACATCGATTGTGCCAATCACAGGGCACAGCCGCGCTGTGACCTGGAAGTGACCTGCCTACGATCGGAGCTGTAAGAGCACTGTTCCTAGGCTGGTGGCTGGCAATGCCAGCATCACCATGATCAGCTCTGATTGGTGCGATCAATGTCATCATCGATCGCACCAATGACGGGGCACAGCAGTGGTGTGACTGCTCTGTGACGGGTTTGTGATCACGCTGCAGGTTCTCATAGTAGCTGAGGATTTCTGCAGACTGGTCATGTTATCAAGTCGTCGCTGTACTGGGCCTTGTGGTACCAAAGAAGCCTGTGATACCACAATCTCTTACTGCTGAAGAAAGAAGAACAAAGAACAGAGAAGAAAGAAGACAAGACAGAAGAAAAAAGAGAGACAACTGTAAGTGTTTTGATCCCTGCCCCATCTATCATCATCCACCCCAATCCCCTCTTCCCCCCTTCCCCCTACTCCCCACTTTCCCCTCTTTTTACCGCCTCTACCACTCATTTGCGCCAAATACGTGCGCAGATCCAGCAGCCGCCGAGCTTTGATTAGTTACACAGTTCACTCATCAGAGCTCATGCCTATTGTTTTTCACTTTTGTTTTCACTGACTTTTTTTCTCCCCAGTTGCTGCTTTTTTCTTTTAGCTTTTTCTTGTCAAACAAAAAAGTTTACACCACTCCACCTAGTGTTGATTAGTGACGCAGTTCACAAATCAGCACTCATGCTCCCTATTTTCCAATTTTCTTTTTCACCCCCACTTTGCTCCACCTCCATGTGCACATCTAGCAGCCACCGAGCTTTGATTAGTGACGCAGTTCACTCATCAGAGCTCATGCCTGCTGTTTTCCACTTTTCTTTTTCACCCCCCTTTGCGCCACCTCCGTGCACACATCTAGTAGCTGCCGATCTTTGATTAGTGATGCAGTTCACTCATTAGAGCTCGTGCCTACTGTTTTACACACTTTTCTTTTTTGCCACCTCCATGCACACATCCAGCAGCTGCCGAGGTTTTACTAGTGGCAGAGTTCACTCATCAGAGCTCGTGCCTGCTGTTTTACAAGCTTTTCTTTTTTGCCACCTCCATGTGCACATCCAGCAGCCGCCAATCTTTGATTAATGGCACAGTTCACTCATCAGAGCTCGTGCCTGCTGTTTTACACACTTTTCTTTTTCGCCACCTCCGTGCGCACATCCAGCAGCCGTCGAGCTTTGATTAGTGATGCAGTTCACTCATCAGAGCTTGTGCCTGCTATTTTACACTTTTGTTTTCACTTACTTTTTTTTCTCCCCGATTGCTTTTTTCTTTTACTTTTTTCTTTTCAAACAAAAAAGTTTACACCAAGCACTATCTCACACACAACTAAAGTACTGACACAATCACCACATACATAAAAAGTTAAAATGTTGTCCTGCTCGTTCAAAAATTGCTATTCAGTGGAGGAGGCATATGCTTTCCTTCACTCTGACATAGATAGCGACAGAGAAGATCCCACATTTCTTTATTTTTCAGATTTGTCCTCCTCATCCTCCTCCTCAGGTGTTGCTGAACCACAATGCAGACATCCCAGGACTGAAGGTGAAGCAGCACCCCCCATTCCAGAAGATGAACCAGCGCCCCTCATTACTTACCCCATATGGACTTTGCCCCCCGAAAATTATGAGCGACTAATTCCTGATTTTGTGGCACAATCAGGAATCAAATTTGACACCACCGGCCTCACAGAACTAGACTTTTTCAAAGTCTTTTTCCCTGAGGATTTTGTTAACCTCATGGTGGGCCAAACGTAATTTGTATGCTCATCATTTTTTGGCACAAAACCCCCGATTCATCATTTTCTAACTGGTCTCCTGTAGATGCAGTTGAAATTATGCAATTTTGTGGCTTGGTCCTTCACATAGGGATCCTAAAGAAGCTAGAACTTTTGGCAATATTAGAGTGTTGATGTTTTATACAACACTCCAGTGTTCCGAATGGCCATGACCTGGACATGTTTTGAGTGGAGATGAGCGAATATGTTCGGAAAACGATCGCCAAACATAAATTCAGCACGAATATGGTACATTTGGATTAGTGATCGGTAACACGAGCATTTTTCTTAAAATAGGTAAAAGTCAGAAACATTTGGAAAAAGATAGAATAAATCCGTCAATTCATGTGCTGCGTACAGTAAAATCACAGTGTGACAGGTTAGAATAGAATAGATATATACACATAGAATACATAGATATATAGATGTCAGTGACACACATATATATGTGTACAGTATATATTACATATATAAATAGATAGAAGAAAAGCTGGCAATTCAGCAGCCACGTAGTGTAAAATCACAGCTGGAGCAGCAATTTTTTTCAGAAAAATAATATTTTATTAATTAAATACATGTACAATAAGCTGCACACACACTGTACTAATTGTATTTGTCACATCCATCTGTATATCTACCTATTCTATTTGTATTTACTGTATGTAATCCATCTCTTCTATCCTGTTGGCTCCTGCAGTGATTTTACGGCACACGACAGATGAATTGCCGGCTTTTCTTCTATCTATCTATCTATCTATCTATCTATCTATCTATCTATCTATCTATCTATCTATCTATCCAATATTATTTTGCTATCCACAAACCCCAGCACCCTCTAATAAATCATAAAACAAGCTGGCCACTGTCCTTCTCCCACATGCTCTCCCTTTCTCTGCTTCTCACTGCTGGAGAAATGTCTCCCAACCCTGGACCCCCACAGCTCATACCTCCCATTACTACCCCCTCTTACTGCTCCCTATCTAATATGAACTACCGCAATCTTTCCAACATAAAACCCGTGCCCCTGCCACCCACCCCCCTGCTCCCTCTTTCTGGAGCACTCTGGAATGCCCGCTCAATCTGTAATAAGCTTCATGTGATTCATGACCTTTTTCTCTCTCACAATCTTGCCTTCCTTGGCCTCACAGAAACATGGCTAACACCCTCTGACACAGCCTCCCCTGCTGCGCTGTGTTACGGCGGCCTCCACTTCACCCACACCCCTCGCCCTGGCAACAGACATGGTGGAGGAGTGGGTCTTCTCCTTTCTTCAAACTGCACCTTTAACCCAATCCCATCTCTTCCCTCCCTTATCCTCCCCTCTTTTGAAGTCCACTCTATCCGCATCTACTCTACCTCCAAGCTCCAAGTGACCATCTTATACAGACCTCCAGGCCCGGCCACTGCCCTTATTGACCAATTCTCCACCTGGCTTCTTCACTTTCTCTCTGCTGACATTCCCACCATCATCATGGGTGACTTCAACATCCCCGCTGATACCCTTAAGTCAACAGCCTCCAAACTTCTGTCCCTTACTTCATCTTTTGGACTTATTCAGTGGTCCTCCGCCGCCACCCACACAGACGGACATACACTAGACCTGGTCTTCACCCGTCTCTGCTCTCTATCTAACTTCACCACCTCCACTCTCCCTCTATCTGACCACCATCTGCTCACCTTCTCATCCCTGTCCTCCTCACCGGTCACCCATGTCCAGCAACATGCGCACCCCCCCAGAAACCTTGCACACCTAGACACCCACACACTCTCTGACTCTATCCTACCACTTTCATCCATATCCTCACTCCACGACACAGTGCCACTGCTTTCTACAATGCCACTCTCGCATCAGCTATTGACACGGTTGCCCCTCTCGTTCATGGCAGAGTGCGACAATAGACAACCTTGGCACAATAACACCACTAAAAAGCTCCGGCAAGTGTCCAGGATTGCAGAGCAGCGTTGGAAGAAAACACTCACAAGATGACTTCACTGCATTCAAACAGGCAACACTCGCTTTTAAATCTGCTCTCACCTCTGCTAAAAAGGCCTACTTCACAACCCTCATATCTTCCCTATCCTACAACCCCAGTTATTCAAAACCTTTAACTCCCTCCACCGCCCCCCACTGCCCCCTCCAACCTCCTTCATCTCTGCTGAGGACTTTGCCACACACTTTAAAAATAAGATCGACCAAACAAGGCAAGTCTTCATTGTTCAACCACCACAACCCCTTTGTATACCAGACCAATGCCCAAACCCCATAACCTCCCTATCCAACATCACTGAAGGGGGGCTTAATTGTCTCCTCTCCAAATCGCACCTCACCACCTGTGCGCTCGACCCCATCCCATCCCACCTCCTCCCCAACCTCACCACCACACTTATCCCATCCCTAACCCACCTCTTCAGCCTATCACTAACTTCTGGCACCTTCCCTTCTGCTTTCAAACATGCCACAATCACGCCTATCATTAAAAAGCCAACCTTCAATCCAACTGCTATGTCCCGCTATCACCCAATATCGCTGCTCCCATTTGCTTCCAAACTCCTGGAGCAGCACGTCCATGCTGAACTTTCCTCCCACCTCTCATCTAACTTGCTCTTTGACAATCTAGAAATCTAGGTTCCGCCCCATCACTCAACTGGGACAGCCCTGACCAAAATCTCTAACGACCTACTTACAGCCAAAGCTAACGGACAATACTCTGTACTCTTCCTTCTAGACCTGTCCTCTGCTTTCGACACAGTTGACCACTGCCTCCTACTACAGATCCTCTCCTCCTTTGGCATCAAAGACCTCGCCCTATCCTGGATCTCCTCGTACCTTTCCAACTACACATTCAGCGTCTCCCACTCCCACACTACCTCCTTATCCCACCCTCTCTCTGTTGGAGTCCCCCAAGACTCTGTTCTAGGACCCCTACTCTTCTCAATCTATACACTTGGCCTGGGACAACTCAAAGTCTCATGGTTTCAAGTACCACCTTTATGCTGATGACACTCAGATCTACCATTCTGGCCCAGACGTCACCGCTCTGCTGTCCAGAATCCCGGAGTGTCTATCAGCCATATCCTCCTTCTCCTCTCACTTCCTCAAACTCAATGTGGACAAATCTGAACTCATCATCTTTCCTCCATCGCATAGATCTTCCTTACCTGACCTATCTATCGCAATTAACAACATCATGCTTTCCCCCGTACCGGAAGTCCCCTGCCTCGGAGTAACCTTTGACTCTGCCCTGTCCTTCAAACCGCACATCCAAGCTCTCCCCACTTTCTGTCGCCTCCAGCTCAAAAATATCTCCAGAATCCATCCTTTGCTCTAACGTCAATCTACTAAAATGCTTGTGCATGCCCTCATCTTCCGCCTTGACTACTGCAACATCCTTTTCTGTGGCCTCCCTGGTAACACCCTTTCTCCTCTCCAGTCCATCCTTAACTCTGCTGCCTGACTAATTCATCTCTCTCCTCGCTACTCCTCTGCTTCCCCCCCTGCAAATCTTTTCACTGGCTCCCATTCCCTAAGCATATCCAGTTCAAATGACTAATACTGACCTACAAAGCCATCCATAACCTGTCTCCTCCAGATATCTCTGAACTAATATCCCGATATCTTCCCTCACGTAATCTCCGGTCCTCCCAAGACCTCCTTCTCTCCTCCACACTTATTTGCTCCACATCCAACCGCCTCCAAAACTTCTCCCGAATATCCCCCATCCTCTGGAATTCTTTGCCCCAACACGTCCGACTATCAACCACATTCAGATCCTTCAGACGGAACCTGAAAACCCACCTCTTCTGCAAAGCCTATAGCCTGCACTGATCCTGCTGCCTCCTCATCACTACCGGAGATACTGCCTCACCAACACCGGAGCTCCTGCAACCCTCAAACTATTGTCTCCTTCCCCATAATCCTGTAGAATGTAAGCCCGCAAGGGCAGGGTCCTCGCCTCTCTGTATCATTCTGTCATTGTTAGTTTGTTTACTGTAAGCGATATCTATAATTTGTATGTAACCCCTTCTCATGTACAGCACCATAGATTTAATGGTGCTATATAAATAAGTAATAATAATAATTTGTGCCAGTGACACTGACATATACTTGTTATGACCCCAATGGCAGAGGGTCTCAGAAATAGTTTCTAAGTCTGCAAACACAAAAACCAGCTCATAGGGCAGTGGTAACTGATCTGACCATATATCTAATCCTAGCACCACAAATAACAGCAGCCGGGGAACGTGCCTACGTTGATTCTAGACTTCTCGCGCCAGCCGGAGAACTAACTAACCCTAGAAGGGAAAAGAAAGACCTTTCTTGCCTCCAGAGAAAAGACCCCAAAAGTTGGATACAAGCCCCCAACAAATAATAACGGTGAGGTAAGAGGAAAAGACAAACGTAAGGATGAGCTAGGTATTTAGCAAAGAGAGGCCCACTAGCTAATAGCAGAATATAGTAAGATAACTTATATGGTCAGCAAAAACCCTATCAAAAATATCCACGCTGGATATTCAAGAACCCCCGAACCATCTAACGGCCCGGGGGGAGAACACCAGCCCCCTAGAGCTTCCAGCATGGTCAGGAATCACATTTAGTACAAGCTGGACAAAAATGAGAGCAAGCAAATAACCCAAAAAACAAAGAAGCAGGACTTAGCTTAATTTTGCACGAACCAGGACCAGCAGATAGGAGCAAACAAAAAGGATCTGATTACAACGATGCCAGGCACTGGACTAAGGATCCAGGAGGTTTATATAGCAACACCCCTGGACTAACGACCCAGGTGGGTGCAAACTGAGGAAAGAAAATCCCAGAGTCATATCACTAATAACCACCAGAGGGAGCCAAGAAGTCTAATTCACAACAGTACCCCCCCTTAAGGAGGGGTCACCGAACCCTCACCAAGACCACCAGGGCGATCAGGATGAGCAGCGTGAAAGGCACGAACTAAATCGGCCGCATGCACATCAGAGGCAACCACCCAGGAATTATCCTCCTGACCATAGCCCTTCCACTTGACCAGATACTGAAGCCTCCGTCTGGAGAGACGAGAATCCAAGATCTTCTCCACCACATACTCCAACTCGCCCCCACCCAACACCGGAGCAGGAGGCTCAACAGAAGGAACCACAGGTACAACGAACCGCCGCAACAAGGACCTATGGAACACGTTGTGAATGGCAAACGAGACCGGAAGATCCAAGCGAAAGGACACAGGATTAAGGATTTCCAATATCTTGTAAGGACCGATGAAGCGAGGCTTAAATTTAGGAGAGGAGACCTTCATAGGAACAAATCGAGAAGACAGCCATACCAAATCCCCAACACGAAGTCGGGGACCCACACCGCGGCGGCGGTTGGCAAAACGCTGAGCCTTCTCCTGTGACAACTTTAAGTTGTCCACCACATGATTCCAGATCTGCTGCAACCTATCCACCACAGAATCTACCCCAGGACAGTCAGAAGGCTCCACATGTCCCGAGGAAAAACGAGGATGGAAACCAGAGTTGCAGAAAAATGGCGAAACCAAAGTAGCGGAACTAGCCCGGTTATTAAGGGCAAACTCAGCCAACGGCAAGAAGGTCACCCAATCATCCTGATCTGCCGAAACAAAACACCTCAAATAAGCCTCCAGAGTCTGATTAGTTCGCTCCATTTGTCCATTAGTCTGAGGATGAAAGGCAGACGAAAACGACAACTCAATGCCCATCCTAGCACAAAAGGATCGCCAGAACCTGGAAACAAACTGGGATCCTCTGTCAGACACAATATTCTCAGGAATGCTGTGTAAACGAACCACATTCTGAAAGAACACAGGAACCAGATCGGAAGAGGAGGGCAGCTTAGGCAAAGGCACCAAATGGACCATTTTGGAAAAGCGATCACATACCACCCAGATGACAGACATGCCCTGAGACACCGGGAGATCAGAAATGAAATCCATGGAAATGTGTGTCCAAGGCCTCTTCGGGACAGGCAAGGGCAAGAGCAACCCGCTGGCATGAGAACAGCAAGGCTTAGCTCGAGCACAAGTCCCACAGGACTGCACAAATGACCGCACATCCCGTGACAAGGAAGGCCACCAAAAGGACCTAGCCACCAGATCTCTGGTGCCAAAAATTCCCGGATGACCTGCCAACACCGAGGAATGAACCTCGGAAATGACTCTGCTGGTCCACCTGTCAGGAACAAACAGTCTGTCAGGTGGACAAGAGTCAGGTCTACCAGCCTGAAATCTCTGCAACACGCGTCTCAAATCAGGAGAAATGGCTGACAAGATAACTCCCTCTTTAAGAATACCAACTGGTTCTGCGACTCCAGGAGATTCAGGCACAAAGCTCCTTGAAAGAGCATCAGCCTTCACATTCTTTGAACCTGGTAAATACGAGACCACAAAGTCAAAACGGGAGAAAAACAATGACCAGCGGGCCTGTCTAGGATTCAGGCGTTTAGCAGACTCGAGATACATCAGATTTTTGTGATCAGTCAAGACCACCACACGATGCTTAGCACCCTCGAGCCAATGACGCCACTCCTCAAATGCCCACTTCATGGCCAGCAACTCCCGATTGCCGACATCATAATTCCGCTCAGCAGGCGAAAACTTCCTGGAGAAGAAAGCACATGGTCTCATTACCGAGCAACCAGGGCCTTTCTGTGACAAAATGGCCCCTGCCCCAATCTCAGAAGCATCCACTTCGACCTGAAAGGGAAGTGAGACATCAGGCTGACACAAAACAGGCGCCGAAGTAAACCGGCGCTTCAACTCTTGGAACGCCTCCACTGCTGCAGGAGCCCAGTTAGCAACATCAGAACCTTTCTTGGTCATATCGGTCAAAGGTTTAACAACGCTAGAAAAATTAGCGATAAAACGACGGTAGAAGTTAGCAAAACCCAAGAACTTCTGAAGACTCTTAACTGACGTGGGTTGAGTCCAATCATGAATAGCTCGGACCTTGACTGGGTCCATCTCCACAGCAGAAGGGGAAAAAATAAACCCCAAAAAGGGAACCTTCTGTACTCCAAAGAGACACTTTGAGCCCTTAACAAACAAAGCATTCTCATGCAAAACCTGAAACACCATCCTGACCTGCTCCACATGTGAGTCCCAATCTTCAGAGAAAACCAGAATATCATCCAGATAAACAATCAAAAATTTATCCAGATACTTCCGGAAAATATCATGCATAAAGGACTGAAACACTGAGGGCGCATTAGAGAGCCCAAAAGGCATCACCAAGTACTCAAAATGACCTTCGGGCGTATTAAATGCAGTCTTCCATTCATCTCCTTGCTTAATGCGCACAAGGTTGTACGCACCACGAAGATCTATCTTGGTGAACCACTTGGCACCTTTAATCCGGGCAAACAAGTCCGACAACAGAGGCAAAGGATACTGAAATTTAACAGTGATTTTATTCAGAAGCCGATAGTCAATACAAGGTCTCAAAGATCCGTCCTTCTTGGCCACAAAAAAGAATCCCGCACCAAGAGGGGAAGAGGATGGACGGATATGCCCCTTCTCCAGAGATCCCTTGATATACGAACGCATTGCGGCATGCTCAGGTACAGACAGATTAAATAATCTTCCCTTAGGAAATGTACTACCTGGAATCAAATCTATGGCGCAGTCACAGTCCCTATGAGGAGGCAGAGCACTGGATCTGGACTCGCTGAATACATCCTGATAATCAGACAAATATTCAGGAACTTGCGAAGGAGTAGAGGAAGCAATAGACACTGGCGGGGAATCAGCATGAATTCCCTGACAGCCCCAACTTGACACAGACATTGCCTTCCAATCCAAGACTGGATTGTGGGTCTGTAACCATGGCAGACCCAAAACGACCAAATCATGCATTTTATGCAGAACAAGAAAACGAATCACCTCCTGATGTTCAGGAGTCATGCACATGGTTACCTGCGTCCAAAACTGCGGTTTATTTTCCGCCAATGGCGTAGCATCAATACCTCTAAGAGGAATAGGATTTACCAATGGTTCAAGAACAAAACCACAGCGCTTGGCAAATGACAGATCCATAAGACTCAGTGCAGCACCTGAATCCACAAACGCCATAACAGGTTAAGAAGACAATGAGCAAATTAAAGTCACAGACAAAATAAACTTAGGTTGCAAATTACCAATGGCGACAGGACTGACAACCCTTGTTAGGCGTTTAGAGCATGCTGATATAACATGTGTAGAATCACCACAGTAAAAACATAACCCATTCTGACGTCTATGATTTTTCCGCTCATTTCTAGTCTGAATTCTATCACATTGCATTAAATCAGATGTTTGTTCAGACAACACCACCAGAGGATTAGCGGTTTTGCGCTCCCGCAAACGCCGGTCAATTTGAATAGCCAGCGCCATAGAATCATTCAGACTTGTAGGAATGGGGAAACCCACCATCACATTCTTAATGGCTTCAGAAAGGCCATTTCTGAAATTTGCGGCCAGAGCACACTCATTCCACTGAGCAAGCACGGACCATTTCCGAAATTTTTGGCAATACACTTCAGCTTCATCCTGGCCCTGAGAAATAGCCAGCAAGGCTTTTTCTGCCTGAACTTCAAGATTGGGTTCCTCGTAAAGCAATCCGAGCGCCAGAAAAAACGCATCAATATTTGCCAATGCCGGATCTCCTGGCGCTAGCGAAAAAGCCCAATCCTGAGGGTCGCCCCGTAAAAAAGAGATAACAATTTTCACTTGCTGAGCTGGATCTCCAGATGAACGGGGTCTCAGAGAAAGAAACAATTTACAATTGTTCCTGAAATTCCTAAACCTAAATCGGTCTCCAGAAAACAGTTCAGGAATAGGTATTTTAGGTTCAGACATAGGACTACTGGTAACAAAATCTTGTATGCCCTGCACACGAGCAGCAAGCTGGTCTACACTTGTAATCAAGGTCTGGACATTCATGTCTGTAGCAAGCACAAGCCACTCAAAGGTAAAGGGGAGGAAGAGAGGAAAAAAAAGAGGAAAAAAAACCAAAAAACTATTATCCCTCTTCTGCAATGCAATAAACATTCAATGTTGGCCTGGCATACTGTTATGACCCCAATGGCAGAGGGTCTCAGAAATAGTTTCTAAGTCTGCAAACACAAAAACCAGTTCATAGGGCAGTGGTAACTGATCTGACCATATATCTAATCCTAGCACCACAAATAACAGCAGCCAGGGAACGTGCCTACGTTGATTCTAGACGTCTCGCGCCAGCCGGAGAACTAACTAACCCTAGAAGGGAAAAGAAAGACCTTTCTTGCCTCCAGAGAAAAGACCCCAAAAGTTGGATACAAGCCCCCAACAAATAATAACGGTGAGGTAAGAGGAAAAGACAAACGTAAGGATGAGCTAGGTATTTAGCAAAGAGAGGCCCACTAGCTAATAGCAGAATATAGTAAGATAACTTATATGGTCAGCAAAAACCCTATCAAAAATATCCAAGCTGGATATTCAAGAACCCCCGAACCATCTAACGGCCCGGGGGGAGAACACCAGCCCCCTAGAGCTTCCAGCAAGGTCAGGAATCACATTTAGTACAAGCTGGACAAAAATGAGAGCAAGCAAATAACCCAAAAAACAAAGAAGCAGGACTTAGCTTAATTTTGCACGAACCAGGACCAGCAGATAGGAGCAAACAAAAAGGATCTGATTACAACGATGCCAGGCACTGGACTAAGGATCCAGGAGGTTTATATAGCAACACCCCTGGACTAACGACCCAGGTGGGTGCAAACTGAGGAAAGAAAATCCCAGAGTCATATCACTAATAACCACCAGAGGGAGCCAAGAAGTCTAATTCACAACATATACTATATATATATATATATATATATATATATATATATATATATATTGTGGTGTAGTGACCCCTGTGGCAGATAGGGGGCGCTGTGTGTGCTCCTTGGGATATGCATGGAGGCATATCTGTTGTGATAATGGTGGTAAAACAGTAACTGGCAGTGTTGTGAATGGCCGATATGTGTCGCAGAGGGAGTCTGCGTGGTAAGTCTGATGCAATGTTGTTGTTCTGGGACCTGTAGTCCCTCAAGAGTGTGTATATCTATGATGTAGTTGTAAGGGAGACATATTAGGCTAGTTGTGTGAGATGGGCGGGACAAACTAGCCACAGATCCACACTCCCACCTGTGGGAGTGGTTGGTAGCATATAATGTGACTGAGGTTTGGTCACATGAGTGAGTGTGGACCTGAATGGTCTGTGCTGGAAGGTCCTGGAGAGAGCACCATGTGTTGGGAGTGTCGGCTCCCTGGAGAGCACATGGCGGGGCTCTGGATCTCGCACAGACCAGACTGTGGAATGGATGGAGATCCGTGTTATACTGACCGGGGTCAGAGTGAGAATGTCTGTCTGAAGGATACCTCTGTGAAAGAGAGGTATCCGAGAATCTGTGCGGCAATGGCAGGTAATGAATGGAGATTCATGTTGTACTGACCGGGGTCAGAGAAAAGGAAAGACAGAGTGAGAAAAGGAAAGACAGAGTGAGAAACGTCTGAAGGATACCTCGGTGGAGGAGAGGTATCCGAGAAACCTGTGCGGCACCAACAGGTAACGGAAAGGGATCCGTGTTATGCTAACCGGGGTTAGAAGAGAGAGACATTGTGTATGGGGCACCTCTGAGGCCAAGAGGTGTCCAGGAACCCGTGAAGGTTGCCAACGGGTAACGGTCTGAAAACCGTGTGTTATGCTGACCGGGGTCAGAGACGAACTGTGGTGAAGTTGAATACGTCCAGATGGTGTTCAAACTGTTACTAAGTTCCTGTGGATGTGGTTTATGTTGTGAGAAATAAACCTTAAAAGACTCTGTTTTGATAGAGAACCGTGCCCGAGTGCGTTAATCCCATGCCAAGCGAGTGTCCCCCAAGACACGTAGTAGGCGCTATGCTACAATATATATATATATATATATATATATATATATATATATATATATATATATATACACACACACACACACACACACACAAGCACAAACACACACACACAGGTGCTTCTCACAGAATTACAATATCATCAAAAAGTTGAATTATTTCAGTTGTTCACTAAAAAAAGTGAAACTCATATATTATATAGAGTCATTACAAACATAGTGATCTATTTTAAGTGTTTATTTCTGTTAATATTGATGATTATGGCTTACAGCCAATGGAAAACCCAAAAGCCATTATCTCAGAATAATTAACAAAAAACACTTGCAAAGGCTTCCTAAGCATTTAAAAAGGTCACTTAGTCTGTTTCAGTAGGCTCCATAATCATGCGGAAGACTGCTGACTTGACAGATGTCCAGACAGCAGTCATTGACACACTCCACAAGGAGGGTAAGCCACTAAAGGTCATTGCTAAAGAAGCTGGCTGTTCACAGAGTGCTGTATCAAAGCATATTAATGGAAAGTTGAGTGGAAGGAAAAAGTGTGGAAGAAAAAGGTGCACAAGCAACCTGGATACCCGCACCCTTGGAAGGATTGGTAAGAAAAGTCCATTCAAAAATTTGGGGGAGATTCACAAGGAGTGGACTGCTGGTGGATTAATTGCTTCAAGAGCCACCACACAGACGTATACAGGACATGGGCTACAAGTGTCGCATTCCTTGTGTCAAGCCACTCATGACCAACAGACAACGCCAGAAGCGTCTTACCTGGGCCAAGGATAAAAAGAACTGGGCTGTTGCTCAGTGGTCCAAGGTATTGTTTTCAGATCAAAGTAAATTTTTCATTTCATTTGAAAATCAAAGTCCCAGAGTCTGGAAGAAGAGTGGAGAGACAAACAATCCAAGCTGCTTGAGGTCTAATGTGATGGTTTGGGGAGCCATGTTATCTGCTGGTTTAGGTCCACTGTGTTTTATCAAGACCAAAGTCAGCACAGCCATCTACCAGGAAATTTTAGAGCACTATATGCTTCCCTCTGCGGACAAGCTTTTTGGAGATGGAAATTTCATTCTCCAGCAGTTTAAAAACAACAGTATCATTGTGCTTGATTGGCCAGCAGACTCGCTTGACCTTAACCATACCTCCCAACTTTTGAGGAAAGGAAAGAGTGACAAAGTCAGCGGCGCGCACAGCGCGCCACGGCAAATTTTAGGCCATACATCTGACCACACCCATTTCACAACTAGTCACGCCCCAACCACACCCATTTAGCACTTCTGATCACAATGTTTCGTAAACAATAATTATAAACAAAAAAATATGGCCACACATGACGCTCCATACTGTATAATGGCCACACATTACGCTCCATACTGTATAATAGCCCCAAATGATGCTGCGCACAGTGTACTGGCCCCACGAGATGCTCCATACAGTATAATGGGCCCACATGATGCTGCATACTGTATAATGGCCACACATGATGCTCCATACTGTATAATGGCTCCACATGATGCTCCATACTGTATATTGGCCACACAGTGCTCCATACTGTATAATGGCCACACATGATGCTCCATACTGTATAATGGCGACATGATGCTCCATACTGTATAATGGCTACACATGATGCTCCATACTGTATAATGGCCACATTATGCTCCATACTGTATAATGGCCACACATGATGCTCCATACTGTATAATGGCCCCACATGATGCCCCATACTGTATAATGGCCACACATGATGCTCCATACTGTATAATGGCCACACAGTGCTCCATACTGTATAATGGCCACACGTGATGCTCCATACTGTATAATGGCCACACATGATGCTCCATACTGTATAAGGCCACACATGATGCTCCATACTGTATAATGGCCACATGATGCTCCATACTGTATAATGGCTCCACATGATGCTCCATACTGTATATTGGCCACACAGTGCTCCATACTGTATAATTGCCACACAGTGCTCCATACTGTATAATGGCCACACATGATGCTCCATACTGTATAATGGCCACATGATGCTCCATACTGTATAATGGCCACACATGATGCTCCATACTGTATAATGGCTCCACATGATGCCCCATACTGTATAATGGCCACAAATGATGCTCCATACTGTATATTGGCCACACAGTTCTCCATACTGTATAATGGCCACACAGTGCTCCATACTGTATAATGGCCACACATGATGCTCCATACTGTATAATGGCCACACATGATGCTCCATACGGTATAAGGCCACACATGATGCTCCCTACTGTATAATGGCCACATGATGCTCCATACTGTATAATGGCCACACATGACGCTCCATACTGTATAATGGCCATTGGCCACATTATGCTCCATACTGTATAATAGCCCCACATGATGCTTCATACTGTATAATGGCCACACATGATGCTGCGTACTGTATTACCAACTCACCAACACCGGAGCTCCTGCAACCCCCAACCTACTGTCTCCTTCCCCATAATCCTGCAGAATGTAAGCCTGCAAGGGCAGGGTCCTCGCCCCTCTGTATCAGTCTGTCATTGTAAGTTTGTCTACTGTAAGTGATATCTGTAACTTGTATGTAACCCCTTCTCATGTACAGCACCATGGAATCAATGGTGCTATATAAATAAATAATAATAATAATATTATGGCCACACATGATGCTCTTACTGTATAATGGACACACATAATGCTCCATACTGTATAATGGCCACATTATGCTCCATACTGTATAATGGCTCCACATGATGATGCGTACAGTATATTTGCCCCACGTGATGGTCCATACAGTATAATGGCCCCACATGATGCTTTGTACAGCATAATGGCCCCACACGATGCTGGGTACAGTATAATGGCCACACAATGCTGGGTACAGTATAATGGCCCCTCACGATGCTTCATACAGTATAATGACCCCACACAATGCTGGGTGCAGTATAATGGCCACACATGGTTACCCCACCCCCATCATTGCCTTCTCCATCACTACACACACACACCTTTCACCGCGCTCCCTCGCAGCAGCCGGCAGCTTCCACTCCCACGGTGCTGAATGGTGTCATCCAGGTGCGCTACTGACTGCTCACATCGCTGCAGCTGTGATACGCCACTGATAAAGACCTCCTGTGTCTCCTGTGCCAGTCAGTGTCAGGCCGGTTTCACACGTCAGTGGCTCCGGTACGTGTGGTGACAGTTTCCTCACGTACCGGAGACACTGACTCACGTAGACACATTAAAATCAATGTGTCTCTGCACATGTCAGCGTGTTTTCAAAAACACGGAGACATGTTAGTGTTTGTGGGAGAGCACGGATCACACGGACCCGTGTAAATCACGTACTGCACACGGATGCTGTCCGTGTGCAGTCCGTGTGCCGTGCAGGAGACAGCGCTAGAGTTAAGCGCTGTCCCCCCAGCTTGTGGTGCTGAAGCCACCATTCATTTCTTCTCTCCAGCAGTGTTCGCTGTAGAGAAGGAATGAAAATCATTATTTTTTTGCTTTTTTTTGTTAAAATAAAGTTCTCGGTAACCAACCCCCTCCCACCCCCTCCTGTTGTGAATTGACCTTTTGGCTCCCTCTTGTGGTCACTAGTGATATTACACTTTGATATTCCTTCCCTTGCTTGGTACCCACCTGGCCTCGTTAGTCCAGGGGTGTCGCTATTTGAACTTCCTGGATTTTCAGTCTGGTGCCTGGCATCGTTGTAATCAGATCCTTCTGTTTGCTCCTATCTGCTGGTCCTGGTTCTATGCAAAATTAAGCTAAGTCCTGCTTTCTTGTTTTTGGTTATTTTCTGTGCTCTTATTTTTGTCCAGCTTGTACTAAATGTGATTCCTGATATTGCTGGAAGCTCTAGGGTGCGGATGTTCTCCCCCCGTGCCGTTAGACGGTTCGGGGGTTCTTGAATATTCGGCGTGGAGTTTTTTGTGAGGGTTTTCGCTGACCATATAAGTCATCTTCCTATATTCTGCTATTAGTTAGCGGGCCTCTCTTTGCTAAAACCTAGTTCATTTCTTGCGTTTGTCTTTTCTTCTTACCTCACCGTTATTATTTGTTGGGGGCTTGTATCCAACTTTTTGGGGTATTTCCTCTGGAGGCAAGAAAGGTCTTTCTTTTCCCTGCTAGGGTTAGTTAGTTCTCCGGCTGGCGCGAGATGTCTAGAATCAACGTAGGTACGTTCCCCGGCTGCTGTTATTTGAGTGCTAGGTTCAGGTATATGGTCAGCCCAGTTACCACTGCCCTATGAGCTGGGTTTTATGTTTGCAGACTTCGCTATTGTCTCTGAGACCCCCTGCCATTGGGGTCATAACAGTATGCCAGGCCATAAGTGAATATTTAATGCATTGCAGAAGTGGGATTATAAGAAAGGAAATTCTGAGTTTTTTTTTTTTTTTTTTCCTTTCTTTCCTCCCCTTTATCTCAGAGTGGCTGGAGCCTTGCTGCAGACATGAATGTCCAGACCTTGATTACTAGTGTGGATCAGCTTGCTGCTCGTGTGCAGAGTATTCAAGATTTTGTTACTAGCAGTCCAATGTCAGAACCTAAAATACCTATTCCGGAATTGTTCTCTGGAGACCGATTTAAATTTAGAAATTTCAGGAATAATTGTAAATTTTTTCTATCTCTGAGACCTCGTTCGTCTGGAGACTCAGCTCAGCAAGTAAAAATTGTTATCTCTTTCTTACGGGGCGACCCTCAGGATTGGGCCTTCTCGTTGGCGTCAGGCGATCCGGCTTTGGCAGATGTTGATGCGTTTTTTCTGGAGCTTGGGTTGCTATACGAGGAGCCCAATCTTGAAATTCAGGCAGAAAAAGCTTTGCTGGCTATCTCTCAGGGCCAGGATGAAGCTGAAGTTTATTGCCAAAAATTTCGGAAATGGTCCGTGCTTACTCAGTGGAATGAGTGTGCTCTGGCCGCAAATTTCAGAAATGGCCTTTCTGAAGCCATTAAGAATGTGATGGTGGGTTTCTCCGTTCCTACAAGTCTGAATGACTCCATGGCGTTGGCTATTCAAATTGACCGGCGTTTACGGGAGCGCAAAGTCGCTAATTCCCTGGTGGTGTTGTCTGAACAGACACCTGAGTTATTGCAATGTGATAGAGTTCAGACTAGAATTGAACGGAAAAATCATAGACTTCAGAATGGGTTGTGTTTCTACTGTGGTGATTCTACACATGTTATATCAGCATGCTCTAAACGCTTAACAAAGGTGGTTAGTCCGGTTGCCATTGGTAATTTGCAACCTAAATTTATTTTGTCTGTGACTTTAATTTGCTCATTGTCTTCCTATCCTGTTATGGCGTTTGTGGATTCAGGTGCTGCCCTGAGTCTTATGGATCTGTCGTTTGCCAAGCGCTGTGGTTTTGTTCTGGAGCCTTTGGTTAATCCTATTCCTCTGAGAGGTATTGATGCTACGCCATTGGCGGAAAATAAGCCGCAGTTTTGGACACAGGTGACCATGTGCATGTCTCCTGAACATCGAGAGGTGATTCGTTTTCTTGTTTTGCATAAAATGCATGATTTGGTCGTTTTGGGTCTGCCATGGTTACAAACTCACAATCCAGTTTTGGATTGGAAGGCTATGTCTGTGTCAAGTTGGGGCTGTCAGGGAATTCATTGCGATTCCCCGCCGGTGTCTATTGCTTCCTCTACTCCTTCGGATGTTCCTGAGTATTTGTCTGATTATCAGGATGTATTCAGCGAGTCCAGGTCCAGTGCTCTTCCTCCTCATAGGGACTGTGACTGCGCTATAGATTTGATTCCAGGTAGTAAGTTTCCTAAGGGAAGATTATTTAATCTGTCTGTACCTGAGCATACCGCAATGCGTTCGTATATTAAGGAGTCTCTGGAGAAGGGACATATTCGTCCATCCTCTTCCCCTCTTGGTGCGGGATTTTTCTTTGTGGCCAAGAAGGACGGATCTTTGAGACCTTGTATAGACTATCGACTTCTGAATAAAATCACTGTTAAATTTCAGTATCCTTTGCCTCTGTTGTCAGACTTGTTTGCCCGGATTAAGGGTGCCAAGTGGTTCACCAAGATAGACCTTCGTGGTGCGTACAACCTTGTGCGCATTAAGCAGGGAGATGAATGGAAAACTGCATTTAATACGCCCGAAGGTCATTTTGAGTACTTGGTGATGCCTTTTGGGCTCTCTAATGCTCCATCAGTGTTTCAGTCCTTTATGCATGACATCTTCCGGAAGTATCTGGATAAATTTATGATTGTTTATCTGGATGATATTCTGGTTTTTTCTGATGATTGGGACTCCCATGTAAGGCAGGTCAGGATGGTGTTTCAGGTTTTGCGTGAGAATGCTTTGTTTATTAAGGGCTCAAAGTGTCTCTTTGGTGTGCAGAAGGTTCCCTTTTTGGGTTTTATCTTCTCCCCTTCTGCTGTGGAGATGGACCCAGTCAAGGTCCGAGCTATTCATGATTGGACTCAGCCCACGTCGGTTAAGAGTCTTCAGAAGTTCTTGGGTTTTGCTAACTTCTACCGTCGTTTTATCGCTAATTTTTCTAGCGTTGTTAAACCTTTGACGGATATGACCAAGAAAGGTTCTGATGTTGCTAACTGGGCTCCTGCAGCCGTGGAGGCTTTTCAGGAGCTGAAGCGCCGGTTTACTTCGGCGCCTGTTTTGTGTCAGCCTGATGTCTCGCTTCCCTTTCAGGTTGAAGTGGATGCTTCTGAGATCGGTGCAGGGGCCGTTTTGTCGCAGAGAAGCCCTGGTTGCTCAGTAATGAGACCATGTGCTTTTTTTTCTAGGAAATTTTCGCCTGCTGAGCGGAATTATGATGTTGGCAATCGGGAGTTGTTGGCCATGAAGTGGGCATTTGAGGAGTGGCGTCATTGGCTCGAGGGTGCTAAGCATCGTGTGGTGGTTTTGACTGATCACAAAAATCTGATGTATCTCGAGTCTGCTAAACGCCTGAATCCTAGACAGGCCCGTTGGTCATTATTTTTCTCCCGTTTTGACTTCGTGGCCTCGTACCTGCCTGGTTCGAAGAATGTTAAGGCTGATGCTCTTTCTAGGAGCTTTGTGCCTGACTCTCCTGGAGCCTCAGAGCCAGTTGGTATTCTTAAAGAGGGAGTAATCTTGTCGGCCATTTCTCCGGATTTGCGACGTGTGTTGCAGAGATTTCAGGCTGATAGACCTGACTCTTGTCCACCTGACAGACTGTTTGTTCCTGATAAATGGACCAGTAGAGTCATTTCCGAGGTTCACTCTTCGGTGTTGTCAGGGCATCCGGGTATTTTTGGCACCAGAGATTTGGTGGCTAGGTCCTTTTGGTGGCCTTCCTTGTCACGGGATGTGCGGTCATTTGTGCAGTCCTGTGGGACTTGTGCTCGGGCTAAGCCTTGCTGTTCTCGTGCCAGCGGGTTGCTTTTGCCCTTGCCTGTCCCGAAGAGGCCTTGGACACACATTTCCATGGATTTCATTTTGGATCTTCCAGTGTCTCGGGGCATGTCTGTCATCTGGGTGGTATGTGATCGCTTTTCCAAGATGGTCCATTTGGTGCCCTTGCCTAAGCTGCCTTCCTCTTCTGATCTGGTTCCGTTATTCTTTCAGAATGTGGTTCGTTTGCACGGCATTCCTGAGAATATCGTGTCTGACAGAGGATCCCAGTTTGTTTCCAGGTTCTGGCGATCCTTTTGTGCTAGGATGGGCATTGATTTGTCGTTTTCATCTGCCTTTCATCCTCAGACTAATGGCCAAACTGAGCGAACAAATCAGACTCTAGAGGCTTATTTGAGATGTTTTGTTTCTGCAGATCAGGATGATTGGGTGACCTTCTTGCCGTTGGCTGAGTTTGCCCTTAATAATCGGGCTAGTTCCGCTACCTTGGTTTCGCAATTTTTCTGCAACTCTGGTTTCCATCCTCGTTTTTCCTCGGGACATGTGGAGCCGTCTGACTGTCCTGGGGTAGATTCTGTGGTGGATAGGTTGCAGCGGATTTGGGGTCATGTGGTGGACAACTTGAAGTTGTCACAGGAGAAGGCTCAGCGTTTTGCCAACCGCCGCCGCGGTGTGGGTCCCCGACTTCGCGTTGGGGATTTGGTGTGGCTGTCTTCTCGCTTTGTTCCTATGAAGGTCTCCTCTCCTAAATTTAAGCCTCGCTTCATCGGTCCTTATAAGATTTTGGAAATTCTTAATCCAGTGTCCTTTCGCTTGAAACTTCCTGTGTTGTTTGCCATTCACAACGTGTTCCATAGGTCCTTGTTGCGGCGGTACGTTGTGCCTGTGGTTCCTTCTGTTGAGCCTCCTGCTCCGGTGTTGGTTGGGGGCGAGTTGGAGTACGTGGTGGAAAAGATCTTGGATTCTCGTCTCTCCAGGCGGAGGCTTCAGTATCTGGTCAAGTGGAAGGGCTATGGTCAGGAGGATAATTCCTGGGTGGTCGCCTCTGATGTGCATGCGGCCGATTTGGTTCGTGCCTTTCACGCTGCTCATCCTGATCGCCCTGGTAGTCCTGGTGAGGGTTCGGTGACCCCTCCTTAAGGGGGGGGTACTGTTGTGAATTGACCTTTTGGCTCCCTCTTGTGGTCCCTAGTGATATTACACTTTGATATTCCTTCCCTTGCTTGGTACCCACCTGGCCTCGTTAGTCCAGGGGTGTCGCTATTTGAACTTCCTGGATTTTCAGTCTGGTGCCTGGCATCGTTGTAATCAGATCCTTCTGTTTGCTCCTATCTGCTGGTCCTGGTTCTATGCAAAATTAAGCTAAGTCCTGCTTTCTTGTTTTTGGTTATTTTCTGTGCTCTTATTTTTGTCCAGCTTGTACTAAATGTAATTCCTGATATTGCTGGAAGCTCTAGGGTGCGGATGTTCTCCCCCCGTGCCGTTAGACGGTTCGGGGGTTCTTGAATATTCCGCGTGGAGTTTTTTGTGAGGGTTTTTGCTGACCATATAAGTCATCTTCCTATATTCTGCTATTAGTTAGCGGGCCTCTCTTTGCTAAAACCTAGTTCATTTCTTGCGTTTGTCTTTTCTTCTTACCTCACCGTTATTATTTGTTGGGGGCTTGTATCCAACTTTTTGGGGTATTTCCTCTGGAAGCAAGAAAGGTCTTTCTTTTCCCTGCTAGGGTTAGTTAGTTCTCCGGCTGGCGCGAGACGTCTAGAATCAACGTAGGTACGTTCCCCGGCTGCTGTTATTTGAGTGCTAGGTTCAGGTATATGGTCAGCCCAGTTACCACTGCCCTATGAGCTGGGTTTTATGTTTGCAGACTTCGCTATTGTCTCTGAGACCCCCTGCCATTGGGGTCATAACACCCTCCCACCCCCTGTGCGCCCGCCCGCTGGGTTTGGATCCCTTTATCACCTTGATGGTGGGGGGTGGCTTGTCAGGGTTAGGGGTAGGGTTAGGGTTTGGATCCCTTTATCACCTTGATGGTGGGGGGTGGCTTGTCAGGGTTAGGGGTAGGGTTAGGGTTTTCTTGTTTTTTCTTGTGTTTAGGGTTAGGGTTAGGGTTTTCTTGTTTTTTCTTGTGTTTTCTTGTGTTTTTCTATAAAAACGCATGCATTTTTAACGCAAGCAAACGCATGTGCTTAAAAACACATGCGTCTACATAGACAGCAATGCATTTTTTTGCCGCGAATAAACGCATGCTTTTTTTGCGGCAAAAAAACGCCGCTAGAAATTACTACAGGTTGCATTTCTGCAAATGAACGCACGCGTCAAAAAACGCATGCGTTGCCGGAAACGCGTCAAAACGCACGCTAAAAAACGCATGCATTTTTTAATGTTAAGTATAGAAAAAAAAAGTGCATGCGTTTTTTAGCGCTAAAACGCAGCGGACAAAAACGCAAGTGTGAAACCAGCCTTACTGAGATAATGACTTTTGGTTTTTCATTGGCTTTTAAGCCACAATCATCAACATGAACAGAAATAAACACTAGAAATTGATCAGTCTGTTTGTAATGACTCCATATAATATATGAGTTTCAATTTTAGTATTGAAGATCTGAAATAAATTAACTTTTTTGAGGATATACGCACATGAATTGCCGGCTTTTCAAAGGACATCGGTACGTAAAAATCAGATAGCACTCGCATGGTTTGAGTGAAATTTTTTTCTCGCACCCATAGGCTTGCATTGGCGAGTCTCGGCCAAGTCTCGGTGACAATCGCAGCATGCTGTGATTTTACACACGCCAAATACGGCTTAGAAAATAAACGCTGATGATCTGCCCCATAGATTAACACTGTGCCAAGTGCTATGCGATGTTTTCTCGCATAGCACTCGCCCGTATTTTACGATAGTGTGACGACGGTCTTTATCAGCCGCTCCTGCTCTGTAAATAAATAATTTTAAAAAACCTGCATGGGTTCCCCTGTATTTTTGATAACTAGCCAGGCAAAACTCACAGCTGGGAGCAACAGCCCTCTGCTGTCAGCTTCAGCAAGGTTGAATATCAAGAATAGAGGGGTCCCCACGCCGTATTTTTAATAATTTAAATAAGTAATTAAAAAATATGGCATGAGGTCCCCCCATTTTTCATAACCAGCCTTGCTAAAGCAGACAGCTGGGAGCTGGTATTCTCAGGCTGGTAAGGGGCCATGGATACTTTTTTAATTCAATGTGTTAGGTATTCATTATGCAAACCAGGTAGCGGGTCACTGAGAGATCAGTGACCAGTCAGCAGTCTGCATTATGATTATCTAATCAAATCACCACATACATGAACCCCAGCTTAGGACACGAGAATCTCATTAACACAAAATTGAAAATAAAGATTAAGATGGATTTCATCAACCATGGCATCATCTTATTTAGTATAACTGTGCCGACCTGACAGTGTGTGTAGATTACTATGCATAACCCTGCTGACATGTTCCCTTTAACATGCAAATCACCCTCAGGGGTAAAGGGGTTAAACAGATATTAGTGCCAGGGGGCCCCCTTAATAAATAAAAAATGCTTATAATGCATCCTTATTGAGAAATGTTGCCCAGAGTTCCTCACTAATTACTAATAATGCCCTTACTAAATTTTGAGTCTCACACCAAATGAGTTCTCCTCTGTTAAATCAGTTGTCAAGCAGAAGCACCGCCACATCATGTCATGGCACGCAGACATCCTTTGCATGGCTTCACTCTTCTGTAGGCTTATAGGAGTCTATAGATGGGTTGTCCAGTGAAAACAAGTTATCACCTGTCCACAGGCTAATCGGTGCAGTTCTGATTACTAGGACCGACCAATCAGCTGAATAGGGCACATTTATCCTAGTTGAATAGATGGTATGGCAATGCATATGCGGCGCCCCAGGGTCCTGGTCGTCACAGTAGTGTCGTTTTCCTCCCGGGGAGAGTGATGCTACGTTTGGAGGCAAGGAAGGATAACTACATCCAGGTATCAGAAACATGCAAAACATTTCATACTCCAGGCTACCAGGGGAGCTTCTGATCCTATTTACTAGATGACTCCCCATATATATATATAAGTGGTAGTCTGTAGGGAAAGTTAGAAAGTTCCAGACAGTAGTCTGAGGAGGACAGAGTGTCCATGGAGCTGTGCATGCCCACAAAGCTGCAGCTCCCAGAAAGAGACATTTGACGGTCGAATTGATTACAATGAGCGTGCAGGAGAGGAAGTACAGGAGAGTATATCAGAAGGGGACCAGCCCCGAGCAGGCTGCCTCCTTCTGAGGCACAGAGACTGGTAGCCGGAACACCGAGGTTGTAAGGACCTCTATGACTTACATCAGAGACCGTCAGGAGGCACGGTGACAAACTTAGAGGCTCGGGTGTGCTAGAGTCAAAATAAACCGCCTCAAGTCACCAGTCATACGGGTATGTCCTATCCCATCCGGGGGACAGAGAGAGATAACATCTGTGAGGACCTTATGAGAAGCTTAGCAGTAAGGGACTACACCACCATGGCGCTAGAGGAAAGGCTTTTATTCTCCACCTGGACAAGGGGACTCTGGACTTGCCTCCAAACCGGCTGGACTCTGCCTGCCTTGTGATCTGGTGCTCTGGACTGTGGATGCTGAAGTCTTCAGTAAACGTAAAGAGATTGCAACCCTGTCCTCGTTCTTCTCTGTGCCACTCACCATTCACCATCTACACACCAGGAAGCCCTGGGGATATTCTTCACCTGTGGGAAGGTACACCATCTAGCTGCCATAACATCACCCCAGCGGACCCCTTAAGGCAGCGTCGGTCACCCTGACCGAATACCACAGGTGGCGTCACGAACATAAATTTTATCCCTTTAAAGACCTTTCCCTTTTACATGGCTGCCCAGGGCCACGGACCAGGTCACAGCCACCGTTACATCCCCCTGTGAACACCATACCCGGTACCGAGTACCCCACTGCCCTGACGGGGCGACTCATCTTGGCATCACAAACAGGATGAACTGACCATGAAAATTGGGTCATGTGTGCCTAAAAGACTGTGCCAGAATTGTGCCTGAACTGTATTTTATTGTGGGACTGTGTATCGAAAAATTGACTCCAAAACTGCCACTATTACAGCGCCATGAGGAGCGCCGGAGAAGAAGGGCGTGCCTGCATGGGAGAAGACTACCAAAGTGGCGCGAACAGTGATGAACGCCCCCTACGAAGCTATTACTCGATGAGGACCTGTCCATCTGCCATAGAGGTCCACCTCCTGATATGCAATGGAGGGAAGGAGAAGAAGGAGCCTGGCCCCCAAGAAATGGAGGAGCAGCGTGCGTGTGTGGCCGCAGATCCGGAAGAAGAGATGGTGACCAGCCAGTACCTGGACAACGGCGAAGTGACCCGGGAGCTGACTGCAGTGAAGATATGGAAGTCGGTCCTGTGCAGGAAGAACGCACTGGAGGAGTCACGGTCCGTGCAGCAGCCGATTCCAGCATCCTCATCAGCGGAGTGGACCTACATTGGTGGAACCACATCAGACGCAGATACCGAAAGCGACCCTGCCCCGATCACCGCTCCCGCTCCAGCGACCGCTCTTCCCCCAGTCACTGACCCTACACCAGCGACAGCTCCTGCCCCAGATGAAGGCCCTGTTCCAGCGACTAGCACCACCGAAGATGAGATGCTGACAGGCCCACTCCCAACACCCATAGGCACGCCACTGAAGGTCAGCCATGGGGAGGTAGTTTTCCAATGGGACAATCCGAGAGCAGAACCGGTCGGGTCCCCTGGGGAGGTCCAACCTGAAGGGTCCCATATTGAAGCCCTCACCTGGGAGGATTATGACCGACGACTGGTGCTAAAGTGGAAGGAGGAAAAAGGGAGCGGGGCCCAATGTAAAGCGCAGACTCATAAAACCAAATGATGTAACAAAAGCCCAGCGAAACGGGGGATAGTAGTGGCTTTCCACCCAAGAAGGGGTTGGGGCTTCATTAAGGAAGCGGGACTGCTGGCAGAAGTCTATGTCACCAGCCGTGACATGGAATCCCATCTCTGGGAAGGACATCCTGAACAAGATCTATGCCGAGGAGATCATGTGACCTACACCCGTAACTGGAGCGAGAAAGGCTGGTACGCCATGAATGTTAAAAGATGTGCATCTGCAGAAGCGCCACCTGGTGCCAAAACCAAAACCACCAGCGCTATCTCTCCAGTCCCTGAGACAGCAACTCCTGAAACCAACACTACTACACCTGGGTGCATAATCACCACCACTGAGACAACTGCTGTGGCAAATGCAATAGCTGACGTATGTACTCAAGCCATGCAAACTTTGATAGCAGCCCATGACCTGACCATACATGAGTGGCAGACCCATGACTTTGATATAGCATCAGATGATAATCTGAATACAAATCTTTCCAGGCCAGGACGTGTTCGATACCGACTGGTACCTTGGCTACTGCTATAATAGAACAAGACAAATCTGAAAATGACTGTAAATAGTTCCATGTTCATCTTCTGCTGCAAGTTTAAAATACTGTTACCGTTTGAACGTTCACAAACCCTACCATGGTTTCTTCTTAAAGGGGTCCCACGTTTAAAGGGATCCTATGTTTTGCACAAGTTGCCTTAAAGAACTGTGAATCATGAACTGTGCATGATCAAAAACTTTCCGTTGAAAATAGTTTGCACCTTCTTAAAGGTGCTTCCTACTGGTTTTACAAAAGAAGCTTTTAAAGACAAGAGACTGCTTCTAACATTGTTGTGAGAACTGCTTTGTTTTCCAGAGACCTGAAGAAAAACCCATCTGGCGCGGTGTTATGATCCCAGTAGCTGGGGATCACAGGAAATACTAGCTAAGTAACTAAACATAGACACGAGCTCTAGGGAGGTGGTAACTAGACTGACCGCAAAACCTGATCCTATCCAAACACACTAAAGGTAGCCGGTGAACGTGCCTAAAATCCTGGACGTCTCGACGCAGCCTGAGAAACTGACTACCCCTAAAGAGAAAGCAAGACCTCACTTGCCTCAAGAGAAATAACCCCAAAGATATAGGAAGCCCCCAACAAATAATAACGGTGAGGTAAGGAGAAAAGACACACGTAGGAATGAAAACAGATTCAGCAAATGAGGCCCGCTAATACTAGATAGCAGAAGACAGATAGCGAACTGTGCGGTCAGTAAAAAACCCTACCAAAATATCCACGCTGAGAATTCAAGAACCCCCACACCAACTAACGGTGTGGGGGAGAAACTCAGCCCCCCAGAGCTACCAGCAAGCTGGGAAATCACATATTAGCAAGCTGGACAAGAAACATATAGAACACTGATGATCAAAAAATGAACAAAACGGAAACTTAGCTTCTCTTGAAGAGACTGGGAGCAAGGTAGTCAGAAGGAATCAGAATAGCACTGAATACATTGACAGCAGGCATAGACTGAGAGTCCAAGTGAGCTTAAATAGAAAACCAGCCCACAGATAACGAGACAGCTGATGCCAGTCACAAACCTGCAGAAAGACAGCACTCACACAGTACCACTTGTGACCACAAGAGGGAGCCCAGAAATAGAGTTCACAACAGTACCCCCCCCCTTGAGGAGGGGTCACCGAACCCTCATCAAGACCCCCAGGGCGATCAGGATGAGCCGCATGGAAGGCACGAACCAAATCGGCCGCATGGACATCAGAGGCGACAACCCAGGAATTATCCTCCTGACCATAGCCCTTCCACTTAACTAAATACTGAAGCCTCCGTCTGGAAATACGAGAATCCAAGATCTTCTCCACCACATACTCCAATTCGCCCTCAACCAGCACCGGAGCAGGAGGCTCAACAGAAGGAACCACAGGTACCACATACCTCCACAACAAAGACCTATGGAACACATTATGAATGGCAAACGATGCTGGGAGGTCCAAACGAAAAGACACCAGGTTAAGGATTTCCAAAATCTTATAAGGACCGATGAAGCGAGGCTTGAATTTAGGAGAGGAAACCTTCATAGGAACATACCGAGAAGACAGCCATACCAAATCCTCAACATGAAGTCGGGGATCAACACCGCGACGGTGGTTGGCAAAGCGCTGAGCCTTCTCCTGTGACAACTTCAAATTGTCCACCACATGGTTCCAAATCTGCTGCAACCTATCCACCACAGAATCCACCCCCGGACAGTCAGAAGGCTCAACCTGACCCGAGGAAAAACGAGGATGAAAACCAGAATTGCAGAAAAAAGGCGAAACCAAAGTAGCAGAACTAGCCCGATTATTAAGGGCAAACTCGGCCAATGGCAAAAAAGTCACCCAATCATCCTGATCAGCAGAAACAAAACATCTTAAATAAGTTTCCAACGTCTGATTAGTTCGCTCGGTTTGGCCATTCGTCTGAGGATGGAAGGCCGACGAAAAAGACAAATCAATGCCCATCTTAGCACAAAAAATCCGCAAAAATCTGGACACAAACTGGGATCCTCTGTCAGACACAATATTTTCAGGGATGCCGTGCAAGCGAACCACATTCTGAAAAAATAAAGGAACCAAATCGGAGGAGGAAGGCAACTTAGGCAAGGGCACCAAATGGACCATTTTGGAAAAACGATCACACACCACCCAGATGACAGACATTCTCTGAGATACTGGAAGATCTGAAATAAAGTCCATGTAAATGTGCGTCCAAGGCCTCTTCGGGACAGGCAAAAGCAAACCGCTGGCACGAGAACAGCAAGGCTTAGCCCGAGCACAAATCCCACAGGACTGCACAAAGGAACGCACATCCCGCGACAAGAAAGGCCACCAGAAGGACCTAGTCACCAAATCTCTGGTACCAAAAATCCCAAGATGACCTGCCAACACCGAAGAATGAACCTCGGAAATAACTCTGCTGGTCCATCTATCTGGGACAAACAGTCTCTCTGGTGGGCAACGGTCAGGTCTATCAGCCTGAAATTTCTGCAGCACTCGTCGCAAATCTGGGGAAATGGCAGACAAAATCACTCCCTCTTTGAGGATACCAGCCGGCTCTGAAACTCCCGGAGAGTCAGGCACAAAACTCCTAGAAAGGGCATCAGCCTTCACGTTCTTCGAACCAGGCAGTTACGAGACCACAAAATCGAAACGGGAGAAAAACAACGACCAACGAGCCTGTCTAGGATTCAGGCGCTTGGCAGACTCGAGATAAATCAGATTTTTGTGATCAGTCAAGACCACCACACGATGCCTAGCTCCCTCGAGCCAATGTCGCCACTCCTCCAATGCCCACTTCATAGCCAACAACTCCCGATTACCAACATCATAATTCTGCTCGGCAGGCGAAAACTTTCTTGAAAAGAAGGCACAAGGCTTCATCACAGAGCCATCAGAGCTTCTCTGCGACAAAACAGCCCCTGCTCCAATCTCAGAAGCATCCACCTCAACCTGGAAAGGAAGATAGACATCAGGCTGACATAAGACTGGAGCTGAAGAAAACCGGCGCTTCAGCTCCCGAAAGGCTTCCACTGCCGCAGGAGACCAATTAGTCACATCAGAACCTTTCTTGGTCAAATCCGTCAAGGGCTTAACCACGCCAGAAAAATTAGCGATGAAGCGATGGTAAAAATTAGCAAAACCCAAGAACTTCTGAAGACTCTTAACAGATGTAGGCTGAGTCCAGTCGTGAATAGCCTGGACCTTGACTGGGTCCATCTCAATAGTAGAAGGAGAAAAAATAAAACCCAAAAAGGAAACCTTCTGTACTCCAAAGAGACATTTTGAGCCCTTCACAAATAAAGCATTAGCACGCAGGACCTGAAACACCATCCTGACCTGCTTCACATGGGACTCCCAATCATTAGAATAGACCAAAATGTCATCCAGATACACAATCATAAATTTATCCAGATATTCTCGGAAAATGTCATGCATAAAGGACTGAAACACAGAAGGAGCATTAGAGAGTCCAAAAGGCATCACCAAGTACTCAAAATGGCCTTCGGGCGTATTAAATGCTGTTTTCCATTCG
This sequence comes from Ranitomeya variabilis, assembly GCF_051348905.1. Classification (NCBI taxonomy): domain Eukaryota; kingdom Metazoa; phylum Chordata; class Amphibia; order Anura; family Dendrobatidae; genus Ranitomeya; species Ranitomeya variabilis. Next base: position 593,673,849 of record NC_135235.1, on the reverse strand, counting down.
TCCCCCTGCTTGATACGCACAAGGTTATACGCACCACGAAGATCTATCTTGGTGAACCAACTGGATCCCTTAATCCGAGCAAACAGATCAGACAATAATGGCAAAGGATACTGAAATTTGACCGTGATTTTATTTAGAAGACGATAATCTATACAAGGTCTCAGAGAACCATCCTTCTTGGCCACAAAAAAGAATCCTGCACCAAGAGGGGAGGAGGATGGGCGAATATGTCCCTTCGCCAAAGACTCCTTTATATAACTCCGCATCGCGGCATGTTCTGGTATAGACAAATTAAAAAGTCGTCCCTTAGGGAACTTACTGCCAGGAATCAAATTTATAGCACAATCACAATCCCTATGAGGAGGCAGGGCACCGGATCTGGGCTCATTAAATACATCCTGGTAGTCCAACAAAAACTCAGGGACCTCAGAAGGAGTGGAAGAAGCAATTGACACCAAAGGGACATCGCCATGAATCCCCTGACAACCCCAACTTGACACAGACATAGCTTTCCAATCCAGAACTGGATTATGGGCCTGCAGCCATGGCAGACCCAAAACTACAACATCATGCAAATTATGCAGCACAAGAAAGCAAATCACCTCCTGATGTACAGGAGTCATGCACATGGTCACTTGAGTCCAATACTGAGGCTTATTCTCAGCCAATGGCGTAGCATCTATTCCCCTCAGTGGAATAGGAAATTCCAAAGGCTCCAGAACAAAACCACAGCGCTTGGCAAACGACAAATCCATAAGATTCAGGGCAGCACCTGAATCCACAAAAGCCATAACCGAGTAGGATGACAAAGAACAGATTAAAGTAACAGACAAAATGAACTTAGGCTGTATAGTACCAATGGTGACAGGTTTAGCGATTTTTTTTAAGCGCTTAGAGCATGCTGAGATAACATGAGTAGAATCACCACAGTAAAAGCACAACCCATTTTGACGTCTATGACTTTGTCGCTCAATTCTAGTCAGAATTCTGTCACATTGCATTGACTCAGGTCTCTGTTCTGAGAACACCGCCAGAGGATGCGCAGATTTGCGCTCCCGCAAACGCCGATCAATCTGAATGGCCAAAGCCATTGAATCACTCAGACTTGCAGGCGTGGGGAACCCCACCATAACATTCTTAATGGATTCAAAAAGACCCTCTCTGAAATTTGCAGCCAGGGCACACTCATTCCATTGAGTAAGCACTGACCATTTCCGAAATTTTTGACAGTACACCTCAGCTTCATCCTGACCTTGAGAGATAGCCAGCAAAGCCTTTTCTGCCTGGTTCTCAAGATTAGGTTCCTCATAAAGCAGTCCAAGCGCCAGAAAAAACGCATCCACATTCAGCAATGCAGGATCTCCTGGCGCCAGAGAGAAAGCCCAATCTTGAGGGTCGCCGCGTAACAAGGAGATAACAATTTTAACTTGCTGAGCAGAATCACCAGAGGAACGAGGTCTCAAAGATAGAAACAATTTACAATTATTCCTAAAATTCAGAAACCTAGATCTATCTCCAGAAAACAACTCAGGAATAGGTATCTTTGGCTCAGACATAGGGCTATGAACAACAAAATCCTGAATATTTTGCACCTTTGCAGCAAGATGATCCACGCTAGAAGTCAGACTCTGAATATCCATGTCTGCAGCTGAGCTCAAAACCACCCAGAGATTAAGGGGATGAGAGAAGCTAGACAGACTGCAGCAAAGGAGGAAAAAAAAAAAAAAAAAATTGTACTCAGGACTTCTTTTATCCCACTTCATGCGATGCATTAAACACTTATTTGGCCTGCTGTACTGTTATGATCCCAGTGGCTGGGGATCACAGGAAATACTAGCTAAGTAACTAAACATAGACACGAGCTCTAGGGAGGTGGTAACTAGACTGACCGCAAAACCTGATCCTATCCAAACACACTAAAGGTAGCCGGTGAACGTGCCTAAAATCCTGGACGTCTCGACGCAGCCTGAGAAACTGACTACCCCTAAAGAGAAAGCAAGACCTCACTTGCCTCAAGAGAAATAACCCCAAAGATATAGGAAGCCCCCAACAAATAATAACGGTGAGGTAAGGAGAAAAGACACACGTAGGAATGAAAACAGATTCAGCAAATGAGGCCCGCTAATACTAGATAGCAGAAGACAGCGAACTGTGCGGTCAGTAAAAAACCCTACCAAAATATCCACGCTGAGAATTCAAGAACCCCCACACCAACTAACGGTGTGGGGGGAGAAACTCAGCCCCCCAGAGCTACCAGCAAGCTGGGAAATCACATATTAGCAAGCTGGACAAGAAACATATAGAACACTGATGATCAAAAAATGAACAAAACGGAAACTTAGCTTCTCTTGAAGAGACTGGGAGCAAGGTAGTCAGAAGGAATCAGAATAGCACTGAATACATTGACAGCAGGCATAGACTGAGAATCCAAGTGAGCTTAAATAGAAAACCAGCCCACAGATAATGAGACAGCTGATGCCAGTCACAAACCTGCAGAAAGACAGCACTCACACAGTACCACTTGTGACCACAAGAGGGAGCCCAGAAATAGAGTTCACAACAGCGCGGCAGGATTCCAGGTCTGGATACACGCCTTGTAGCCCACCGAAGGCCAATGTTGGGGGTTAATGACGGGTCCCTCACATCATTGCTGCTGTTCTAAAGTATTGATTGACTTGAGCATTATTTGCACTACCTCATTGAAAGACTTGAATACTGTTTGAACCCTTAAAGGGAATGTTTACTTGTTGCACCTTGCCAGTTAGAATTGTATGATGCAAGATAGAAGGTTAATATATTACAAAGTTAATATGGTAGATAATAATAAAATTGAGAGTTGAAGTTAAATAGTATTATATGAAAGAAGTAGATAAAGCACTTTTGATAAAATGGAGAAAATAAAGTAGCCCGCGGGGGTTGGACGAAGACTTTGCACTTAAGAGATACCCGTGAGGGTTATAGCATTTCATAGCTAGTTAATTGTTGCACTGTTTCATTTTATTGTTCTTAAAAGTAGGCCTATAATGTAAATATGTAAATATGTTTTGTAACGTTCAAGTGTCCTCACCTCCCATAAAGGGAAGCACCAGTTTTATATTAACTCGTTTTATAGCATTTTAAAAATTGTATGTCTTTTTGCTAATCTGTAACTGTTGTTTTCTTTTCCCAGTCCGGGAGTACTGGATTTAACGGGGGGGGGGGGGGGGAGAGTGCGGCACCCCAGGGTCCTAGTCGTCGCAGTAGTGTCGCTTTCCTCCCCGGGAGAGATATGCTATGTTTGGAGGCAAGGAAGGATAACTGCATACAGGTATCACAAACATGCAACACATTTCATACTCCAGGCCACCAGGTGGAGCTTCTGATCCTATTTACTAGGTGACTCCCCATATATATATATATAACTGGTAGTCTGTAGGGAAAGTTAGAAAGTTCCAGACAGTAGTCTGAGGAGGACAGAGGGTCCACGGAGCTGGGCATGCCCACAGAGCTGCAGCTCCCAGAAAGAGACATTTGAAGGCCGAATTGATTGCAGCAAGCATGTAGGAGAGGAAGCACAAGAGAGGATATCAGAAGGGGACCAGCCCTGAGCAGGCTGCCTCCTTCTGAGACGCAGAGACCAGTAACCGGAACACCGAGGTCGTAAGGACCTCTATGACTTACATCAGAGACCGTCAGGACAGCTAATTGCACGTTACCTGTCCGACCTAACACCCAGGAGGCAAGGTGACAACCTTAGAGGCTGAGGCGTGCTAGAGTCCCTATAAACCGCCTCAAGTCACCAGTCATACGGGTATGTCCTATCCAATCCGGGGGACAGAGAGAGATAACATCTGTGAGGACCTTATGAGAAGCTTAGCAGTAAGGGACTACACCACCATGGCTCTAGAGAAAAGGCTTTTATTCTCCAAGGACAAGGGGACTCTGGACTTGCCTCCAAACCATCCGGACTCTGCCTGCCCTGTGATCTGGTGCTCTGGACTGTGGACGCTGAAGTCTTCAGGAGAGGTAAAGAGATTGCAACCCTGTGTCCTCGTTCTTCTCTGCGCCACTCACCATTCACCATCTATACACCGGGAAGCCCTGGGGATATACTTCACCTGTGGGAAGGTATACCATCTAGCTGCCATAACATCACCCCAGTGAACCCCTTAAAGCAGCGTCGCTCACCCTGACCGAATACCACAGGTGGCGTCACGAACATAAACTTTATCCCTTTAAAGACCTTTCCCTTTTACATGGGCGCCCAGGGCCACGGACCAGGTCATAGCCACCGTGACATCCCCCTGTGAACACCGGACCCGGTACCGAGTATCCCACTGCCCTGACAGGGCGACTCACATATTAACGACCACCGCTCCATTCATTTCCTACGGGGCCTCTGAGCGCTGCGCTCGGCTTTTTCCGGCAGCCACATAGAGGATGAATAGAGCTGCAGTCGGATGTCCAACCTGCTGCTTCATTTTATAACAGGTATAAAAGTGTCCCGTCATGGATGAATATTTCCCGTTTTGCCAATTGCGGTCAGACCTTGATAACTACACTGCAGCACTGGCTAGAGAGGCTACAGAGGTGGCTGGTAAGTGCAAATTTTCCTGACACTTCCCCTTTAAATTTCACTTGTTACCTGCTATTGATTATTTCTCCTTATGGATTATTCTCGTAATTGTTCTTACCTATGGGACAAGATAATTACCTTGTGTTTGTGAGCAGCGCCGTCGCTTGTCCTCAGTGTCCCCATAATGCTCCCTGAAGCAAGAAGTATCATTTTTGGCTTGACAAGCTATTCATTTCTGGTGCCACGCTTCACTAGAGTTAACGCTAAGTTGATTCTAAAAAGTTTTGTCATTTATTATTCCTGTCACATAGTCATTCCTGGGAGAGGGGGCCGCAGAAGTGCACCTGATCCGTCATTTATTAGACACCATAAGGTCACATAATACAGGAGACCAGGACTGCGCTGTTTTATTCCGAGGGTTTATAAATGTTGCTGAGATTTGCTCCAGATATTGGAGCAGATCAGTGGTAAAATCTGCCATAAACCCACTGCCGCTGCTTGTCGACATTGCTGCATCTTACTATGGAATTTATCCTTCCTATTGGATATCCGCATGAAATTACATGCTATGGTTTTAGAGGAGTTGTCCACCTCTGGGCCTTTTTTTTTTAAAGCATGTAATTCGGGCTAAAATGATCACTCAACAATTACAGGAAATAATACGAGATGTAAAATTTTGATTTTTCTGTTATAAAACCTAATTGGTTATGATTACAAATAGAAATGATCAAATAAATCAATTGACATCATTGATGTGAGTGGAACCTCATGTGATCACATAAAGCCAATCACTGACATCAGTGCTAGACGAACCATGCAGATGCCTGGGGAGCAGAGGCAGCGTAAGGAGTCTGGTGTGGTCTAGGAGGGATGAGTATAATTTTTTGCTTGTCTATGTTTATTATGCTTTAGGGTCTGCACAGCATAATAAACCTCTTTCACGGCACTTTCAATAGGGACCGATTGATTTTATTTGGAGTAAATAGAATATGCAGTCCAAATACAGTAAATCCTTCTTAAACGAATTTTGAGAGATTCCCTCATCTCTAGTAAATAAGAGATGACTACTTTCTTCCAAAAAAGATCCACACCTGCCCATAGATCGTGGCCACCATTACAGCTCAGCTCTACTGAAGTGAGTGGGACGCAACCTGTAGACAACTATGGTGCTGATTTTAGAACTAAGCAACTCCATTAAATTTATGTTCAAATGTCTCTAATAGAGATTGGTGGATCGATCCACGAAGGATCGAGTTGGCATTGAAATCCTGAAATTCGAGGTTTCACGAGAATTCATACATTGTGAGATTTGATTTGTGGTTTGTAAGAAAAAAAATGTACCCAGCACCATTTCCCACACTACTGAAGCATCAGAGAGCTGGTACTACTTACCCATAAAACTCTGCAGCAATGACATCTATTGGATTACACACCTTGCACAGAGGAGGTCAGCACCTCGGCCATTACAGATCAGTGGTTCCCGGGGGTACACTGTTTGCACAGCAGAATTGATCTCCATTTCCAGAATCAATCGTTAAGTCTATCTTTCCTGTACAATGTAAACACTTGAGGTCAGCAGAGTCCTCTCTCTATCTCCTGTAGAGTGTAACCTCTTATGATCGTCAGGGTCTTCTCTCTCTCTCCTTTAGCGTGCAAGCTCTCATGGTCAGCGGTGTCCTCTCTCCTGTAGAGTGTAAGCTCTTAAGGTCAGCAGAGTCCTCTCTCTTCTGTAGAGTGTAAGCTCTTATGATAAGCGGGGTCCTCTCCTGTAAAGTGTGAGCTCTTATGATTAGCAGGAGACTTATACTGTATATGCCATGCATTCTCTTCTGGGAAATAAAATACGTAAGCTACTTACTGGTAGCAGTGTTTTTTCAGGAGCCCATGACAGCACAACGAGAGAGGGGATCCGCCCTTCAGGGACAGGAAACCTACAGACATAAAAGGGCGGTACCTCTCTCCCGCATCAGTTAGTTCCAGAGCATGAGAGGACCCCCTTGGTTAGTGACACAGATACATCATAAACATTGGTACAATTCATCATGTGAGTGAACGTAGAATTTAAAGGAGAAAACGGAAGTGTTGAGTCATCCGAGAAAGAATAGGGTAGGGAATATAAGGGTGCTGTCATGGGCTCCTGAAAAAACACTGCTACCGGTAAGTAGCTTACGTATTTATTCAGCCGCCATGACAGCACGAGAGACTTTCAGAGAAGTAAGGAAGATTAGGGAGGTATAACAGCCTCAAGTACCCTTATCCCAAACGTGAGGTCTGAGGAACCACCCAGATCTAATCTGTAGTGCCTAAGGAAGGTAGATGGAGAAGACCATGTGGCTGCCTTACATATGTCTTCAATCGACACTTCTGATCTCTCTGCCCAAGATGTTGCTACGGCCCGAGTAGAGTGTGCTTTTATACCTTCTGGAATCTCCATGCCACCTGCTGAATAAGCGAGAAAGATTGCCTCCCTGATCCATCTAGCTAGAGTGTTTTTGGATACCCTAAGACCCTTTCTAACACCCTGATAGGCTAAAAATAAGGAGTTATCTTTTTTCCAGGCATCTGAAACTGAAATATATTTAAGGAGACACCTCCTTACGTCTAAGGAATGAAACTTACTTTCCATATTATTAGTGGGATTAGAACAAAATGAAGGCAGGACAACCTCTTGCAACCTATGAAACTTTGAAGCAACTTGTGGAAGATAAAGGGGATCAGTTCTCATAATTACCCTATCCTCCCTAAACTGCATGTATTGTGGTTGTCTAGAAAGTGCCTGCAGATCACTAAAGGCCCCGTCTCACATAGCGAGATCGCTAGCGAGATCGCTGCTGAGTCACAAGTTTTGTGACGCAACAGCGACCTCAGTAGCGATCTCGCTATGTGTGACACGTACCAGCGATCAGGCCCCTGCTGCGAGATCGCTGGTCGTGTCGGAATGGCCTGGACCTTTTTTTGGTCGTTGAGGCCCCGCTGACATCGCTGAATCGGTGTGTGTGACACCGATCCAGCGATGTCTTCACTGGTAACCAGGGTAAACATCGGGTTACTAAGCGCAGGGCCGCGCTTAGTAACCCGATGTTTACCCTGGTTACCAGCGTAAATGTAAAAAAAAACAAACAGTACATACTCGCCTTTCGGTGTCCAGGTCCCTTGCCGTCTGCTTCCTGCTCTCACTGACTGCCGGCCGTACAGTGAGAAGTGAGAGCACAGCGGTGACGTCACTGCTGCTCTCACTTCTCACTGTACGGCCGGATCTCAGTCAGAGCAGGAAGCAGACGGCAAGGGACCTGGACACCGAAAGGCGAGTATGTACTGTTTGTTTTTTTTGGTAACCAGGGTAAACATCGGGTTACTAAGCGCGGCCCTGCGCTTAGTAACCCGATGTTTACCCTGGTTACCCGGGTGCTGCAGGGGGACTTCGGCATCGTTGAAGACAGTTTCAACGATGCCGAAGTCGTTCCCCTGATCGTTGGTCGCTGGAGAGAGCTGTCTGTGTGACAGCTCCCCAGCGACCACACAGCGACTTACCAACGATCACGGCCAGGTCGTATCGCTGGTCGTGATCGTTGGTAAATCGCTTAGTGAGACGGGGCCTTAACCCTTCTTGCGGACGTGAGTGCAACTAAGGGTACTGTCATACAGTGGCACTTTGGTCGCTACGACGGTACAATCCGTGACGTTCCAGCGATATTCATACGATATCGCAGTGTCTGACACGCAGCAGCGATCAGGGACCCCGCTGAGAATCGTACGTTGTAGCAGATCGTTTGAAACTTTATTTCGTCGCTGGATCTCCCGCTGTCATCGCTGGATCGTTGTGTGTGACAGCGATCCAGCGATGCGTTCGCTTGTAACCAGGGTAAACATCGGGTTACTAAGCGCAGGGCCGCGCTTAGTAACCCGATGTTTACCGTGGTTACCAGCGTAAAAGTAAAAAAAAAAAAACCGTACATACTCACATTCCGGTGTCCTTCAGGTCCCTCGCCGTCCGCTTCTTGCTCTGACTGACTGCCGGCCGGAAAGTAAGAGCAGATCACAGTGGTGACGTCACCGCTGTGATCTGCTTTCACTTTACGGCGGCACTCAGTCAGAGCGGGAAGCAGACGGCAAGGGACCTGAAGGACACCGGAATGTGAGTATGTACTGTTTTTTTTTTTTTACTTTTACGCTGGTAACCACGGTAAACATCGGGTTACTAAGCGCGGCACTGCGCTTAGTAACCCGATGTTTACCCTGGTTACCCGGGACCTCGGCATCGTTGGTCGCTGGAGAGCGGTCTGTGTGACAGCTCTCCAGCGACCACACAACTTTCCAACGATCACGGCCAGGTCGTATCGCTGGTCGTGATCGTTGGAAAGTTGCAGAGTGTGACAGTACCCTTAGAGGGCTGTTTTAATTGATAAGATTTTAATCGGGATAGTATCAATAGGTTCAAATGGGGCTTGCGTTAAGGCCGAGAGAACAAGATTTAGATCCCAAGGAACTGTTTTTTGTTTAATGACTGGCCTGGATCTAGCGACTGCCTTAAAGAACCTGGATATCCAGTGATTGCTGGCTAAGTTAGAATTGTATAGCGCCCCCAGAGCTGAAACTTGGACCCTGAGAGTACTTGTTGCCAGGCCCATTTCTAGACCTTTTTGTAAAAACTCTAGGATTTGATTTATACAGGGACTTTGGTCAATCTGAGCCCCTGAACTTGATAGGAATTTTTTTCAAACCCTGACATAGATGTTTGTTGTAGAGGGTTTTCTACTTTTTAGCAGTATATTTACCAGGTCCCGAGAGAACCCCTTCCCCTTCAGTAAAGACCTCTCAAATTCCATGCTGCTAAGTGCAAATTGGCCACTCTTGGATGGAGAATTGGGCCTTGTGAGAGGAGATCTGGTAATTCTGGGAGAATCCATGGCTGACTGATAGACATTTTCCTCAGCCAAGGAAACCACGATCTTCTGGGCCAGAATGGGGCTATCAAAATTACTCAGGCCCTGTCTTCCCAAATCTTCCTCAGAACTACTGGAATTAGGTTTAGAGGGGGAAAAGCATAGGCGAGACTGGAGTGCCATGATATTAGAAGAGCATCCACTGCATACGGGTTGTCTCTTGGATTTAAAGAGCAGAATTGGTGTAATTTTTTGTTTCTTCGGCTGGCAAAAAGGTCTATTTCCGGACATCCCCATAACTGTACGATCTGATCGAAGACGGTTGGATTTAGTGACCAATCCTCTTGTCTGAGCTTGTTGCGGCTTAGATAGTCGGCCATGGTATTGAGCTTTCCCTTTATGTGTAGAGCTGTAAGAGAGAGTAGATGATTCTCGGCGATCTGAAATATACGATCCGCGACCTCCATTAATGAACCAGACCGTGTACCTCTTTGATGATTAATGTAGGCTATGGTTACCTGGTTGTCTGATAAAAGTCTGACGTGTCGACCCTGTAGAGGTATATAAAAAAACTATTCAAAGCGTGTTCCACGGCTAACAATTCTTTTAGATTGGAGGATGAGTCCTGTTCAGACTGGGACCATAGCCCCTGGACCCAATTATCACCTAAGTGTGCCCCCCATCCCTTGGGGCTAGCATCCGTAGTTATTATCCTAGTTACATGATTTGTCCAAGGGACCCCTCTACGCAAATTTGGGATGTGTGTCCACCAATTAAGTGAAAGAATAGTTTCAGAAGAAAGTGAAAATTTGCTGTCGAGATGAGCTCCTAGTCGACGAGAGTTATGTAGGACGTCCCATTGTAGCGCTCTGGTGTGATATTGAGCCCAGAGAACCGCCGGAATACAAGATGTAAGTGAACCCAATAGAGACATTGCACCTCTTACGGAGACTAAAGGATTGCTAATCATCCTGGTGGCTAGCTGCTGGATATTAGATACTTTTCAATCTGGCAGGCGACATTCCTGCTGACTAGAGTCTATGACAAGACCCAGAAATTCCTGTGTTTTTAAGGGCTGTAAGCGAGACATTTTAAGATTGATAATCCATCCTAACCTGTGTAATGCTACCACCACCTTCTGTAATTGGTCATTGCAATGTGACTCTGAATGTCCCACAATCAATAAATCATCTAGGTATGGAATTATTAATATGTTCTGTTCGTGCAGGTGCGCCATAACTTCTACCATGATTTTTGTAAACACCCGGGGTGCGACCGCGACTCCAAAGGGAAGTGCCCGATATTGAAAGTGTTCTACTGTGCCAGCCAGTGAAACCGCCACCCTAAGAAATTTTTGATGATCTACGTGTATTGGGACATGGTAGTAGGCGTCTTTAAGGTCTAAGACAACCATGAAGCATTTGTTAAAGAGTAGCTTTATTGCCGACTTTACAGACTCCATTTTGAAGGATGGAATCAACAAAAAATTGTTCAGGCCTTTCAAGTTGATAATTGTACGAAAAGAACCGTCAGGTTTTCTGATCAGAAATAAAGGGGAATAGAATCACCTACCTCTTTCTTCTGTAGGAACTTTGATCAGAACTCCTTTCTGTTGAAGTTCCCGAACCTCCGATTCCAGTGCCAATTGTTCTGCAGAGGAAGAACGGATGGGTGTCAATTTAAATTTGTCCTGAGGAATATGGTGGAAATCGAATCTTAGGCCCTTTTCGATAATACTCAGAATCCATGGGCTATTAGTTATTTGCATCCAGGTCGGGTAGAAGGCTAAAAGCCTACCCCCCACCTGGTCCGCCAGTCATTGTGGTTTTTTAACGTCACGAGAGGGATTAAACATAAAACCTCTACCTCTTCGTCTGTTGCTGTCATATCTGGTTGATTCTCTGATCGATTCTCTGTTCGATCTTCTGCGGTTAGACCATCCTCTGTTGTAATTCCGTCTATAAAAGGGTCTTCCTAAGAAGGGGAATCGTTTTTTATTATCCCCCGCCTTTTCCAACAGCTCGTCTAGGACAGGTCCGAACAAATGAGCCCCTTCGCAGGGAATGCTACATAACTTTGTTCTGGCTTGTAAATCTCCCAGCCAACATTTTATCCACAGCGCTCTTCGGGCCGTGTTAGATAAAGCTGATGACCTGGCGGCCAATCTAACAGAGTCCGCCGACGCGTCCGAAAGGAAAGCTGCTGCATCCTGCATTGTAGGCATGGAAGATAAGATCTCATTTCTGGGAACCTTATCTTTGAGCTGATCTTCTAGGTGCCCCAGCCACACCATCAGCGACCGAGCTGTGCAAGTGGCTGCTATTGTTGGTCTCAGGGATCCGGCTGAGGTTTCCCAAGCACCTTTAAGGAAGATGTCAGCTTTCCTATCCAGTGGGTCCTTCAGATTCCCTAAATCCTCAAAAGGAACAGAGGTTTTTTTGCACGCCTTGGCCACTGCCGCATCCAGTTTCGGGACCTTATCCCATCAAGATGATGCTTCATCTTCGAAAGGATACCTCCTTTTAAATGCTGGCGGAAGTGATCCCTTCCTCTTGGGTTTCTTTCATTCCCTTGAAATGAGCGACTTAATTTTATCCACTACTGGGAAGGACCTTCGGGATTTCCGATCTATACCCTTAAACATTATGTCCTGAATGGAGCACTCTGATTGGGTTTCCTCAATCCCCATCGTATTGTTGACCGCTTTGACCAGGTGGTTAATCCTATCAAGTGACAGGCAGGCTCGACTAGATTCCTTATCCTCGGAGGAGGAAGACGACGGGAGAGAATCTGAACTTAGTTCACCCGAGTCTGAAACTATATCTGATACCGGGGATGTCGCTTCTTTTCTTTTCTTGGCATCCGTTTTATAAGACCTGGACTTCATGGAACCTCTGACTTCTTGCCTAACCATTTCTCTTATCGTAGAAGTAAGGTCAGGAGTCTCCTCCTCTATTAGATGTTGTATACAGGATCTACACAACCTCCTTTTATGACCATCTGGAAGTGGTTCTGCACATTCAGCACACTGCCTATGTTTGGCTTTAGACAAACACTTCCTCCCCTAGTAAGGAGAGAGGGAATATAATGGGGACAATAATCAATAAGTGAACTTTCACGTAGATCACTTACCCAGCCCAGCAACGAGTGGTACTGTAGTAGGGGGGTCCTTCGTAGCCGGCGACTCTTTACGGCTTGAGGACTTTGGTTTCAACATCTGAGCCCCTTTAGCTCCACCAGCGCGACTACTGCCACTAGACCGACGCTGGGAGCTCCTCTGAGGCTCTTCCAACTCCAGAAACTGCTGAAGCGGCTGCTGCTGCTGGTTGCTGCGCTGCTGTGTTCCTTCCGGCGACTCCATTATGGAATGGACAGGAACACTCTGCAGCCTTTGTGTACCGCTTAAATAGGTCCCCCAGGGTACCACCCCCAGATGGGGGTCAGCAGGAACTCCAGGTGCCGTTTCCGGTATCGAATACCGATAGGGTCCGGTTTTCCCCTCCGTGCCATGCCCCCGCTGCCTGCCAGTGAGAACGCCGGACCCCCCGAAGCCAAGCCCGCTCCAGACGCCGGGCGCCGCCATCAGCCGGAAAGAAGCGCTACTGCGCATGCCCGGCCGTGTCATCAGCCCGCGCCACTCGCCGCGTCATCCGGACACGCCCCTTCCAGTCGCAACTGCGGCTCTGCGAGCAGATGCGCGGACGAGGATGGCAACAGCCCCCGGACCGGTGCGGACACCCACCGCAAGCCGCGGACAGACCCCAGAGGCCCCGGCAGATGCGGCACCGAGAAAAACAACAGACCCCCCATACTTACCAGGTACGAATGCGGACACCATGGAAGCCAGCCCATCCTCCTAAGGCTGCTTCCTCCTGCTGCCACCTACACAAACAGTCCCCCTGTTGTGTGGTGCTTCCAGCATCCCGATCAGGCTGAGGTAGGGGACCCCCCGCTACCTGCATCGGCCTGACAGGAGTGGGATTTCTTCTAATCTTCGACCTTCTTCTTAAGGCCTGCCTGAAGAGGTTCCACTGTCAGGGACAGGAAACCAACTGATGCGGGAGAGAGGTACCGCCCTTTTATGTCTGTAGGTTTCCTGTCCCTGAAGGGCGGATCCCCTCTCTCGTTGTGCTGTCATGGCGACTGAATAAATATGCAACTTTCATGCTCAGAGAGGAAAAAGACTTGAAGTCTAGTGCCATCTACCTCAAAGTATCAATCCTATCAGTCAATATTAACCCTTTAACGAGTTTTGCCACATGACTTAGGATAAAAGTCAAACCAGAATGTCAATTTGTATCTACGGTGTTTCAGGGTATTGCTCCTCGTCAGTGCAAAGTATGAGAGATGATCTGGCTAGGCAAGAGGCTTTAGACTGGGATCTAAGGGATAACATTTCCCCTTATGGACAATAATAAGCTAGGTCTGACTGTCTCGAACAAACTGGTGGCACTCACCGGTCTTGTGTAAAAGTCCAAAGTGTCTTCACATTATTAAAATGATTGGCATGGGAGAGAGTGGCACATAGAATGGGCCGTTTCGTGCCTGTCTGCGCTTCAAAGGGTCCTGAAATGGATTGATTCCCTGGAAAAATAAATATGCAAATTGCTTCTACAGAGAGGACGAGGACTAGGCATAAGTAAGAGTAGTTGGTTAGTCTTGGAGAATAAGGGTATTAACTTAACCGCAGTGGCGGCAAACAGAATGGCAGGCCTTACTTGCCCCAGCATGTCAATTTCCATGTTTAGGGAATTGAATATCAAATCTTCTCTGTCACTCACCCTGTACTTTTGAGTCGCAGCATATCAGGTGCAATGACATCACTAAATTGTGCCTTCTGCATGGAGCCTCTGTCCACATGCCCCTTGGTGGGAACGGGTCTTGGCAGGTCGTTTTTATTTTTACTTTGTCAGTATTTGTGGGGGAAAACTGTGTAGGTATCATGCTATGTGGGGAGCTGTAGGTGATTCCATCATATTGTATGGGAATCATCATACTGCATAAATAGCTGTGGATCCATCACACTGTGTCAGAGGGCATCAAAATGTGTGAGGGGTGAGGGTTGTGGGGGAATCATAATGTGTGTGTGGGGACTGTGGGGGTTATCAAACTGGCTGTGAGACCATCATACTGTGTGTGGGGGGGGGCTGTGAGGTCAACATACTGTGTGGAGGCATCATAATGTAGGTGCGGGGAGACTGTGGGTTTATCTTTATGTGTGTGACAACACTAAGGGTTTTTCAGAAGGGGTGCACAGTTGCTGTCTACATGATGCAATTCATGTCCTTGCCCCGTTAAAATTAGGAGGTCTTTCCTTCTGTGACTGCACCTTTACTGGAAGAACCTTCATACTCCACCAAATAAAAATAAAAAAGCTAAGTTATACTCACCTTTATGCCTAATCTATTGATGCCCCTATCCCCTGTAAAAGACAAAAAATAATAAAACACCATATCCCTCACCTGTCCAATGAGAAGATAATCCAATTGTCCCTTGATGAGTTCAATTCTGCTACATCTAGATGCCTTGCTAAATGGAGGCATGAGGCGACCATTCGGCCTGGCATCCAGAATAGATACTAAGTTGCACATATGATAGCGCAGAATCAGTGCCTCGCGGTGACGTGAGAAAGGTCACTGGAGTTCATAGCTGATGAATCCCGGTCACCTCACTTATGGCACCGCGGGCTGCACAAGAACTTTGTCACGAGCGAGCGGTGCTGTAAGTGAGGTGATCCGAATCGCCATGGGATATGCCCATTAATGGATTATCATCAGACAGGTGTCATGTCGGATGCTGTTCAGACCAGGTCGTTCGACAGACAGCGGTAATTCCGCTTTTGACCACTATTTGCTCATTGGCGTCGGCTAGATTTTATCTAGCTGTTCCGGGGTTAATTTACCTGATCCTCGGATTGGAAGCTGGGCCATGCCCATTGCCTTTAAATAGTTCTCCTGATCATTGGGCGTCGCCGATTATAGCTTCTGTCTTGTGCGTTGTTATCTCGGTCTGGAGTGGAGAGCTGGTTGTTGGAGATTCGTTGCTGCTGGTGTATTTTCCTTAGTCTTATTTACTCCTTCCTATATTTGTATTTATTTTGCCCTGCACATTTATAGTGTATTCCTGAGTGACTGCGGCGTGGTGTATATTCCTTTATCCTTGTCTGTGCTAACTGTGGGTATTGGTGTATTACCTCTTCACTGGGTGGTGGGCGATTGGTTTCAGCCTAGGGTTGAAACAGGAGACAGGGCGAGGGTCGAGGCCTGGACATGCACACCATCAGTGTAAACTGCAGGTAGAGGGTCAGTCAGGATATCCCTAGTCTGAGGGAAATTGCAGGGGCCCGGGTAATTAGCTCTCGCTCACCTAGTCTCCCCGTGACATTATAATCGGCCAAAAAAAAAAAAAAAGGGTTTCTTTTTTTTTTGTCTTGTCATGGATCCCATGACTTCCATAACCCGCCAGTTGGAGGCGCTGTCCCTACAGGTCACTGAGTTGAGGGGGGCAGTTCAGCAACAGGGACTAGCAGTATCTAATGTGCAAGCTGGAGCGACAGGAAGAGTTGCTGAGCCTAAATTCCCTTTGCCTGAAAAATTTGCTGGGGAACGCAGTAAATTTGTTTCTTTTCGTGAAGCTTGCAAACTATATTTCCATATGCGCCCGATCTCCTCGGGTAATGAGGCTCAGCGTGTGGGCCTGGTGTTGTCATTGTTAAGCGGGGATCCCCAAGCATGGGCATTTTCTTTGCCATCTGATTCTGCTGCATTTGACTCTGTGGAGAGTTTTTTTTCTTCTCTTGGGAAAATCTACGATGAACCTGACAGAATGGCTCTAGCAGAATCTAAGATACACACTATTCGCCAGGGGGAGCGAGTTGCAGAGGATTACTGTTCTGAATTTCGTCGCTGGGCGATCGATACACAATGGAATGATCCAGCATTGCGGAGTCAGTTTATTCATGGGGTTTCTGGAAGGGTTAAAAAAGCCCTTCTGATGTTCGAGACTCCTGCTTCTCTAGATTCCGCTATGAGTCTGGTTGTCCGCATTGATCGCTGTTTGCGTCAGGGGGAGCATGAGGCACCGCCTATGGAAGAGGGTTTAGGTTCACGTGAGCCCACAGAACCTATGCAAATCACAGGGGTATCACATGTTAAGAATCGAGCCCCTGAGCTCAGGAAGCAGGGAGCCTGTTTTTACTGTGGTAAAACTGGTCATTTTATTAACATCTGTCCTCTGCTGTCTAAGAAAAACGCAACGGCGGAAAACTTCTAAGCTCAGAGGGTGTGGAGGAGACCAATCTGAGCTTAAGTATATCCTTCATGGTGGTTTCTCAATGCATGCTCCCTGCTAAGGTTTTTATCGCTGGCAGTGAGCTGCAATTACTGTTATTACCGATCATAAGAATCTGCTGTATTTGGAGTCGGCCAAGCGTCTGTCCCCAGGCAGGCTCGCTGGGCATTGTTTTTCACGCGGTTCAATTTTGTTGTCACTTACAGACCGGGGTCTAAAAACACTAAGGCGGATGCTCTGTCCAGGTGTTTTCCGGGGGGTGAACCTCGGAAAGATCCAGTACCCATCCTCCAAAAGGGTGTTGTGGTTTCGGCTCTCACTACCGAGGTTGAAGCTGAGATTGCCGAGGCTCAGGGGGAGGTACCATCTGAGCTTCCCATCAACAAATCTTTTGTACCGCTTCATCTCGGCTTAAAGGTTTTGGCGGAGCATCATGATGCTGTCCTGGCTGGCCACCCAGGGGTTAGAGGTACCTTGGAGTTGGTGTCACATCGGTTTTGGTGGCCCAAGGTCCGACAGGACATGGTCTCATACGTGTCAGCTTGTACCACGTGCGCTAGGGCTAAGATGCCCCGCTCCCGTCCTGTTGGCACACTACATCCTCTTGAAGTACCTAGTAAGCCATGGACGGAAATCTCCATGGATTTCATCACTGATTTGCCCTCCTCAGCTGGGAACACGGTCATCTTGGTGATTGTTGATCGGTTTTCTAAAATGTCGCACTTTGTGTCTTTGCCTTCATTGCCTAACGCTAAGACTCTGGCTCAGGTATTTGTGCAGGAGGTGGTCAGACTTCATTGGGTTCCGTCTGACATCGTGTCTGATAGGGGGTCTCAGTTTGTGGCAAAATTTTGGAAAGCATTTTGCTCACGGCTGGGGATCAAGTTGTCTCATTCTTCAGCGTTCCATCCTCAGTCAAATGGTCAGACTGAGCGTATGAACCAAAATTTGGAACAGTACCTACGCTGCTTTGTCTCTGATAACCAGGAGGAGTGGTCTACCTTTCTTCCTTTGGCTGAGTTTGCCATCAATAATCACCGCCAGGAGTCGTCTGGGGAGTCTCCGTTTTTTTGTGTTTACGGGCTATATCCTCAATTTTGTACCTTGAGTCAGAGGGGCTCTTCCGGCGTTCCGGAGGAGGATCAGTTAGGAGCACAATTGTCATCAGTCTGGAGGAGAGTTAAACAGCGCCTGTTGAGTGTGGGTGCTAGGTACAAACGTGTGGCTGACAGTAGGCGTGTGCCAGGTCCGGACCTGAGTGTGGATGACTGGGTGTGGTTATCCACAAAAAACATAAGACTCAAAATACCGTCCCTTAAATTGGGTCCACGGTTTATTGGTCCATTTAGGGTCACCGCCGTCATTAACCCAGTAGCGTACCGATTGGAGCTCCCTACGGTGTATAAGATACACAACGTGTTCCACAGGTCTCTTCTAAAGAAGGTGGTGGGTTCTGTGGACGCGGCGCCTATGCCACCTCCAGTCTTGGTGGATGGTAATTTGGAGTTTGAAGTCTCCAAGGTGGTTTACTCTCGTGTAGTGCGTCGCACTTTACAGTACTTGGTACACTGGCGTGGTTATGGGCCTGAGGAGAGGTCCTGGGTACCAGCCTCGGATATTCATGCGGATCGGCTGGTGAGGTTTTTTCATCGTCGCCATCCAGACAAGCCGGGTCCTATAAGCCGTGAGGGCCCTGGGGTCCCTCGTAGAAGGCAGGGTACTGTCATGTCGGACGCTGTTCAGACCAGGTCGTTCGACAGACAGCGGTAATTCCACTTTTGACCACTATTTGCTCATTGGCGTCGGCTAGATTTTATCTAGCTGTTGCGGGGTTAATTTACCTGATCCTCGGAGTGGAAGCTGGGCCATGCCCATTGCCTTTAAATAGTTCTCCTGATCATTGGGCGTCGCCGATTATAGCTTCTGTCTTGTGCGTTATCTCAGTCTGGAGTGGAGAGCTGGTTGTTGGAGATTCGTTGCTGGTGGTGTATTTTCCTTAGTCTTATTTACTCCTTCCTATATTTGTATTTATTTTGCCCTGCACATTTATAGTGTATTCCTGAGTGACTGCGGCGTGGTGTATATTCCTTTATCCTTGTCTGTGCTAACTGTGGGTATTGGTGTATTACCTCTTCACTGGGTGGTGGGCGGTTGGTTTCAGCCTAGGGTTGAAACAGGAGACCGGGCGAGGGTCGAGGCCTGGACATGCACACCATCAGTGTAAACTCCAGGTAGAGGGTCAGTCAGGATTTCCCTAGTCTGAGGGAAATTGCAGGGGCCCGGGTAATTAGCTCTCGCTCACCTAGTCTCCCCATGACAACAGGTGAGGAATATGGCGTTTTATTATTTTTTGTCTTTTACAGGGGACATGAACTTCAGTGGATTGTCTTCTTGTCTGACAGGTGGGACGTGGGCATCAATGGATTAGTCATAAAGGTGAATATAACTTTGCTTTTTTATTTTTATTTCAAATAAAAGTGTCAATGTTTTTATTTAAATTAAAGGACTTTATTCTGGCTGTCTATTTTTTACAATCTAACTATGGAGTTAGTAATGGGGGTGTCTTATAGATGCCTCTCCTTTACTAACCCTTGGGCTTGATGTTAGCGGCCATAAAACAGCTGACATCAACTCCAAACTTATTATCCCACTTGCCACAGCACCAGGGGAAGTGAGAAGAGCCAGGCAAAGTGCCAGATTTGGCACATCTAATAGATGAGCCTTTTCTGGCACAGCTGCAGGCTGTTATTTTTAGACTGTGGAGGGCCAATATCCATGGTCCCATTCCAATCTGAGAATGCCAGCCCTAGCTGTCTAATTTAGCTTGGCTGGTTGTCAAAAATGTGGGGGATTCCACAGCGCTTTTGTTAAATTATTTATTTAAATAATTAAAAAAATGTATTCAGACCCCTCTATTCTTTATAACCAGCCATGATAAAGCTGACAGCTGGGGGTTGCAGCCCGCAGCTGTCAGTTTTGCCTGTGCTGGTTATTAAAAATAGAAGAGACCCCACGTAGATAATAGTAATTTATAGCACAGATGCTGGTTGATGAACATTCTCTTCAGCCACACCTACTCTAGCTGCTATCAGTGACAGCAGGCGTACTCTCATGAGAATAATACTTTTTATCTTTATTTTTATTTATTTATGTTTTAGTTAGTGCTAACATATTCTGCAGCGCTTTACAGTTTGCACACATTGTCATCGCTGTCCCCCGATAGAGCTCACAATCTAGAATCTCTATCAATATGTCTTTGGAATGTGGGAGGAAACCAGAGTACCCTGAGGAAACGCACACAAACATGGGGGAGTACATACTAACTCCTTGCAGATGTTGTCCTTGGTGGGATTTGAACCCAGGACCCCAGTGCTGCAAGGTTGCAGTGCTATCCACTGAGCCACCGTGCTGCCTCATCAGCAGACACAGACCAGAGGTAACCTTTTTATTGATGGTCACAGCTGCTGGCTCACACGCTGTCATTTGATAGCGTGGGAACTGCAGCTCTCTGATCGGTAGTAACGATCTTACCACCGATCAGAGCCCATGTTTGCCATGCTGTCACGCAGATGATAGTGTGGCAGACAACAGATGTTCGGACCCCTCATTTATCTCAACCAAACTTTTTTTTTAATTAATCTCCAAACCCGTCGGACCGGAACAGCCACAAGTTTGCCCATCACTATGTCTCCACAGCCTCAATGATCACAAATGTTATGATGTGAAACCATGGTAAAAGTTTGTTACAATGGAGGTGTCCCCAATGCTTGGTTGGGCAGAAACCCAGATTTAGTCAGTGACTAAGAAGTAATGGAAAGTTTCAGAGTGAGCTCGGGATTCTCCAGATGGTGGGAGTGTCGTGAGGACTGAGATCACACTGGGTCTCACGTCTATGGATGAAGACAAATATTGAAAATGTTCTGATTATGGCGGTGGTCGGAGTGGATGTTATTTCTTTCTATCAGATTTCTCTGGCTCTGACACATTTCCTTACAATATACAGCTCGCCTGACATGGTCAATATGAAAACTGTCACAGTGACAATATAAATATGAGACGATGTCAGGTCCATCAGGACATTGCTCACTCTGTTATCTTCATGTGATTCCTTAGATGATTAGTAAAGAATTGAAAAGTTTTTTATTTCAAAAACAGAAGAAAAGTTTGTGATTTACTCTGAGCAAAACTGCTACTCTGTGTTATACTTAGTGTTGGATCTGACGGCGTGAAGCTGGAAAAGGTTTTTTTTTCTGTGGTCTCAAAATCCCTCTAACAAATAGATATATAAATTAGGGTAACATTGAGAAAATAAAAAAGAAGCAAACAAAAAAAAATACTTGGACACTACTAAGATCCAATAAATATCTATACCTCAGTCCTTGACTTCATGGACTTTACATTTTCCTACAGCTCAGACTTTGGAAGCTTCAAAAATCAATCGAGACACATGCCCACACCTTTCCCAATACTGCAAGATATCATTTACTAGTTATCCAAATCCTCCAAATAGTCAACCATAGGCCAAATTCACACATACATGTTTCGCGGTCCCAACATGGGGTAACAGACTGGCCTTATAGACACATACAGTACATGGCTGTTGAATTCTGTTCAGGAGACCCATGGCTGGACTGTACATTGCAGTCTGTGACTCTAGTTTTAACAGGGTTGTCGGCATCGTGGATCTTTTCCTTGACAGCACATAACGTCTATCTGGCCTCGTGACGAACCATGCCTGGGAAAGTGCATTGATCGGAGTTCAATAGGGGACAAGTAAACCCATTTAAACTATTACTGTTTATGCAGTGCTGGGTTCTAATTTTTCTGGCATGTATTTCTCCATTTTGTCTACGAGTTGGCCTATGTCTGAGGCTACGTTCACATTTGCGTTGTGCGCCGCAGCGTCGGCGCCGCAGCGCACAACGCAAACAAAACGCGGTAAAACGCACGCTAAAACGCTGCGTTTTGCGCCGCATGCGTCGTTTTTGCCCGCAAGTTGGACGCAAAAAAAATGCAACTTGAAGCGTTTCTTGCGTCCAACGCTTGCGGCCATGCGGCGCAAAACGCAGCACAACGCATGTCCATGCGCCCCCATGTTAAATATAGGGGCGCATGACGCATGCGGCGCCGCTGCGGCGCCCGACGCTGCGGCGCTGGCCGCAAATGTGAACGTAGCCTTACATATGAACGGGGGGTGTTTCAAGCTATTAGTTACCACCGTTCATATGAATATCATAACTACTACACCTTTGCCCAAAAGCACAAGCACTTTTTTCCGCATTTGACTAATGTGCCATTCATCTGTATGATCACATGCCTATGATATTTTATCTAATATACCATGAGAGCACATGTTGAGGCTCTTATCTACAAGGGCAAAAAGTAGTCCCTTGGTTTACTCTGTACATCAAAACTTTCTTCAAAGAAGCATGAGCTATACGGTACTTTTGATTAGGTTTTTCATCTTTATACCATTATATGAAGTGTACCATATGTCATAACATCATAGGGATCCCTCCTTTTCATTCTCAGCATCAAAGGATATGTCAGGACCCGGTTATTATTTATGTCTCCCCCCTTTTTTATTTTACATTCCGCTGTCTAGCTTATCTAATAAGCAGGTTATACATTGAATGAGTGCTCTTCTCTATGTATCTTTAAACTTATCACAGGGATTTTTTAGGGCTACTTAGGGACAGCCGCCGTGGAGCGGAGGCGCCTCTTCTCGTCTACAATTAGAGTGCCGGCCTCCGCTGTTAGGCAGACATAAGGATAGGGGAGACCAAGGACCTAAATAGGGCTTAGATTTGTATTTGTGTGCTGTTTGTCATTTTTTTATATATCTAATAAAATTGTGAGTTTTTTTATTTTATGTTTTGCTCATTAAGGACCTAAGTATAGATTGTTTACACTTTTTTGAGGTTATTTTAATGTGGTTGTCCTCAACTTTAGAAGTTAAAATTTTATTTCCTTTGGTGCTGAAGAGGTTAATGACCCTTTCTATGCTGGTTAGAAACTTGCAGCTCCATCTCACAGCTGTTCCTAACCTAATAATTTCCTCTCCCTTTAAAATCTGGTCAAACCTTCTCTTCCTTGCCAGTGAAAGCATGGCTTCCTAGCTCCTTGAAGACTCTGTGCTGAATTGGACATTGTTCTTGCTACTGGAGATTGTTGCATGTTGTTTTTGGGTGTATGCTTTCCTCATTGTTCTATTCCCTTTTGGTTGGTGCATTTCCATCCCTCCCTATATGCCTCTCTACCTTTGGTGAGTGTTTTTGTATGTTTGTTGCTTTCTGTTATCCCTGTCTGTCTTACATGTTAATACACTAGGATCCCTGTCCCAGGACTCCTGGGGGAGGAGGGGACAACTTAGGGAATAACAGAAGAACAGTAAGGCTGGTGGCCCAAACCCCCACACCTTTAAAGTTACCTTTGGGAACATGGATAGTTAAGGCCCAGTCCTACGAATGGTTCAGGGCCCCTTTCCCTAATCATGTACAGTCACTGCATGACAATATGTGAAAACCAGTGCTGCTCTACAGTACTTTCTACTGAGTCTTCTGCCAGTTACCTGGCGTCAGAATCCAGCAGTGCTGAAGTGGGTGGGTAACGTGACCACTGCAGCTAGTCAGCAATTCATAAACTTTAGTAAAATGTGAACCCCTGGACTAGATCTCAAATACTAGATCAGACCTCTTGTCCAAAGCTGTTTCAGGTGCCACCTGAATGTGGTCATTATAAAATAATCACATGAGATTAGCACCAGGGCGTTTCACATCACAACCAAGTTTTATTCCCTTTACCCCAGGCCACATTCTGACCCATATTGAATAATTCCGAATGATGAAGGAAGAGTTTAGGCCTTACAAACATGTGCTATTGCAAAAACCAGAGGCGAAGCTAAGAACTATTATAATTTTTCAAGGTCTAGTTTCTATGTGTTTGCCTGTTTTTCTATATTTACCATTGTAGACGAGATTTGGTGTTTCCAGATGTTTTCAGCTAATTCATCAATTGCGACTTTTTAAAAAATCTCAACATTTTTATACTCCACTACCCCGCCCCAACTTGGAGTGGTTTTATGTAATTTTGGCGCAAATTGTGCAACATTTTAGCAGAACATGCATTTTTTTTGCTCTAGAAGGTCATAAAGAAGAAATGAAGAGCATTTTTCATTTCGCATAAAATTCATGTATGGCATGCACCATTTTGGAACTTGGCACAAAAAAAAGATGTCAATGAGAACCACAAGGCAATAAAAATGTGTTGAAAAAATGAAAATGAGGAATTGACCCATTTGTGTTACAGATCTACACCATTTTCAAGATCTTCGCTTGCTGTGAATGAATTACATTCAGAGGCAGTAAACCTGAGCAGCCCTATTAGATGATGTTCTGTGAGCTAATCAGAGATTTTTGCAGCTGAAGCTCATGTGTTTTTCGCTCACAGAGCATTGTCTAGA
Source organism: Ranitomeya variabilis (assembly GCF_051348905.1). NCBI lineage: Eukaryota > Metazoa > Chordata > Amphibia > Anura > Dendrobatidae > Ranitomeya > Ranitomeya variabilis. The sequence goes on along the minus strand of NC_135235.1, from coordinate 593,649,659 downwards.
CTGCATATATGAATGCAAAGTACAGACTTGTCATTGATCGTCAGAAAGCAAAACTTAAAAATTATGAAGAAATAAGACACAAGGGTGATTGAGTACATCAAACGTCCATTTGAGTGCCCATGTGCCAGAATCAGAAATACAGAGGGCATTCCTGCTATAATTTATGCCACCTTGAATTATAGTGAATTTGTTGGATTGTGTTTTGCCAAAACTGTGTTAAGTGATGTCCGCTGTTTAGTAAAGGAATCAGTGTAAAAATGGCAAGACTCACAAAAGTGTGACTTTTATACATCATGAAATTGGTACAACTGTTGATATAAGTGCAATGTGTAGGTGCACATTCACATTGTGGCCATTCTGCTGAACTTTTAACCTCTGAATCTGAGTCAATATGACCCCAGTAGCATCCGAGTGCCTTACAATTATGTTTTTTTCTTAATTTTAATGCTTCGTAATAGTTATGTCCTGAAAACTGGTGGCCATTTGGCTCTAGTTGTAAAATTTGAGTACCGTATATACTCAAGTATAAGCCGAGATTTTCTGCCCATTTTTTGGGGCTGAAAGTGCTCCTCTCGGCTTATACTCGAGTCATGGTCGGCGGGGGGGTCGGCAGGTGAGGGGGAGTGACGACGGTCACGTACTCACCTGCTACTGGCGCTCCTGGCTCGGTCCCTGCATGTCCCATGGTCTCCGGCGCCCGCAGCTCTTCCTCTGTTTAGCGGTCACGTGGTACCGCTCATTAAAGTAATGAATATGGACTCCACTCCCATAGGGGTGGAGCCGCATATTCATTACTGTAATGAGCGGTACCAGTGACCGCTGAACAGAGGAAGAAGCTGCCAGCTCCTGGAGACCATCTGTCCGGGAGAAGCTGCCAGGGACCGCCCCGGGAGCAGGTGAGTATGTCATATTCACCTTTCACCGTTCCACCGCCGCTCCGTCTTCCACGTCCTCTGCAGTGACTGTTCAGGTCAGAGGGCGCGATGACGTATTAGTGTGCGCGCCGCCCTCTGCCTGAACAGTCACTGCGGAGAGATGGGACGCTGAGGAGCAGCGGGCAGCAAGAAGAGGTGAGTATGTCAATTTTTTTTTATTGCAGCAGCATTACATGTGGCATATTTTTATATGGAGCATCTTATGGGGCCATAATGAACTGCATGGAGCATTATATGTGGCACAATGTTATATGGAGCATCTATGGGGCCATAATGAACTGTATGGAGCATTATATGTGGCACATTGTTATATGGAGCATCGTATGGGACCATAATGAACTGTATGGAGCATTATAGGTGGCACATTGTTATATGGAGCATCTATGGGGCTATAATGAACTGTATGGAGCATTATATGTGGCACATTGTTATATGGAGCATCTATGTGGCCGTAAAGAACTGTGTGGAGCATTATATGTGGCACATTGTTATATGGAGCATCAATGGTGCCATAAAGAACTGTATGGATCATTATATGCAGCACATTTTTATATGGAGCATCTTATGGGGCCATAATCAGCATTTGTACAGCATTATATGGGGCATAATAGTCTATGGAGCATCTTATGGGGCCATAATCAACAATTGTGCAGCATTGTATGGGGCATATTTTAATATGGAGCATCTTATGGGGCCCATCATAAATTTTATTTAGCATTATATGGGGCGTATTTTGTATGGAGCATCTTATGGGGCCCATCATGAACTGTATGGAGCATTATATGGGGCTCCTGATTCAATATGAATATTCAAAGACACTTAACCGACTGATGTCTCAATTATTTTTACTGTTATTGGTATCTATTTTTATTTTTGACATTTACCGGTAGCTGCTGCATTTTCCACCCTAGGCTTATACTCGAGTCATTAAGTTTTCCCAGTTTTTTGTTGCAAAATTAGGGGTCTCGGCTTATACTCGGGTCGGCTTATATTCGAGTATATACTGTATTTTGTTTTATTACATTTATGGTTATTAAATGCCTTTTTTCCATCTGATTTTGTGTACTCTCTTTTAATACATCCCTATGAATGTCACTGATTGCTTTTAGCGCACAGATAATTAGATATTATAGGTGGTTTTCGAACTGTACCTATCAGGTGCACTGCGCCTTAGCTCGGCAGTGCCAGAGATGTGCCTGACCCAGGTTTAGCAGACAGAATCTATGATAAAACCAAATGAGCAAATACCCTTCAGTAAGTAAATAAATAGTAATAGTACATGTAAATAACATAGGGTACTTAGTTGACACTATTTTGATCAAAAGACTGTAAAAGCCTTCCCACTCTGACAAGGTGTACCCAATCGCGATGGTCCCTAACTGTTGTAGTTACCCTCACTATGTGTCAGCAGATTTCAGATAAGGGCAGAGCAGGACCAGTGCCTAACTGTTTCAACACCAGCTTTTGGTAAGGTATTGTCATGCTGTGATGGTCTTCTGTAAAGGCCCCGTCTCACATAGCGATTTACCAACGATCACGACCAGCGATACGACCTGGCCGTGATCGTTGGTAAGTCGCTGTGTGGTCGCTGGGGAGCTGTCACACAGACCGCTCTCTCCAGCGACCAACGATCAGGGGAACGACTTCGGCATCATTGAAACTGTCTTCAACGATGCCGAAGTCCCCCTGCAGCACCCGGGTAACCAGGGTAAACATCGGGTTACTAAGTGCAGGGCCGCGCTCAGTAACCCGATGTTTACCCTGGTTACCAAAAAAAACAAACAGTACATACTCACCATCTGATGTCCGTCAGGTCCCTTGCCGTCTGCTTCCTGCTCTGACTGAGTGCCGCCGTACAGTGAGAGCAGAGCGCAGCGGTGACGTCACTGCTGTGCTGCGCTCTCACTGTACGGCGGCACTCAGAGCAGGAAGCAGACGGCAAGGGACCTGACGGACATCAGATGGTGAGTATGTAGTGTTTGTTTTTTTTTACATTTACGCTGGTAACCAGGGTGTAAACATCGGGTTACTAAGCGCGGCCCTGCGCTTAGTAACCCGATGTTTACCCTAGTTACCAGTGAAGACATCGCTGGATCGGTGTCACACACACTGATTCAGCGATGTCAGCGGGACCTCAACGACCAAAAAAAGGTCCAGGCCATTCCGACACGACCAGCGATCTCACAGCAGGGGCCGGGTCGCTGGTACGTGTCACACATAGCGAGATTGCTACTGAGGTCGCTGTTGCGTCACAAAACTAGTGACTCAGCAGCGATCTCGCTAGCGATCTCGCTATGTGAGACGGGGCCTTTAGGGAGAGGGGCCTCAAACTGTCCCTGGAGCTGGGATCCTAAGTATCCCTGATCCAGGGGGGTACTCCTGAAGGTAGAGAGGCCTGGGTCTCGGATCTTGCTATGCTCTTTGTTAAATACTAATCTGTCCCCTCCCCCACACCATGAGACATGGGACCTGAATGTAATGCAAACAAGACACAAAGACAAAACATGGATAACAGAAAACCTCTATCATACAAAAGCACTAACCAACAATTAGAAGGAGGATAGGGACAGGGAAAAATAAACTATATGGGAATAGAGACCAGGAAATAAACACACACATACTACAGCAAACTACAGATCACTACTGCAGCAACTCCAATCCAACAAGGTAGCTTTAGCACTCAGCACATGAAGACAAATCTTTCACCAGTAGGGACTAACTTCCCAGAGCCAGTATATATAGAGGGAGTAAATGTTCCATAGTTGCAGCTGAGAACAACCAGGCTGTATGGTCTCAGCCAGCATGTTAAGAGTCCTTAACCCTCTCAGCACGGAAGAAAAGGCAATTCATTTAAAAAAGGACATGAATCACACCATCTATAAAGAAGAGTGTGATTCATTACCCGATGTGCCTGTCTTACTCAAGGTCTCCCAGGGGAACGTGACACCCTCGCGACAGGTATATTGACAAGATGCTCAGCCCAAAAAAGGGGGCCAGACCCCTATATCTACAAAGCACAAGAAACTAATGTAAAACCAAAGAAATAAACCAACACACATGTTGGTATAAGTGCAATATGTAGGTGGACATTCACACTGTGGCTATTTAACAGACTGTTCATGTGCAGTTGGAGCGCCCCCACTGTCGCAGGGCTGAGGGGTACCCGGTACCGGGCCTCTCTGTCTCGGTTCTGGGAGTGTCACGGTGGCTAGCCCCGGCCCGTGACCCTGCTGAGGGGCGTCCAGTGAAAGTTGAGAATGATGTGGTGTGGTGCAGGTCACGATGAATAACGAGGACACCAGGTTGCAGTCTCTTTACCTCTTTACTGAAGGCTTCAGGATCCTCAATCCGGAGTATGGTTAACAGGGCTGTCTGAGACCGGCCGGTCCGATGGCACTTCCAGAGTTCCCTTTGCAGGTGGAAATCTGTGCCTACCTTCTAGCGCTTGTGTGTTGTAGTCCTTCCCTGCTTAGCACCACGGGATAGTCCTCACAACTGTGTCTGTTTCTGATGTTCCCTCACAACTGATTCTGATGTTCTTCTCCGTACCCCAGATGATATGGCTAGGACGCACCCATATGACGGGTAGGCCTGGAGTTCTTCCGGGACTCTAGAGTCGCCCCTCTCCAACTGTTGCCCCCTGTGTCTGCTTAGGTGATTTAGGTGAGACAGCCCGCCTATAACTGACTTTCCTGCCGTAGGTTTGAAGTAAGGCTTGGAGCTCAATACTTCCTCGGCGTTTCCGGCCACCGGCTACGCGCCTCAGTAGGATGTTGCCTCGGTCTTACAGCACGACTCCTACTGGTGTTATCTCCTTGTTGCGTTGATCTCGTTTCTCACTCTTCACAATAAACCTCGCTTCTTGTCCTTTATTGGGATACCGCCGCAATGAAGTGCAGGCGCGGTCCCGTAACGTTCTTTCTGTTCACTAGGCCTCTGTCAGGATCCCACCCCTGACAGGGACCCCCCTGAATCTTCCCCTGCAACACCCTCTGCCACAGGATGTTGCCTGGTTCCAACCCAGTCAGCTTTCTGTCTCACTTCCTACCTAACCCCCAGTTTTACCAGATTGTGAGGAGTGGCCTAATACATAGCACTCTTAGCTCCCCCTGGAGGCCAGACTGTGAAGTGTATTGGTGTCTGTGATACCTGGTCAGGTGAATTCCTTCAGTGCCATCAGACGTACCAACACCCCCCTTAGCGGCGGAGCATCAGTACTGCAACGACCAGGACTCTTGGGCGCTGCACTCCCCCCCGGTTAAATCCAGTACTCGTGGACTGGGAAGAAAACAACAATACATGTCAGCAAAAAGACACACAATTTTTGAAATGCAATAACAAGTAATAAGTAATAACAACAGTGCTTCCCTTTATGGGAGGTGAGGACTCTTGAACGTTACAAACATGGTTAAATATTTTAAATAACAGACTATAAATAACTTCTATTACCCAACCGGGTATTCTACTTAGTGCAATCACTGAACAATAATTTAACTTTGCCTCTAAGGACGTATAAGCTGAATCCACTAAAGGCTTACTCATAAAACACTACAATGTTAATCAACTTTTCTTCATTTTCCAACTTTACAATCGCAGGACCGCCTGTCTATCTGCCCCAGGCCTACTGCCTGTCGCTCTTTTGCAGGACCGCCCCATTCCTCGTCTGGGCCTTCTGCCTTTCTCTTTCTATACACAGTATAGGACTTATCAACCTTCTCTCAGCACAAGATCAGAGCCATCTCTGCATGGCTCCTAGGAGGACTCACCAATTAACCCCGTACGGGTTCACTTTCTGTCCTCGTTCTTTAACACATTATTAAACATTTCCTACAAGCAACTAACTAACTACATATAACTTTTACATATAAATACTATCATTACTTCTTTTATGGCAACATTATGCTTTAAGTGCTATTGGTGAACGTTCCCTTTAAGAGGGGACCAAGTCTCTTGGAGGTAGTGCAACTTCTCAAGCTGCGAGTTCGTGTAAGGCAGGGATTCCTGTACTGTTTCCAGGAACAGTTTCTTCGCAAAGAGTCCTTTCCCTTGTAAAACCAGTAGGGAGCACCTTTAAGAAGGTGCAAACTATTTACAATAAGTTTGTAATCATGCAGTGTTCATGATCCAGCAGTTCTTTTCAACAGTGATAAACAGGAAACAAAACAAAAAGGGAAAAAATAGGGATCCCGGGTAAACTAAGGGATCCCTTTAAGAGTTAACCCTAGTCGGGTTGTAGCAGCAGAATAACAGTAGGAAGGTAAACAATTAACTATATACAGCATGTCGAGCCTTAGGGCTTCATAGTAAGTTGCAGGACATCAGCCGATAGTGGACGTCTCCTGACCGCGGAGGCTTCGGTCCCTGGTCTCCGGCTGATGCGGTGTCAATGTCAGTGGTTGGTCTCTCAGGTGTAGTCAGATCACCCGGTGTCTGGATCCGAAGGCTAACCCTGGTTGCAAGCTCGGTAGTCGCAACAAGGCGTACTGTGGCGATAGTAGCAAGATCGGTCAAGTCCGGATCGGTCATGGTCGGGGCAACAGGTGACACCTCCACAGGCCCACATCGTTGGACGTTCCGAGGGCACCATCCTTGTGCACTCCGGTGGCAGGTGTAGGTCACTTGGTCCCCCTTTGCAATAATGGATCACCATATTGGTTGCGGAAGGGAGTCTTCACATTGTAACTGGTAACGAAGATGTCAGTTGGTAGTCCCGGTTCCTGTATGGAGCCCCAACCCCGCTTTGGGTGAAAGGCCAGCACAGTTCCCCGCTTTACCACGTCTTTCCTGCCGTGCGCAGGCTTTGGGTGTTGCACTTTTGGTGGGTCAATTTGTTCTGTCTCTTTTTGGTTTTTCCAATGTAGGATCAAGCATTGTTTATATTGTTCCCAAGTGAGCACAGCAAGGGTGAGGCCCTCCTCCCGGGCTCCATCTAGCCCAATCCGGGGGGTGTCCCACTGGAAGATCACCCCCTCTGAGCTCACATCTAGGGGTTCCCCCATCTTGGTCGGTAGCGGAGGCACCAGCTTCCCCATCGTGTCGGGGGTTAGCACCACCAGCCCCGCTGAGAGGAACCGGTCATTGTCGGGGTGAGGAGCGGTCGCGAGAGCGGGATCGGCCAGGAGAGCAGGATTGGTCGGGGGAACAGGGACGCTTCCCATACCTGCGTCTGATGTGATTCCACCGATGTCGATCTGTTCCGTTGACAAGGACACTAGAATCGGCTGCAGCCCGGACTGCGGCTCCTCCTCGGCGGCCTCCCAATACGGCTCTGCTCTCCATGGCTCCGCACCTGCTGGCTCCGTGGTCGGGATAGGTGGGCTCGGCTCCTCCACCGGCGGCCCCGAGGAGTTCAGGTCCTTCAACTGCGGTGGGTTCGGGCCCGTCTTCGGTCGGTGGAGATAATCCGGGATCACTGCGTCGTCGCTCAGGCACTCGCTGGTCACCTTCGCTGTCTCGAGATCGGCAGCCGTGCATGCACCTGACTCCGCCATTTCTTTGAGGCCGAGGCCACTCTGGTCTCGGCTCTTGCCGTTGCAAACCAGGGGGCGATTCCTCTCTGTTTCTGGGCAGGTCGTCATCTCGCAGCAAAAGCCGGAGGGGGCGGTCGCTACTTTTGGCGCCGCTTTGGTAGTTTCCTCCCATGGCACGCCCTTCTTCTTCCTCTGCGCTCCCTGTGGTGCTGCAATGGCGGCGGTTTTTGGCGGGAACTTTCGGCAGCAAATGGCAATGCACAGTCTTTGCAATAAGTCACAGTCCAAGCACAATAAATCACAGTTCCAAGGCACACATGACCTGATTCTTCAGGCTTGAGTAGAATCCTGTTCGTGACGCCAAGTTGGAGCACCCCCACTGTCGCAGGGCCGAGGGGTACCCGGTACCGGGCCTCTCTGTCTCGGTTCTGGGAGTGTCACGGTGGCTAGCCCCGGCCCGTGACCCTGCTGAGGGGTGTCCAGTGAAAGTTGAGAATGATGTGGTGTGGTGAAGGTCGCGATGAATAACGAGGACACCAGGTTGCAGTCTCTTTACCTCTTTACTGAAGGCTTCAGGACCCTCAATCCGGAGTACGGTTAACAGGGCTGTCTGAGACCGGCCGGTCCGATGGCACTTCCAGAGTTCCCTTTGCAGGTGGAAATCTGTGCCTACCTTCTAGCGCTTGTGTGTTGTAGTCCTTCCCTGCTTAGCACCACGGGATAGTCCTCACAACTATTGTGTCTGTTTCTGATGTTCCCTCACAACTGATTCTGATGTTCTTCTCCGTCCCCCAGATGATATGGCTAGGACACACCCGTATGACGGGTAGGCCTGGAGTTCTTCCGGGACCTTAGAGTCGCCCCTCTCCAACTGTTGCCCCCTGTGTCTGCTTAGGTGATTTAGGTGAGACAGCCCGCCTATAACTGACTTTCCTGCTGTAGGTTTGAAGTAAGGCTTGGAGCTCAATACTTCCTCGGCGTTTCCGGCCACCGGCTACGCGCCTCAGTAGGATGTTGCCTCGGTCTTATAGCACGACTCCTACTGGTGTTATCTCCTTGTTGCGTTGATATCGTTTCTCACTCTTCACAATAAACCTCGCTTCTTGTCCTTTCTTGGGGTACCGACGCAATGAAGTGCAGGCGCGGTCCCGTAACGTTCTTTCTGTTCGCTAGGCCTCTGTGAGGATCCCACCTCTGACAGGGACCCCCCTGAATCTTCCCCTGAAACACCCTCTGCCACAGGATGTTGCCTGGTTCCAACCCAGTCAGCTTTCTGTCTCACTTCCTACCTAACCCCCAGTTTTACCAGATTGTGAGGAGTGGCCTAATACATAGCACCCTTAGCTCCCCCTGGAGGCCAGACTGTGAAGTGTATTGGTGTCTGTGATACCTGGTCAGGTGAACTCCTTCAGTGCCATCAGACGTACCAACACCCCCCTTAGCGGCGGAGCATCAGTACTGCAACGACCAGGACTCTGGGGCTCTGCACGATTACTATTCATTTATTTACTTACTATAGGATATTTGCTCATTTGTTGTTATCCTAGGCAGGGCCGGCGTCAGCACCCGGCGTACCCAGGCAAGTGCCGGGGCCCTGGCGAGACAGGGGGGCCCATTCAGGGCCAGCGTTAGGGGCAGGCAGCGGCCAGTGCCTAGGGCCCCCACTCCCCCAGGGGCCCTAAGCTAGCGGCACATCACACAGCTGCTATGGGTCCCCTGTGAGGCAGGGGGGCCCGCCTGTCTCAAGCGCCAACTCCCCCGCCGCCGCTTTGAACTTTACCGGCGCTCCCTCTCCCATCATTCCCCACTCTGCCACTGACACGGCTGCCGCCGAGACCAGAGCAGGGAGGGAGCAGTGCGGCGTGAGAACGTTGAGAGGTGAGGAGTGTTTTTTTTTGTAACTATAACAGTGACAGTGAGTACTGGACTATGGGGCCATTCTTGGGGGAGGGGGGCTGTGCTGTAGACTACATGGCTGTGCTATATACTACATGGCTGTTCTATATACTACATGACTGTGCTATATACTACATGGGCCGTGTTATATACTACGTGGGCTGTTATATGCTACGTGGGCTGTGCTACATGGCTGTTCTATATGTTCTATATACTACGTGGGCTGTGTTATATAATATGTGGCTGTGCTTTATACTATATGGGCTGTTATATGCTACATGGGCTGTGCTATATACTACGTGGCTGAGTTATATGCTACGTGGCTGTGCTACATACTACATGGCTGTGTTCTGTGCTACTTGGCTGTGCTATATACTACATGGCTGTGTTATATGCTACGTGGCTGTGCTATATACTACATGGCTGTGTTATATGCTACGTGGCTGTGCTATATACTACATGGCTGTGTTATATGCTACGTGGCTGTGCTATATACTACGTGGCTGTGTTATATGCTACGTGGCTGTGCTATATACTACATGGCTGTGTTATATGCTACGTGGCTTTGCTATATACTACGTGGGCTGTGTTATATACTACATGGCTGTGTTATATGCGATCATGAATCGTGGTATGTGTTAAAGGGGGGGCCCACCGAGACTTTCGCCTGGGGCCCTCAAAAACCTGGAGCCGGCCCTGATCTTAGGTTTTGTTTGTTAGATGACCACAGTGTGAATGTGCACCTACACATTGCACTTATACCAACATATATTCTGGCTTATTTCTCTGGTTTTGCTTAATTTTTATGCACTTTGTACATACAGGGATGTGGCTCCCCTTTATATGCTGGGCAACTTGTCTATATAGCTTTCCATGTGCAGGTCAGCTTTGAGTCCTGCTCTACCCTTGTCTGTTTGAGGTCTGCTGGCATATAGCGAGGTGAGAAACTAGACTTAGGAACCACGCTGATTGGGGTACACCTTGTCGCCCTTGTCACGGAGGGGCAACTTTTGCAATCTTTTGATCAAAATAGTGTCAACTAAATATCCTAAATAATTTACCTGTAGAATAGTTATTTATTTACTTACTACAGGGTATTTGCTCACTTATTTTCATTCTAAGTTCTGTCCTAAAACTGGTGCAGCGAGTAAGATGGATTCCCCACAAAGTCTATTAGAAAGTTGCTGAACTTCTCATTAAAACAGTTATTAATGCATTTACATCAAACTTGAAAACCTCTTCTATTTTTGTTCTGAGCTGTTAGATAATTGGGGTCAAGTTTCACCACCTATGGAGATCTGCCTATGAACAGACCTTAGTGTTCATGTGAGCAGTATATACCGTATACACGGAGAGCACATTAAAGATTGATCAGAGGTTTCATGCACTAATCAATTCAGTCCGTTCTGTACATCAGCTGACCTCCATCGACAGCTCTAATGAGACCATTCATAACAAGCACTAAGAAGACAAGCAGCGGCAGGACAATGCACTGGTCAGCCAGGCAATTATACACACACCTCTAGGAAATCTTGTCCTGAGGGATAACAACATGAAAGAGGTGAGATACAACCACTGTCAAAGCTATAAGCAGCTGTGTGCCCTTGATATAAAAAGTATGTACACCCTTGAATCTGCAACCACACTTTCCAGTTGCTGCAGTGTATGTCCTGTGTGTTAATAGGAGCGTCCCTTTTAATGCTGGATTTTATCTTTTTTCATGTTTCCAGCTAAATGTTTTACGTCACAGAAAGCAGCAACTGCAATCCCATGCTGTCCTGTCTGTACTTTTCCTTCCTCCCCTGCCCAGGAGCTGTGGTATGATCAGACCATATTCCTGTACAGTCAGACACAGCCATTACACAGTACACAGCAGGGGCACATTTATAAGATTATCTCAGCACAGGAACATTTTCTTTGAACACATTAAAATGTGGAAGTTATTATTTTTCCAATATCTATTTCATGGTAAAACCCCTTTAAGTATGAATGGTCCCTATCACTACTGTCCTACCTTTCCATATGCCAAACCAGGCCTCATCTGAACTGAAAAAATTGGGATTGGCTGGATTTCCTTCACTTCCTATTCATATGAGGCCTGCTTTGGCACATGAAGAGGTAGGTCATTAGTGATCGAGACTATCCATATTTAGCTACACCTTGATGTGGTTGGTCGGCTTTTGCACTTTTTGATAAATGATAACTAATTACCTGGCATTTTTGATGCTTACAGCAATAGTGGAGTTCATGTGTTCATTAATCACAGTGTGCTGACACAAAGGGCCGGTTTTAAACAAACTGGGGCCCTGAGCAAAAGTTTAAAGTGGGGATCCAAATGCTAACATATCGCACCATCACACAGAAACATTTCTGTTGTATTTACAAACGCTAAGTTCAGGCCGCTAGACGAGCCATATTGAAGTCGTTCAACGCTTGTTTCCCGGTCTCTTTAGGGTATGTGCACATGTTCAGTAATTGGCAGCGCTTTGGACGCAGCACATGTCCACTGCCAGCTATTGAACACAGATGAATCTGCATGTGTTCATTGAACCGTGCAGATTCACTGCATCCAATACATTGTACGGGTGAAATTTATCTTGCGGAGACAAATAAAGATAAATTGACATGCTACGGTCTGTAAAGACGAGCCGCATGTTCGTCTGCATAGGAGAGCCGCGGGCGTCTGTGCACGCATAGTGGGCATGGGATTTCTTGAAATCCCATCCACTATGCTGTAACATCTGGCCGCTGCACAAGTAGGCAATGTCTATCCCCGCATCGTTTACTGACTGTGTGCACCTACCCTTACTCCGGCTGAGGAAGAATGATTGGTACAGATAGTCCTCGATACAGTATTATGCAGGTCCCATATAGTACATATAGTAAAATGCACTCCCCATGGTCCTTGGTAGAGTATAATGCAGCACCTTCTGCGTATACAGAGTATACTGCAACCCCCCTCAGAGTAAACTGCAGCCCCCTCATAAGAGTATACTGCAGCCCCCCATAGAGTATACTGCAGCCCCCTCAGAGTATAATGCAGCCCCACACATAGTATAATGCAGACCCCACCCCCACACAGTATAATTTAGCTCCCCACAAACGCACACAGTATAGTGCAGTCCTGCACACACACAGTATAATGCATCCCCCCACACACACAGTATAATGCAGCCCGCCAGAGTATAAAGCAGCTACCTCAGTGTATAATACAGCCCTCCAGAGTATAATGCAGCCCCCCAGAGTATAAAGCAGCCCCCTCAGATTATAATGCAACCCTACACACAGTATAATGCAGCCCCCCACAAACACACACACAGTATAGTGCAGTCCCCCACACACGCACACTATAGTGCAGTAAGCCCACACACACTATATTGCAGTACCCCCACACACACTATTGTGCAGCAGACACACGCTATAATGCAGACAGACAGACACACACAGTATAATGCAGACAGACTCACACACTATAATGCAGACAGACAGATAGACACACACACTATAATGCAGCCACACACACTATAATGCAGATATACACACTATAATGCAGACATACACATACTATAATGCAGACAGACAGAGAGACACACACACAAACACACACACAATACTTACCTCTCCTCCGGCTCCCCAGGTGCTCTGACTTCTGCAGAGTGCCACAGCGTGTCATCAGCTCCACTGCTGAAACACGCTGAGTCACAGGCAGAGGAGGAGTGATGGGAGAGGGAGCATCACATGACGCTCTCTCCTCCATCACTGCGTCGGCATCAAAGATGCTGATAAATTGAATGCGGGATGCAGGGAGGGGGTGATGCTGAGTCCCTCTTACTAAGGGCCCCATAGCAGCTACTGAATAGGCCGCACAGAACCAGGACCTCAACTCCATCCAACGCTTTTTGGATCAGCAAGAACACAAATTACGAGCCTGGCTCTGATGTCTGATCTAATTAATCTATATCTATCTATCTATCTATTGTATATGCTATTAATTTTGAGTTGATGAGGAACTTTGAGATTCTCCATGACAGACTCACTGATGCTGTAGCAGTATGCTGTAGATGGTGGCGGCAGCATATTCTCTCGATAGTACGTGAAAAGAAAACAGCTGCCCGCACCACCGATCCAATGCACTGTGGACATTCAGGTTAATTATCCGTTGCTGGTCCGCTGATTTTGGGTGCTGTAGCCAGAAAAAAGTGCTGTAATAGATATTTGCAAAAAGAAATGCAGCAGCACTCACCAATCTTCTATGCAGGTAACTTTATTACAACGACATCTTCACGGCACGGGGGTGTATATACAAGGAAATGTGGAAGCTGAACGACGGCCGTTTCACGGCCGTTGAAGCGCCAGCCAGGTGTGAAACGGCCGTCGTTCAGCTTCCACATTTCCTTGTATATACAACCCCGTGCCGTGAAGATGTCGTTGTAATAAAGTTACCTGCATAGAAGATTGGTGAGTGCTGCCGCATTTCTTTTTGCAAATATTCTCTCGATTCTCAGGAGATGCACTGGAAGGTTTCTATGTACAAATAATAAATTGCGGCCCGACCTTGTTATGGCTCCTGATTACTGGTATTAGTTCTATTAGAGGTCCACTGGGATTATCATCACTCTGTGGTGCTCCGTCCTCTGTAAATGTGTCAGGGTAAGTGATGGCTCCTGTTTCAGAACCCGTGAGACTAGCACAATGCACAAATAATTGATTTGGTGGAATAACGTGGCTTAGAAAAAAAATTGTAGATTTAATGCCAGGTTTTATTTTCCCTGTCCACATAGTAATCATTATGGATTTCACAGACCCAGAGTGGACATAATAAAAGGAGAAAGGTAGAGCTTTCTTTAGTCGCTCCGATAGAGAAAGCCCCTGGGCCTGATGACTTTTCAGCTAAGTATTACATTACTTCCAAATATATTTTGGCTTCACATCAGTCTTCATTATGTCCTTTATCGATATACCCTGCCCAATGGTGGGGCCCGGAAGGTGATATAGTTACTCTTCAAAAATCAGGTAAGGTTGGAGACCACCAAGAACACCACAGGACAACTTCTCGAATGTTAAAACCTTTGCAAATGAATGATTAAAATATAGTAAAGGAATTCAAATACCTATTATGCCTAATACACAAATGAGACGGCCCAGTCACTCTTGTAAGCATATATGCTGGATGGAGCAGTTGAGTAACCCCCCAGTGCAGGTCAATAACAGGACTAGTACCGTATTTTTCGGACTATAAGACGCACCGGACCATAAGATGCACGGGGTACGTCTTACAGTCCGAATTCAGCTTACCTGGGGGGGATCAGCAGCGCTGGTGGAGCGGGGTCACAGGGGGTGTTCAGTGGTCCGACGATATGACTCCCATCCCAGGCTGGTGCAGCGGTGGTGCTCTGTGGTGCGGGGGAAGCTCCGCCGGCATCTTGTCAAAGCCCGGAGGCCCCGTATATCCATAGCTGCGATGCCGTTGCATCCGAGAAATCCCTGGCTAGTGCGGCGGTCGGTGCTCTGTGGTGCGGGGGAAGCTCCGTCGGCATCTTGTGAAACCCCGGAGGCCCCACATATCCATTACTGCCATGCGGTGGCCTCTGGGAATATGGCCGGGGTGGCGCATACTCAGATTGAGATCTCAGCAATGAGATCTCGTCTCCTGAGATCTCAGGATGAGATCTCATTGCCGAGATATCAATCTGAGCATGCGCCACCCCAGGCGGCCATTTTCCCGGAGGCCACCGCATTGCAGCAATAGATTGGCGGGGCCTCCGGACTTTGACAAGATGCCGGTGGAGCCTCCCTGCAACACAGAGGACCACCGCCGAACCTGCCACGCCTGCTACTGGTGATCATCGCCCAGAAGTTTCGGACCAGGACCGCCGCAGAATCGCCCGACTCCTGCTGCCGCCACAGGATTTGCAAGTATATTCCGACTATAAGAAGCACCCCCATTTTCCCCAAAAAAATTTTGGGAAAAAACTGCGTCTTATAGTCCGGAAAATACAGTATGTCCAATGTCTCTGATGTCTAATAAAAAGGTATGCACAAACTGCATTTTTTGTGGTATTTTTTGAGTGGCTCAGCTCCTAAAAAAAACCCTGAAAAAACACTACACCGAAGCTTCCTACTGTATTTATTTGTATGAAAAAAATGACTCGCTGTTCATATGTTCGGGCTTTTCAGTGTCTTTTACAGTTATATGAAAAAGTTTGGGCACCCCTATTAATCTTAAGCTTAATGTTTTATAAAAATTGTTTTTTTTTTTGCAACAGCTATTTCAGTTTCATATATCTAATAACTGTTGGACACAGTAATGTTTCTGCCTTGAAATGAGGTTTATTGTACTAACAGAAAATGTGCAATCTGCATTCAAACAAAATTTGACAGGTGCATAAGTATGGGCACCTCACCAGAAAAGTGACATTAATATTTAGTAGATCCTCCTTTTGCAAAAATAACAGCCTCTAGTCGCTTCCTGTAGCTTTTAATGAGTTCCTGGATCCTGGATGAAGGTATTTTTGACCATTCCTCTTTACAAAACAATTCCAGTTCAGTTAAGTTTGATGGTCGCCAAGCATGGACAGCCCTCTTCAAATGATCCCACAGATGTTCAATGATGTTCAGGTCTGGGGACTGGGATGGCCATTCCAGAACAGTGTAATTGTTCCTCTGCATGAATGCCTAAGTAGATTTGGAGCGGTGTTTTGGATCATTGTCTTGCTGAAAGATCCATCCCCTGCGTAACTTCAACTTTGTCACTGATTCATGAACATTATTGTCAAGAATCTGCTGATACTGAGAGGAATCCATGCGTCCCTCAACTTTAACAAGATTTCCGGTGCCGGCATTGGCCACACAGCCCCAAAGCATGATGGAACCTCCACCAAATGTTACTGTGGGTAGCAAGTGTTTTTCTTGGAATGCTGTGTTTTTTTGCCGCCATGCATAACGCCTTTTTGTATGACCAAACAACTCAATCTTGGTTTCATCAGTCCACAGGACCTTCTTCCAAAAATAAATTGGCTTCTCCAAATGTGCTTTTGCATACCTCAGCTGACTCTGTTTGTGGCGTGCTTGCAGAAACGGTTTCTTTCGCATCACTCTCCCATACAGCTTCTCCTTGTGCAAAGTGCGTTGTATAGTTGACCGATGCACAGTGACACCATCTGCAGCAAGTTGATGCTGCAGCTCTCTGGAGGTGGTCTGAGGATTGTCCTTGACTGATCTCACCATTATTCTTCTCTGCCTTTCTGATGTTTTTCTTGGCCTGCCACTTCTGGCCTTAACAAGAACTGTACCTGTGTTTTTCCATTTCCTTACTATGTTCCTCGCAGTGGAAATTGACAGGTTAAATCTCTGAGACAGCTTTTTGTATCCTTCCCCTGAACAACTATGTTGAATAATCTTTGTTTTTTTCAGATCATCTGACAGTTGTTTTGAGGAGCCCATGATGCCACTCTTCAGAGGAGATTCAAACAGGAGAACAACTTGCAAGTGGCCACTTTAAGTGGCTTTTCTCATGATTGCATACACCTGGCTATGAAGTTCAAAGCTCAATGGGGTTACAAAACCAAAAAAAGTGCTTTAGTAAGTCAGTAAAAAGTAGGTAGGAGTATTTAAAACAAGAAAATGATAAGGGTGCCCATTCTTATGCACCTGTCAAATTTTGTTTGAATGCAGATTGCACATTTTCTGTTAGTACAATAAACCTCATTTCAAGGCAGAAACATTACTGTGTCCAACAGTTATTAGATATATGAAACTGAAATAGCTGTTGCAAAAAAAAAACAACAATTTTTATACAACATTAAGCTTAAGATTAATAGGGGTGCCCAAACGTTTTCATATAACTGTAAATGCTTAAGGCTTTTAAAACCCCAATCATTTAAAGGCAGTGATATCCATTCTTCAGGCATTTTACGGCACAAAAGGCGCTCCATAGTACACCATAGAAGAAAGTGGGAAGGGTTAAAAAAAAGCCCTCTAAGGCCAGCCTCACACTCATTTTATAAAAATACGGTCTGTTTATTACGGCCGTAATACGCAGAAAAGTCCCCAAAATAGTGATCCGTATGTCATCCGTAGGCAGGGTGTGTTAGCGTATTTTGCGCATGGCATCCTCAGTATGTAATCCGTATGGCATCCGTACTGCGATATTTTCTCGCAGGCTTGAAAAACCGACATCTAATGGATTTATGTGCTCAAATGTTCGGTAAAACATATATACAGTATATATTGTAGTATAGCGACCCCTGTGGCAGGTAGGGGGCGCTGTGTGTGTGCTCCTTGAGATATGCATTGAGGCATATATATGGTGTGCAAGGACCTGTGGTGATGTCACGCTCACCTGACTAGCCATGTGACAGGTACCTGGGTGTGGTTACACCTATGTAAAGGAGGTGTGTGGAGCACATGGTGGAGTGTGAGTGTTAGTGGGTAAGTGTCCGTCAGGGTGGACACACTTCCGTGTGTCCTGGCAGGACACTGCAAAGTGGCCTGTGTGCTGGATGGTCCCAGGTGGGGACAGAGATCCTGGAAGCACACAGTGACCATTCCAGGCTGGAGAGCCTGCGTGCTGGACATAGCACGGACGGTTGGTGTTGGAGGCTCCGGCGAGTGGTCGTCCTGGAAGCACCTGGAGACCGTAGACCTGGGAGGTCTGTGTTGAGGACCTAGGACTGACCTGAAGTCAGTGTGAGTGAGAAACGTCTGATGGATACCTCTGTGGAGAAGAGGGATCCGGGAAACCTGTGCGGCAACAACAGGTAACGGGAAGGAACCGTGTGACACTGACCGGGGTCAGAGTGAGAGACATTGTGTATGGGCACCTCGGAGGCCAAGGGGTGTCCAGGAACCTGTAAAGGTTGCCAACGGGTAACGGTCTGAAAACCGTGTATAATGCTGACCGGGGTAAGAGACGAACTGTGGTAAAGATGAATATATGCAGACTGTGTTCAAACTGTTACCAAGTTCCTGTGGATGTGGTTGTTACGGCTGCGACCACAAAACGTGGCCGAGCCGACACCTCCACGTCGCCAGACCATGACGACGTGGGCGAGCATCCCAAAAAGGAATGCAATGTGGACCCACTGGACCACAGAGTAACCTGGACCTACCCAGACTAGGGAACGGTAGCGAGCAGGGTCTGTGGCAGCTGAGCATGTGAACAAGATGTAGATATGCAGAACTAGACTACACCGCACAACTTCAGGTATGAAGAAACAGTTTACTTAAATGATAGCACAGTACATAACAAAACATAATGATGTCAGGATCCCGATTCCACATGACAAGGAAGGGTACACGACTCAGACGTCAGACGATGGCAGGAGTCATCACGGGTTGATGCAGTCCAGGTTCATCTGGCACGGGCATACTAGGACGGCCAATCTCTCAGGCCTCAGACATAGCACAGGCTCAGCAGGAAAACATCAGACACCGATCCCAGAAGGACGTCATCTCAGGGTGGACCTCAGGACATCAGGATCACAGGCGGGACATCAGGAACACAGGCAGGACATCAGGAACACAGGCAGGACATCAGGAACACAGGCAGGACATCAGGAACACAGGCAGGACATCAGGAACACAGGCTTAGATGGACGTCTGACGATGGCAGGAGTCATCACGGGTTGATGCAGTCCAGGGTCATCTGGCACGGGCATACAAGGACGGCCAATCTCTCAGGCCTCAGACATTGCACAGGCTCAGCAGGAGAACATCAGACACCGATCCCAGAAGGACGTCATCTCAGGGTGGACCTCAGGACACAGGCAGGAAATCTGGACACAGACAGGAGATCTGGACGTAGGCAGGACAGCTGGACACAGGCAGGACATCTGGGACACTGGCGTGGCAGCCCAGGTCATCGGCTGGGACACTGGCGTGGCAGCCCAGGAATCAGGACATCGGACACCGAAAGGACATCGGGAATACCGGAAAGACATCTGGGACACTGGCGTGGCAGCCCAGGTCATCGGCTGGGACATTGGCGTGGCAGCCCAGGAATCAGGACATCGGACACCGGAGGGACATCAGACACAGGCTGGACACTGGCGTGGCAGCCCAGGTCATCGGCTGGGACACGGAGGGCACAGGACCAGGTAGCGGAGGTCATCAGGTTCATAACTTCGGCCGTCAGGCTCCGGACATCAGACCTAGGAAGGAACTCAAGCGTGATGGTGCTAGCTCCGCTGGACTGGAACTGGGCCAGACAGGGTTAGCACCGCATGGAAGACTGAGCACAGAATAGTAAGCGCTCACCAAGAACACCGAACTCCATCTTTGAAAGATGAGCCCGGAAAGTTCAGTCACACGGTGCGGGGTGCCAGACACAATAGGACTTAAGAAACATAACAGAGACAGGTTCAGACAGAATCAGGTACTGGATATTCAGCCTCCAGGATAGGCGGATCTGGGTACTCTGCCCCCAGAACAGGCGGGTAAACAAGACACAAATGGACTGGATATACGGCCTCCAGGATAGGCGGATCTGGGTACTCAGCCCCCAGAACAGGCGAGAGACAGGCATCAGCTCTCCCAGAACATACTGCAGACAGAACGGGAGCTGGATACCTCACAAGGCAAGACACAGAAACACAATGCAATGCTCTGGCCACGCCCAGTAGCAAAGAGGAAGTTTATATAGGAGCTGCTCCTCAGCAATAGGCTGAGGAAGCAACACAGGTGCACACTCAAACCCTGATAAAAGCAGGGTAGGTGTGTCCGCGCGCACCCTAAGCACAAACAGAAACCATTATAGCACTGACAGCACAGGAACTGTGGCTTAGGGCACCTGGCAGCGGCTGCTAGCCTGGACACACGTGAGAAGCCATGCACCAGCTGCAGAGGACCTCGCAAGCCAAGGCTAGCTTCCAAGCGGCAGCCAGGGACCGCACATGCGAGTGGCCATGCAGCAGAGCAAAGTCATCACAACACATGTACAGCTACGCAGCGGTGGCAGGGAACTGAGCAGAATCCATACAGGTAACAGACAACAGTATCCCTGCACATTAGGGGGAGAGGAGCAAGGGTTAAAGCAGAGATATGCAAAAGTAACGCTGAAGAAACGAGGTATAAACCCAGCGGCGTTACAGTGGTTTACATTATGTGAAATAAACCGAAAAGACTGTTTTTGATAGAAAACCGTGCCCGAGTGCTTTGATTCTGCTGCCAAGCGAGTGTTCCCCAAGACACGTAGTAGGCGCTATGCTACAATATATATATATATATATATATATATATATATATATATATATATGTCATTGAGACACATATATATATATATTCTGTATTTATATTTAATTCAGCGCGATATATGTGAAAAGCCGGTAATTCAATTGCCGGCTTTTCATTTCTCCTTCACAAACCCGACATGATATGAGTAGTGTTGAGCATTCCGATACCGCAAGTATCGGGTATCGGCCGATACTTGCGGTATCGGAATTCCGATACCGGGATTCCGATACTTGCCGCGTATCGGATACCGGAATCGGAAGTTCCAAGATTCAAAATGCAGAAATTCAGCCAATGAGAATGATTCCAAGTGTGGGCACATCCTGTTTAGCATGGAGGGCATGAAAGTACTGGCAAGGCTGTGATTGGCTGCTGAAATGATGTCATGCTGCAGTTTAAAAGTCGCTGGCGCCATTTTGCGATCACTCTGCTGTGAATTCAGTTAGTGACAGGACGCTGTTTGCTGACTGAGGGACAGTTTAGAGATAGCGATTTGCTTCTTTGTGCTTTCCAAAGGCTAATTTAGCAACCGCTGTGTTCACCTACTATTCACCTTGCTTTTGCCTTGTAGCGCTGTTTTCACAGCGATCTGCAAGGTCTGTGTGTGTGTGTGTGTGAGTGCAGCCCACTCTCTAGTCTGAGTGCAGCCACATAGGCCATCCATAGCTGGTTGTATTCAGTTCAGGGAGGGTGGTTCATTGCCTCATACTGTTCTTTTTTTTTTTTTTTTTTCCAAGTAGTGTAGTCTGCTGCTAATTTATTCAAAAAAATCCTATTAGTGTCTTTCCACCCGTCTCCAGCTAATTTGTGGAAAAACACTACATAGGATAAAGTAGAGGAGGGTTTTTGGGCCTTGCAGCGCCGTTTACGGCTGTCTGCACGGTCTCCGTGTGACTGCAGCTCGCCCTGTAGTCTGTGAGCAGCCGTAGCCTGGTTGTCTCCAGCTCAGGGTTGTTCACTGCGTCATACCGCCAAATCAATTTTAATTTTTTTTCAAGTAGTGTAGTCTGCTGCTAATTTATTTAAAAAAATCCTATTAGTGTCTTTCCACCCGTCTCCAGCTAATTTGTGGAAAAACACTACATAGGATAAAGTAGAGGAGGGTTTTTGGGCCTTGCAGCGCCGTTTACGGCTGTCTGCACGGTCTCCGTGTGACTGCAGCTCGCCCTGTAGTCTGTGAGCAGCCGTAGCCTGGTTGTCTCCAGCTCAGGGTTGTTCACTGCGTCATACCGCCAAATCAATTTTAATTTTTTTTCAAGTAGTGTAGTCTGCTGCTAATTTATTTAAAAAAATCCTATTAGTGTCTTTCCACCCGTCTCCAGCTAATTTGTGGAAAAACACTACATAGGATAAAGTAGAGGAGGGTTTTTGGGCCTTGCAGCGCCGTTTACGGCTGTCTGCACGGTCTCCGTGTGATTGCAGCTCGCCCTGTAGTCTGTGAGCAGCCATAGCCTGGTTGTCTCCAGCTCAGGGTTGTTCACTGCGTCATACCGCCAAATCAATTTTCTTTTTTTTTCAAGTAGTGTAGGTTGCTGCTAATTTATTTAAAAAAATCCTATTAGTGTCTTTCCACCCGTCTCCAGCTAACTTGTGGAAAAACACTACATAGGATAACGTAGAGGAGGGTTTTTGGGCCTTGCAGCGCCGTTTACGTCTGTCTGCACGGTCTCCGTGTGACTGCAGCTCTATCTGTTGTCAGTTCAGCCCCCCAAATAGAAATAAATAATAAAGTTCACCAAACACACCAGTTACACCACTTTACATTTGTGTAGGCCACATTAGCTCATATTAAAGTCTAGTCCACACTTTAGAAAATTAGTGTTTCTTATACCTGTTAGGAGGAGTTGCTCAGGAATAAGCACACAAATCCGTTAGTACTTTTCTGCTTATCTTTATCAGTCAACCAAGATGAAGAAGGCAGTGAGTAAGGCACGTGGGCGTGGGCGTGGGCGCGGAGCAGGGAGGGGACGTGGGGATTCTGTGCCTGCTGCGGGCACCGGTGACTCATCAGCACCCACTTTCACCAGGCAACAGTCGTTCATGCGCAGCTTTGTGTCAGAGCGCCGTACACCGCTGCTGCGTCAAGAACAAATTGAAGCTGTTGTCGGATGGATGGCAGCTAATGCATCAACTTCCATTAGTGCCACATCCTCTCAGACACAGAGCACTGGAGAGCAGCCATCTGTCTCTTCACCACCTGCCAAATTGCCCAGGCAGACAGAGAGCCCAGGACAGGAGCCGTCTCTACTTCTGTTCTCTGAATCTCTTGGCTTGGAAACAGGGGGCCAGCCAAGCAGCATTGGAGAAATGGAAGAAGAGGCAGGGTGCAGTGATGCCCAACAGCTTTTTCTGTCTTCCTCTGAAGAGGCGGGTGGGCCAGTGGCTCCGGTCACCACATCGCAGGCCGCATCAGCTGATGATGACACTCAGGTGCCACTTACTGGTGCGTGCTCTGCTGCTGAGACTACCCAGGAGGAGCAGTTGGGGGCAGAGGGTAGTGTAGATGATGAGGTCCTCGACCCATCTTGGCGTGAGGGACAGGAAGGTGGTGGGAGCAGCTCTGAGGAAGAGATTCCCCGTACGGCCCAAAGAGGGAGAGGGAGGGGGAAGACTGCGGATCCTGCAGCCTCCGCTTTGGCACCCGTTAGGAGCATGTCTCTTCCAAAAGCCAAAAAGGGCGCTCCCAAGACTTGCAGTGCCTGGGCCTTTTTTGACACAGTTGCAGATGACATTTGCTATGTCAGATGCAAGGTGTGTCATCAAAAAGTCAAAAGAGGGAAAAATATCAGCAACCTCAATACCTCCAACATGTGGAAACATGTGCGCAACAGGCACCCGGCGGAGTTAGAAAAACACACTGAAGAGGTAGGCCAACCAACAGCGGCAGCTACCACCTCTTCAGCTCGTGTTGCCTCTTCCTCTAGCTCACACGCAGCTGGTTCGGCTTCCTCCCAGGATCGCCGTGGAAGAACCTCTGGCCCTGTTGTCCAGAGACCCGCTGTAATTCCACCCGCAGCGCCACTTTCCCAGTCATCCACACACTCCCAGCCCAGTCTACAGCCATCGGTAGTACAGGCATGGGAGAAAAGGCGGCCTTTCTCGTCAAACCACCCACGAGCACAGGCTCTGACTGCAGGCATTGCCAAACTTCTGTCACTGGAAATGCTGTCATTCAGGCTGGTGGAGACTGACAGCTTCCGTGACTTGATGTCATTGGCAGTCCCACAGTACAATGTGCCTAGCCGCTTTTACTTCAGCAGGCAAGCCGTCCCTGCCCTGCACAAGCATGTGGAGGGACACATAAAACACGCGCTACTGAACGCCGTCAGTAGCAAGGTCCACCTCACCACCGATGCGTGGACCAGTCAACATGGACAGGGGCGATACCTTTCCCTCACTGCCCATTGGGTTAATGTCGTTGAGCCGGGTACAGACCGTGCGAGTGGCGCAGGACGTGTCCTGCCCACTCCAAGGATTGCAGGAATCCATTCTGTACGCATTGACTCCTCCTCTTACACCAGTTCCTCAGAATCATCGCTGCAGGAGCCATCACAGTCCACCTCCACATGGACCCGTGATGAACGTGTACCTGTTACGACCGACATGAGCACAGCCGTGGCCAAACGTCAACAGGCCGTGTTGAAATTAATTTTTTTGGGGAATCGTAGCCACACAGCGCAGGAGCTCTGGAATGCCATCAAGCAGGAGAGCGATGTGTGGTTTGTGCCAGCGAATCTCCAGCCAGGCATGGTAGTGTGTGATAATGGCCGAAATCTGGTGGCAGCTCTGGGCCTCGGCAACCTCACTCACATCCCATGTCTGGCACATGTGCTCAATTTGGTCGTGCAGAGCTTTTTGAGGGACTATCCGGATCTTGATGCACTGCTGCACAAGGTCCGCCTAGAGTGTGCTCACTTGCGGCGTTCCAGCACGGCAAAAGCGCGCATTGCGGCTCTGCAGCGCCGACACCGCCTGCCGGAACATCGCATCATATGTGACCTACCTACCAGGTGGAATTCCACGTTACATATGTTGGAGCGGTTGTGTGAGCAGCAGCAAGCTGTAATGGAGTACCAGCTGCTTCAGGCGCAAAAAAGTCGCAGTCAGCGCCGTACAGACTTCACAACCACAGAGTGGGCCACTATGAATGACGTCTGCCAGGTTTTGCGTCCCTTTGATTATTCCACGCGGATGGCGAGTGCAGATGATGCACTAGTCAGCATGACTGTCCCCCTTATCTGCCTGCTTGAAAAATCACTGCAAGCGCTAAGGGATGATGTTGTGGAAGAGGTGGAGGATGAGGATTCACCATTTCCATCATCTTCTGGACAGTCAGCGCCACGTGGTTCCTCACAAACGCGTAGGCAGGGGACAGTTTGTGAGGAGGATGAGGAGGAGTCAATGGAGGAGGAAGACATCCGTCCAGAGGAGGGAGTTACACAATTGTCCAGTACTCAGTGTGTACAGCGAGGGTGGGGTGATGACGAGCGGGCAGAGATCACGCCTCCAGCAGGGGACAGCGTTTCTTGGGCAGTTGGCAGTCTGCAGCACATGGTGGATTACATGCTGCAGTGCCTGAGAAACGACCGCCGCATCGCCCACATTCTCAACATGTCTGATTATTGGGTGTTCACCCTCCTCGATCCTCGCTACCGGGACAACGTAGAAAGCCTCATCACACCATTGAACCGGGAGCAAAAAATGCGGGAGTACCAAGACACACTGGTCAATTCCATCATCTTCTCCATTCCAACTGAGAGAAGTTCTGCTAGTGCATTCCAAAGCAGCTCAGTGCGTCCAGGCAGTGGTGGAGGCTCTGCACAAAGAGGGAGCAGAAGCAGTGCCTCTGCCCAAGGCAAGACCAGTATGGCCCAACTGTGACACAGTTTTCTGTGCCCCCCACAAAAGTCTACACCATCACAGACGGCTCCAGTCAGCAGGAGGCAACGGTTCCGTCAGATGGTGACAGACTACATGTCTTGCCCTCTTGCTGTACTCCCAGACGGCTCTTCCCCTTTCAAGTTTTGGGTCTCAAAGCTGGATACATGGCCAGAGCTAAGCCAGTATGCATTGGAGGTGCTGTCTTGCCCTGCAGCCAGTGTATTATCGGAACGTGTCTTTAGTGCTGCAGGTGGT
Source organism: Ranitomeya variabilis (assembly GCF_051348905.1). Classification (NCBI taxonomy): domain Eukaryota; kingdom Metazoa; phylum Chordata; class Amphibia; order Anura; family Dendrobatidae; genus Ranitomeya; species Ranitomeya variabilis. Next base: position 593,623,993 of record NC_135235.1, on the reverse strand, counting down.
GTACTAACTGACCGTCGCATGCGACTATCCTCCGATAACGTTGACCGGCTTACTTTCCTGAAAATGAACAAGGCCTGGATCTCGCAGGAATTTGCCACTCCTCCTCCTGATTAAATAATTAGGTCACTGTATACGTTATCCAGGTCTCCTGTTGTGTTCATCTTTCTACCACCTGAATTTAAATTCCTGGGCTCCAACACCGCCAGTTGAGGCTCAGAAGTGCCGTCTGCACAGTCAAAACATACGACCCAGTGTTATTGGGTTTCAGTAACGTCAGCTGATCCCCAGCTGTGTAGCCGGCAATGTGTCATGCGACCGCCACGCTGACACAACAACTGAAATGTAAGGGAATCTGTCCCCCCCCCAAGGCGTTTGTTACTGAAAGAGCCACCTTGTGCAGCAGTAATGCTGCACAAGGAAAAGGTAGCTATTTTTGTTTAGCACCTTGCACACGCAGAACTTAACACTTATAAAATGTGTCCACTGATACCGTAACACCGTCCCGGAGGTGGGACTTTCCTTCGTAATGTGATGCAGCACAGCCGTCATTCCTACCCCCCCGGCGCCGCGCACCGGCTCCTCAGCGTTGTTTGATTCCGTCCCGGAGCCTGCGCTGTTATGTTATCCCGTGGCCAGGCACACTTAGCGCTGCCCGTCTTCTGGCATCATTTGGTGTCAGGATGGCTGCGCCTGTGCGGCCGCGCTGGCAGAGAGCCCGCCTCGCAGTGTCTTCTGATTTAATCCCACTGGGGGCCTGGGATCCATGGACATGCGCAGTGCATATCTGAACCTCCACCTCTCACTCATCTCCCTATGGCTTCTTCAGACTGTTCGGTGTCAGCTGGTCCCTAATAGCATGCCACGGCCGTGACACCGCACAGTCTTAAGAAGCCGTAGGGAGGGGAGTGAGAGGCGAGGATATGCACTGCGCATGTCCATGGATCCCAGGCCCCCAGTGGGATTAAATCAGAAGACACTGCGAGGCGGGCTCTCGGCCAGCGCGGCCGCACAGGCGCAGCCATCCTGACACCAAATGATGCCAGAAGACGGGCAGCGCTAAGTGTGCCTGGCCACGGGATAACATGACAGCGCAGGCTCCGGGACGGAATCAAACAACGCTGAGGAGCCGGTGCGCGGCGCCGGGGGGGTAGGAATGACGGCTGTGCTGCGTCACATTACGAAGGAAAGTCCCACCTCCAGGACGGTTTTACGGTTGCAGGGGACACATTTTATAAGTGTTTAGTTCTGTGTTTGCAAGGAGCATGATGAAAAGAGCCACCTTTTCCTTTTGCATCTTTTGTGCTGCACAAGCTGGCTCTTTCAGCTACAAACACCTTGGGGGGGGGGGGGTTAAAGGTTCCCTTTCGACTTTCTCAGGCTTCGGCCTACATTGTGTTCCTCTGCTTTTCCACCTGTCCCTGGGCTCCAACACCGCCAGTTGCCGTCCAGAAGTGCTGTACGCACAGTCAACAGTCCCTCCTCTGTTATTGGGGTTCAGTAACGTCAGCTGTTCCCCTGCTGTGTGTGTGGCAATCCCTCCTACCTCCTCCAACCTCCTCCAACCTCCTCCTCCTCCACCTGTCCCTGGGCTCCAACACCGCCAGTTGCCGTCCAGAAGTGCTGTACGCGTAGTCCCGACAGTCCCTCCTCTGTTATTGGGGTTCAGTAACGTCAGCTGTTCCCCTGCTGTGTGTGTGGCAATCCCTCCTACCTCCTCCAACCTCCTCCAACCTCCTCCTCCTCCACCTGTCCCTGGGCTCCAACACCGCCAGTTGCCGTCCAGAAGTGCTGTACGCACAGTCAACAGTCCCTCCTCTGTTATTGGGGTTCAGTAACGTCAGCTGTTCCCCTGCTGTGTGTGTGGCAATCCCTCCTACCTCCTCCAACCTCCTCCAACCTCCTCCTCCTCCACCTGTCCCTGGGCTCCAACACCGCCAGTTGCCGTCCAGAAGTGCTGTACGCACAGTCAACAGTCGCTCCTCTGTTATTGGGGTTCAGTAACGTCAGCTGTTCCCCTGCTGTGTGTGTGGCAATCCCTCCTACCTCCTCCAACCTCCTCCAACCTCCTCCTCCTCCACCTGTCCCTGGGCTCCAACACCGCCAGTTGCCGTCCAGAAGTGCTGTACGCGCAGTCCCGACAGTCCCTCCTCTGTTATTGGGGTTCAGTAACGTCAGCTGTTCCCCTGCTGTGTGTGTGGCAATCCCTCCTACCTCCTCCTACCTCCTCCTCCTCCACCTGTCCCTGGGCTCCAACACCGCCAGTTGCCGTCCAGAAGTGCTGTACGCACAGTCAACAGTCCCTCCTCTGTTATTGGGGTTCAGTAACGTCAGCTGTTCCCCTGCTGTGTGTGTGGCAATCCCTCCTACCTCCTCCAACCTCCTCCAACCTCCTCCTCCTCCACCTGTCCCTGGGCTCCAACACCGCCAGTTGCCGTCCAGAAGTGCTGTACGCGCAGTCCCGACAGTCCCTCCTCTGTTATTGGGGTTCAGTAACGTCAGCTGTTCCCCTGCTGTGTGTGTGGCAATCCCTCCTACCTCCTCCTACCTCCTCCTCCTCCACCTGTCCCTGGGCTCCAACACCGCCAGTTGCCGTCCAGAAGTGCTGTACGCACAGTCAACAGTCCCTCCTCTGTTATTGGGGTTCAGTAACGTCAGCTGTTCCCCTGCTGTGTGTGTGGCAATCCCTCCTACCTCCTCCAACCTCCTCCAACCTCCTCCTCCTCCACCTGTCCCTGGGCTCCAACACCGCCAGTTGCCGTCCAGAAGTGCTGTACGCACAGTCAACAGTCGCTCCTCTGTTATTGGGGTTCAGTAACGTCAGCTGTTCCCCTGCTGTGTGTGTGGCAATCCCTCCTACCTCCTCCAACCTCCTCCAACCTCCTCCTCCTCCACCTGTCCCTGGGCTCCAACACCGCCAGTTGCCGTCCAGAAGTGCTGTACGCGCAGTCCCGACAGTCCCTCCTCTGTTATTGGGGTTCAGTAACGTCAGCTGTTCCCCTGCTGTGTGTGTGGCAATCCCTCCTACCTCCTCCTACCTCCTCCTCCTCCACCTGTCCCTGGGCTCCAACACCGCCAGTTGCCGTCCAGAAGTGCTGTACGCACAGTCAACAGTCCCTCCTCTGTTATTGGGGTTCAGTAACGTCAGCTGTTCCCCTGCTGTGTGTGTGGCAATCCCTCCTACCTCCTCCAACCTCCTCCAACCTCCTCCTCCTCCACCTGTCCCTGGGCTCCAACACCGCCAGTTGCCGTCCAGAAGTGCTGTACGCACAGTCAACAGTCCCTCCTCTGTTATTGGGGTTCAGTAACGTCAGCTGTTCCCCTGCTGTGTGTGTGGCAATCCCTCCTACCTCCTCCAACCTCCTCCAACCTCCTCCTCCTCCACCTGTCCCTGGGCTCCAACACCGCCAGTTGCCGTCCAGAAGTGCTGTACGCACAGTCAACAGTCCCTCCTCTGTTATTGGGGTTCAGTAACGTCAGCTGTTCCCCTGCTGTGTGTGTGGCAATCCCTCCTACCTCCTCCAACCTCCTCCAACCTCCTCCTCCTCCACCTGTCCCTGGGCTCCAACACCGCCAGTTGCCGTCCAGAAGTGCTGTACGCACAGTCAACAGACCCTCCTCTGTTATTGGGGTTCAGTAACGTCAGCTGTTCCCCTGCTGTGTGTGTGGCAATCCCTCCTACCTCCTCCAACCTCCTCCAACCTCCTCCTCCTCCACCTGTCCCTGGGCTCCAACACCGCCAGTTGCCGTCCAGAAGTGCTGTACGCACAGTCAACAGTCGCTCCTCTGTTATTGGGGTTCAGTAACGTCAGCTGTTCCCCTGCTGTGTGTGTGGCAATCCCTCCTACCTCCTCCAACCTCCTCCTCCTCCACCTGTCCCTGGGCTCCAACACCGCCAGTTGCCGTCCAGAAGTGCTGTCCGCACAGAGCCAAACACCTCGCCAATGTGTTAGTGGGGTTCAGCACCGCCAGCTGTTCCCCTGCTGTGCAGCCGGCAACGTGTACTGCGACCGCCACGCAGGCACAACAAGTTAAATTTAAGGGAACCTGCCCCCCCCCCCAGGCGTTTGTTACTGAAGGAGCCACCTTGTGCAGCAGTAATGATGCAAAGGGAAAAAGTGCCTCTTTTCGTGGTGCTCCTTGCAGATGCTGAACCTAACACTTATGAAATGTGTCCCCTCACAGCGTTCAACCGTCCGGTAGGTGGAACTTTCCTTTGTCATGTGACGCAGCACAGCCGTCATTTTTACCCCCTTGGCGCCGTGCGCCGCCTCCTCAGCGTTGTTTGAATCTGTCCCGGAGCCTGCGCTGTTAGGTTAACCCTTGGCCATGCACACATTTTGCGCTGCCCGTCTTCTGACATCATTTGGTGTCAGGCTGGCTGCGCCTGTGCGGCCGCGCTGGCCGAGAGCCCGCCTCGTACTGTCTTCTGATTTCATCCCACTGGGGGCCTGAGATCCATGGACATGCGCAGTGCATATCTGAACCTCCACCTCTCACTCATCTCCCTATGGCTTCTTCAGACTGTTCGGTGTCAGCTGGTCCCTAATAGCATGCCACGGCCGTGACACCGCACAGTCTGAAGAAGCCGTAGGGAGGGGAGTGAGAGGCGAGGATATGCACTGCGCATGGCCACGGATCTCAGGCCCCCAGTGGGATGAAATCAGAAGACAGTACGAGGCGGGATCTCGGCCAGCGCGGCCGCACAGGCGCAGCCAGCCTGACACCAAATGATGTCAGAAGACGGGCAGCGCAAAATGTGTGCATGGCCAAGGGCTAACCTAACAGCGCAGGCTCCGGGACTGATTCAAACAACGCTGAGGAGGCGGCGCACGGCGCCAAGGGGGTAAGAATGACGGCTGTGCTGCGTCACATCACAAAGGAAAGTTCCACCTACCGGACGGTATCACGGTAGGAGGGGACACTTTTCATAAGTGTTAGGTTCAGCATGTGCAAGGACCATAATTAAAAGAGCTAAGTTTACCTTTTCCAGCATTAGTGCTGTACACGATGGCTCTTTCAGCTACAAACGCCTGGGGGGGGGTTAAAGTTTCCCTTTCAACTTGCTCCAGTGCAGGCTTCGGCCTACACTCTGCTCCCTCTCCTCCTCCTGCTGACCCTGGGCTCCAACACCGCCAGTTAGGGCCCGGTACTGCTAGCTGCACAGAGAAAAACACCAGCCAATGTGTCAGTGGGGTTCAGCACCGCCAGCTGTTCCCCTGCTGTGTAGCCGGCATCGTGTCCTGCAAAAGCCACGCAGACACAAGAACTGAAATTGAAGGAAACCTGTCCCCCCTCCCCCAGGTGTTTCTACGTTTTACAGCCACCTTGTACGACAGTAATGCTGCATGTGTGCAAGGTGGCTCAGAAACTTAGTCTCCTTGCCCATGGGGAACTGAACACGTCTAAAATGAGTCCTCTGCGACCATTAAAACGTCCCTCAGGTGTGATTTTCCTTTGTATTGACACGCAACAAGCTCCTTGGTAGCGCTGCCCGTCTTCTGGCATCATTGTTTGGCTGCCTGCGCCTCTGCGGCCGCCTTGCCCTACACAACGCCCCTCGGTGTCTTATTTATTTGTACTGCGAGGGTGTGATTGATGGGCATGAACGGTGCATTTCTTCGCCTGTCCCTCATCTCCTTCCGCCTTCTTCGGACTGTGCGGCTTCATGGCCGTGGCATGCGATAAGGGATCAGCTGACGCCGCATAGTCTGAAGCGGGTGTAAGAAACCAAGCGAGAGGCGAACATATGTACTGCACCAGGCCATGAATCCCAGCCCCGCAGTGTTTTAACAATGTTAAGACACTGCGGGGCTGGGATTCATGGTCATCGCAAACCGCACCGGCCGACATTACATGATGTCAGAGGATGGGCAGCGCTAACAGCGCAAGGCCAAGGGATAACACGACAGCGCAGACTCCTGTGCAACAAATAACGATGCTCAGGAGGCCGCGCCAAGCACCAAGGTGGCATTTTTGCCAGCTGTACTGCGTCTCTTTACGAAGGGAACTCACGCCTCAAAATCAGTTTGACTGTGTAAGGGCCTAAATGTTATACGTGTTCCTTTCAGCGTGTGCAAGGAGCAAAATTAAAAGAGCAACCTTTGACTTGTGCAGCATTACTGCTGCATAAGCTGTGGCTCTTCTACTTTGTAACCCCTGAGGGGGGGGTTAAAGGTTACCTTTGAAATTGGTTCAATTAGGCTTCGGCCTACACTCTGCTCCCCCTGCAGAGCCCTGGGCTCCAACACCGCCAGTTGGGGCCCGGTACTGCTAGCTGCACAGAGAAAAACACCAGCCAATGTGTCAGTGGGGTTCAGCACCGCCAGCTGTTCCCCTGCTGTGCAGCCGGCATCGTGTCCTGCAAAAGCCACGCAGACACAAGAACTGAAATTGAAGGGAACCTGTCCCCCCTCCCCCAGGCGTTTGTACGTTTTAAAGGCCACCTTGTACAGCGGTAATGCTGCATGTGTGCAAGGTGGCTCATAAACGTATTCTCCTCGCACATGTGGAACTGAAAACACGTCTAAAATGTGTCCTCTGTGTGACCATTTAACCGTCCCGGTGGTGTGACTTTCCTTTGTAATGACACGCTGCAACCCCCTTGGTAGCGCTGCCCGTCTTCTGGCATCATTGTTTGGCTGCCTGCGCCTCTGCGGGCGCCCTGACCCACACAACGCCCCTCGTTGTCTTATTTATTGGGACTGCGAGGGTGTGATTGACGGGCATGATCAGTGCATCAGTTCGCCTGTCCCTCATCTCCTTCCGCCTTCTGCGGACTGTGCGGCTTCATGGCCGTGGCATGCGATAAGGGATCAGATGACGCCGCACAGTCTGAAGCGGGTGTAAGGACCCGAGTGTGAGAGGCGAACATATGTGCTGCGCCAGGCCCTGAATCCCAGCCCCGCAGTGTTTTAACAATGTTAAGACACTGCGGGGCTGGGATTCATGGTCATCGCGAACCACACCGGCCGACATTAAATCATGCCAGAACATGGGCAGCGCTAACAGCGCTAGGCCAGGGGATAACACGACAGCGCAGACTCCTGTACAGCAAATAACAACGCTCAGGAGGCTGCACCCAGCACCAAGGTGGGATTCTTGACATCTGTGCTGCGTCTCATTACAAAGGGAACTCGCGCCTCCAACACAGTTTGACTGTTTAAAGGGCTAAATGTTATACGTGTTTCATTCAGCGTGTGCAAGGAGCGAAATTAAAAGAGCAACCTTTGACTTGTGCAGCACTACTGCTGCATAAGCTGTGGCTCTTCTACTTTGTAACCCCTGAGGGGGGGGTTAAAGGTTACCTTTGAAATTGGTTCAATTAGGCTTCGGCCTACACTCTGCTCCCCCTGCAGAGCCCTGGGCTCCAACACCGCCAGTTGGGGCCCGGTACTGCTAGCTGCACAGAGAAAAACACCAGCCAATGTGTCAGTGGGGTTCAGCACCGCCAGCTGTTCCCCTGCTGTGCAGCCGGCATCGTGTCCTGCAAAAGCCACACAGACACTTGCTCTTGTACCTTCTGCTCCCCATCCTGGTTCCAGTACCGTCAGCTGGTTCCGGGCAGAGCCTTTGGCTTAGGTGCCTCCCTCTGGGTATCCGAGTTCCACCAACGTCAGGTGGTCCTTGGTAGTGCTTTCAGGCACGGGTACCTCCTGCTTAGTAACCGGGTTCCAGTAACGTCAGCTGGTCCTCGGTAGTTCCATTGGCTCTTGGACCTTCGGCTACCCATCCGGGTTCCAGCACCGTCAGCTGGTTCTCGGCAGTGTCTTTTGCTCTTGTACCTTCTGCTCCCCATCCTGGTTCCAGTACCGTCAGCTGGTTCCGGGCAGAGCCTTTGGCTTAGGTGCCTCCCTCTGGGTATCCGAGTTCCACCAACGTCAGGTGGTCCTTGGTAGTGCTTTCAGGCACGGGTACCTCCTGCTTAGTAACCGGGTTCCAGTAACGTCAGCTGGTCCTCGGTAGTTCCATTGGCTCTTGGACCTTCGGGTAGCCATCCGAGTTCCAGTTCCATCAGCTGGTTCTCGGCATTTTCTCAGCCTTCTTGTACCTTCTGCTACATTTCCAAGTTCAAGAGACTAAACACGATGACCCGGAAGACCACCCCTAAGATGACGACGACACCAGAGACGACAACCACCGTGATGACGACGACCCCGGAGACGACGACCCTGAAGACCACCCCGATGACGACGACCCCGGAGACGACGACCCTGGAGACGACGACGACCTGGAAGACCGAGAAGCAGAAGAACAAGAGGCTGCAGAACAAAGAGCAGAAGAACATTAAGCATAACACTAAATATCAGAGCAAAAAATATTATCTAAATTATAAGCAGAAGAAGACTAAGCAGTGTATGGGGGTGAGTCCGTTCCTCCTCGTGGTGCCCCTGGATAAAGCCTGATGCTGCAGGCCAAACTGAACGCGGACAAATGTAACTGTTTTGTGACAGGCAGAACGGAAGGTGTAATCTTCAAACTTTTATAGATAACAACTACGGGAATGCCTGTCACAAATAAGAATATGATGAAGCAGTAGAATATGATGAAGATAATAGTAAAATAAAAAGAATATGAACAATGTAACCAAAAAAATAATAGGTAGAAGATGAAGAAGAAGATGAATAAGGTGAAGAAGTTGATGTCAAAGAAGCTGATGATGAGGATAATGAAGAAGAAAGTGTGGGAGAAGTAAAAAAGAAGGTGAAGGGCGTGGAAGTAGTGAAACATCAATATCTGACAAAATAAAAAAAAAAAATAAACATAGTCAAAATCTTTCTACCGCCGAACGTCATAAAAAAACCCCAAAATCCTGCTATTCTATTACATTGGGCTAAACCTCTGTGCCTTTAATGTCTCCGCCACGTCCCCCAATACATCCTACATTATTCTTAGTTGTTTTCCTTCATGTAGAATGAACCTACAAGTTTATAAAGGGTTTATTTTAATTCCGATATTTTCGTCCCATTGACTTGCATTGGGATCGGGTATCGGTATCGGATTGGATCCGATATTTTGACGGTATCGGCCGATACTTTCCGATACCGATACTTTCCGATATCGGAAAGTATCGCTCAACACTAGATATGAGACATGGTTTACATACAGTAAACCATCTCATATCCCTTTTTTTTTGCATATTCCACACTACTAATGTTAGTAGTGTGTATGTGCAAAATTTGGGAGCTGTAGCTCCTAAAATAAAGGGTTAAATGGCGGAAAAAATTGGCGTGGGCTCCCGCGCAATTTTCTCCGCCAGAGCGGTAATAGCCTAGAGAGGGTCCGTGGTTATTGGCCCCCCTGGCTACAAACATCTGCCCCCAGCCACCCCAGAAAAGGCACATCTGGAAGATGCGCCTATTCTGGCACTTGGCCACTCTCTTCCCACTCCCGTGTAGCGGTGGGATATGGAGCCTTGGAAAAGTTCCCACGCTCGAGTTCATATGAGGATATCCAGCAGAGGGCGCCTCACCGCAACTCAAGGTAACTACAGATCACCCTGCTTTCCATTCAGTACCCGGGGTTTTACAGGCAGGAGCGAGTGCATTAGCACAGCTCCTGGCTGTAAAATGATTTAACCCCTTCAGATGGATTTACATCGTGGGACATAACGACGGAAGGTATGGAATATTGTTGTTTGTTTTTTTGAAACTTTGTTTCAGGTGACAAGGGTCTTCAGGTGGATTAAGAGTCTAATAAAATATTACAACAACATGTGTCTTTATTTCATTAAAGGACTTTGTAATTATGTGTGTGTTTTATTAACTATTTCGAACAATTGGATTAATAATGGATGGGTGTCATAATTGACGCCTGTCCATTATAAATCTGGCTTAATGTCACCTTACAATAGCAAGGTTACATTAACCCTTTATTACCCATATCCCACCGCTACACGGGAGTGGGAAGTGTGTTATGATGACCTGGTGGTTAGGAGCACTAGGAATGACCTGATGAGCAAACTAGTAATACAGGACAAGCTCTGGGAAGTGGGAGCTCCGCTGACCGCAACCCCTAATCCCATCACAACAACCAGAAAAAGCCGTGGAGCGTACCTGACTCTGCCTAGACGCCTCTTCACAGCCTAAGAGCTAACTACCCCTAAAGATAGAAAATAAGGCCTAACTTGCCTCAGAGAAATTCCCCCAAAGAGAAAGGCAGCCCCCCACACATATTGACTGTGAGTTAAGATGGAAGTCACAAACACAGGAATGAAATAGGTTTCAGCAAAGGAGGCCAGACTTAACTAAACAGACTTGAGGATAGAAAAGGTATCTTTGCGGTCAGCATAAAAAACTACCAAAAAACCACGCAGAGTGTGCAAAAGAGACCCCGCACCGACTCACGGCGTGGAGGTGCCACTCTGCATCCCAGAGCTTCCAGCTAGCAGGGCAGAATCATGATAGCAAGCTGGACGAGAAAAAAGTGGTAAACAAATAAGCTAGCAGGGACTTAGCTTTTGCTGGAGTAGACAGGTCATCTGAAAGATCCAAGAGAGAACTAAACCAGTACTAGGACATTGACAGCTGGCATCAAGTAACGATCAAGGTGGAGTTAAATAGAGCAGCCAGCCTAGGATTAAACGAGGTCAGCTGAGGAAGGAACCTCAGAACCAGCAGCTCCACTCACAGCCACCACAGGGGGTCCATGGACCGAACTCGCCGAAGTACCATTCATAACCACCGGAGGGAGTTCGAGAACAGAATTCACAACAGTACCCCCCCCTTGAGGAGGGGTCACCGAACCCTCACCAGAGCCCCCAGGCCGATCAGGACGAGCCAAATGAAAGGCACGAACAAGATCGGCAGCATGAACATCAGAGGCAACCACCCAGGAATTATCCTCCTGACCATAACCTTTCCACTTGACTAGGTACTGAAGTTTCCGTCTCGAAATACGAGAATCCAAAATCTTCTCCACCACATACTCCAAATCCCCCTCAACCAACACCGGGGCAGGAGGGTCGACGGAGGGAACCATAGGAGCCACATATCTCCGCAATAACGACCTATGGAACACATTATGGATGGCAAAAGAAGCTGGAAGGTCCAAACGAAATGACACAGGATTAAGAATTTCAGAAATCTTATAAGGACCAATGAAACGAGGCTTAAACTTAGGAGACGAAACCTTCATAGGAACATAACGAGACGATAACCAAACCAAATCCCCAACACGAAGTCGGGGACCAACACAGCGACGGCGGTTAGCGAAACGTTGAGCCTTCTCCTGGGACAATGTCAAATTGTCCACCACGTGAGTCCAAATCTGCTGCAACCTGTCCACCACAGAATCCACACCAGGACAGTCCAAAGGCTCAACCTGTCCTGAAGAAAAACGAGGGTGGAAACCAGAATTACAGAAAAAAGGCGAAACCAAAGTGGCCGAGCTGGCCCGATTATTAAGGGCGAACTCAGCCAAAGGCAAGAAGGACACCCAATCATCCTGATCAGCAGAAACAAAGCATCTCAGATATGTCTCCAAAGTCTGATTGGTTCGTTCGGTTTGGCCATTTGTCTGAGGATGGAAAGCTGAAGAAAAAGACAAATCAATGCCCATTTTAGCACAAAAGGACCGCCAAAACCTCGAAACAAACTGGGAACCTCTGTCCGACACGATGTTCTCCGGAATGCCATGTAAACGAACCACGTGCTGGAAAAACAATGGAACCAAATCAGAGGAGGAAGGCAATTTAGGCAAAGGTACCAAATGGACCATCTTAGAGTAGCGATCACAAACCACCCAGATAACCGACATCCTTTGAGAGACAGGGAGATCTGAAATAAAATCCATGGAAATATGCGTCCAGGGCCTTTTCGGGACCGGCAAGGGTAAAAGCAACCCACTGGCACGAGAACAGCAGGGTTTAGCCCGAGCACAAGTCCCACAAGACTGCACAAAAGAACGCACATCCCGTGACAAGGAAGGCCACCAAAAGGATCTAGCCACCAAATCCCTGGTACCAAAGATTCCAGGATGACCAGCCAACACCGAACAATGAACCTCAGAGATGACTCTACTAGTCCATCTATCAGGGACAAACAATTTCTCCGCTGGGCAACGGTCAGGTCTATCAGCCTGAAACTCCTGCAGCACCCGCCGCAAATCAGGGGAGATGGCAGCCAAAATTACCCCCTCTTTGAGAATACCAGCCGGCTCAGGAACTCCCGGAGAATCAGGCACAAAACTCCTTGAAAGGGCATCAGCCTTCACATTCTTAGAACCCGGAAGGTACGAAACTACAAAATCGAAGCGGGAGAAAAACAGCGACCATCGAGCCTGTCTAGGATTCAACCGCTTGGCAGACTCGAGATAAGTCAGATTCTTGTGATCCGTCAAGACCACCACGCGATGCTTGGCTCCTTCAAGCCAATGTCGCCACTCCTCGAACGCCCACTTCATAGCCAACAACTCTCGATTGCCCACTGTTGTGAATTCTGTTTTTGGGCTCCCTCTGGTGGTTACTGGTGGTACTGGCTGACTTTTGTCTTGCACCTGTTCCCATCAGGAAACTGGGAGTTTCCTATTTAGTCTGGCTTCTCAGTCATTCTAGTGCCGGCAATCAATGTTACCAGAGCACCTCTGTTGCTTGCTACCTGCTCCAAGTCTGCAATACAGCTAAGTTGAAATCTTTGGCTTTTTTGTGTTTGTTTTGTCCAGCATGCATTTGTATTTCTCGTGCTGCTGGAAGCTCTAGTGATCTGAAATTACTACTCCGGTGTCATGAGTTGATAACGGAGTCAAGGTAGTTTCAGGATGGCTCCTTAGGGTTTTGAGGTAACCGCGAAGTCCTCTTTTGTATTTTCATCTATCTAGTCAGAGGGCCTCACTTTGCTGAATCTATATTCATACTGCGTTTGTGTTTTCCTCTTGCCTAACCGTTATTATATGTGGGGGGCTACTATAACTTTTGGGGTTTCCCTGGAGGCAAGCCAGGTCTGTGTATTCCTCTTCTAGGGGCAGCTAGATCTCCGGCTGGCGCGAGGTGTCTAGGGATAAAACATAGGCACACCCCCTGGCTATTTTTATTTGCGTGTTAGGTTCAGCATCGCGGTTACCTGAGATACCATCTTCCTAGAGCTAGTCCGTTTTTGCCCGTGTCCCTGCCATTGGGAATCATGACAGTATTGCCGGCCAGAATGTATTAAAGGTATTGGCTAAAGAAGGAGAGAAAAAAAAGAAGTTTCTGACATTTTTTTTTTTTTTTTTTTTACTCAGAAGTTCTGTCTAGCCATAATTGCCATCTGCTGTTTTTTTTTTTTTTTTCCTCCTCTTAACCCCTGAATGGCTCAGATCTCTGCTGTTGAGAAATGGATATCCAGAGTTTAGCTTCAAATCTTAATACTCTTGCCTCTAAGGTTCAAAATATCCAAGACTATGTTATACACTCACCGGCCACTTTATTAGGTACACCATGCTAGTAACGGGTTGGACCCCTTTTGCCTTCAGAACTGCCTCAATTCTTCGTGGCATAGATTCAACAAGGTGCTGGAAGCATTCCTCAGAGATTTTGGTCCATATTGACATGATGGCATCACACAGTTGCCGCAGATTTGTCGGCTGCACATCCCAAAGATGCTCCATACAAGGCAGGATGGATCCATGCTTTCATGTTGTTTACGCCAAATTCTGACCCTACCATCCGAATGTCGCAGCAGAAATCGAGACTCATCAGACCAAGCAACGTTTTTCCAATCTTCTACTGTCCAATTTCGATGAGCTTGTACAAATTGTAGCCTCAGTTTCCTGTTCTTAGCTGAAAGGAGTGGTACCCGGTGTGGTCTTCTGCTGCTGTAGCCCATCTGCCTCAAAGTTCGACACACTGTGCGTTCAGAGATGCTCTTAGGCCTACCTTGGTTGTAACGGGTGGCGATTTGAGTCACTGTTGCCTTTCTATCAGCTCGAACCAGTCTGCCCATTCTCCTCTGACCTCTGGCATCAACAAGGCATTTCCGCCCACAGAACTGCCGCTCACTGGATTTTTTTTCTTTTTCGGACCATTCTCTGTAAACCCTAGAGATGGTTGTGCGTGAAAATCCCAGTAGATCAGCAGTTTCTGAAATACTCAGACCAGCCCTTCTGGCACCAACAACCATGCCACGTTCAAAGGCACTCAAATCACCTTTCTTCCCCATACTGATGCTCGGTTTGAACTGCAGGAGATTGTCTTGACCATGTCTACATGCCTAAATGCACTGAGTTGCCGCCATGTGATTGGCTGATTAGAAATTAAGTGTTAACAAGAAGTTGGACAGGTGTACCTAATAAAGTGGCCAGTGAGTGTACATGCTCCTATGTCTGAACCCAAGATCCCTATACCTGAGTTCTTTTCTGGAGATAGATCTCGTTTTCTGAATTTTAAGCACAATTGTAAATTGTATCTTTCTCTGAGATCTCGCTCCGCTGGAGACCCTGCTCAGCAGGTTAGAATTGTTATTTCCTTGTTGCGGGGTGACCCCCAGAATTGGGCATTTGCATTGGCACCAGGGGATCCTGCGCTGCTCAATGTGGATGCGTTTTTTCTGGCACTGGGGTTGCTCTATGAGGAACCTAATTTGGAGATTCAGGCTGAAAAGGCCTTGATAGCCCTGTCTCAAGGGCATGATGAAGCTGATATATATTGTCAAAAATTTCGAAAATGGTCGGTGCTTACTCAGTGGAATGAGTGCGCCCTGGCGGTGAATTTCAGAGAAGGTCTCTCTGACGCCGTTAAAGATGTCAGGGTGGGGTTTCCTACGCCCACAGGTCTGAATGAATCCATGACTATGGCTATTCAGATTGATCGGCGTTTACGGGAGCGCAAACCTGTGCACCATTTGGCGGTGTCTTCTGAGCAGGCACCGGAGATTATGCAATGTGATAGAATTCTGTCCAGAAGTGAACGGCAGAATTATAGGCGTAAAAATGGGTTGTGCTTCTACTGTGGTGATTCTGCTCATGTTATATCAGCATGCTCTAAACGCACAAAAAAGGTTGATAAGTCTTTTGCAATTGGCACCTTACAGTCTAAGTTTATTTTGTCTGTAACTTTGATCTGTTCATTATCAACTATTACTGTGGATGCCTATGTGGATTCTGGCGCTTCCTTGAGTCTTATGGATTGGTCCTTTGCCAGACGTTGTGGGTTTAGCCTAGAGCCTTTGGAAGTTCCTATTCCTCTGAAGGGTATCAACTCTACACCTTTGGCTAGGAATAAACCACAATTCTGGACACAAGTGACTATGTGTATGACTCCTGACCATCGGGAGGTGATTCGCTTCCTTGTGTTGCATAACTTGCATGATGTCTTAGTGCTTGGATTGCCATGGTTGCAAACTCATAATCCAGTCCTTGACTGGAAAACAATGTCTGTGTTAAGTTGGGGATGTCAGGGGGCTCATGGGGAAGTACCTTTGGTTTCCATTGCTTCATCTACTCCCTCTGAAATTCCGGCATTTTTGTCTGATTATTGTGATGTGTTTGAGGAGCCTAAACTTAGTTCTCTCCCCCCTCACAGGGATTGCGATTGTGCTATAGACTTGATTCCGGGCAGCAAGTTTCCCAATGGTCGTTTGTTCAATCTATCTGTGCCTGAGCATGCTGCTATGCGAGAGTATATTAAGGAGTCCTTGGAAAAGGGACATATCCGTCCATCCTCTTCCCCTTTAGGAGCAGGTTTTTTTTTCGTGGGTAAAAAAGATGGCTCCCTGAGGCCCTGTATTGATTATCGCCTGTTGAATAAGATTACAGTCAAATACCAGTATCCATTGCCACTATTGACTGATTTATTTGCTCGTATTAAAGGGGCAAAGTGGTTCTCTAAGGTTGATCTTCGGGGTGCATATAATTTGGTGCGGATTAAGCAGGGAGATGAGTGGAAAACTGCATTTAATACGCCCGAGGGCCATTTTGAGTATTTGGTAATGCCTTTTGGTCTTTCTAATGCTCCTTCAGTCTTTCAGTCCTTTATGCACGATATTTTCCGTAAATACCTGGATAAATTTATGATTGTGTATTTGGATGATATTTTGATTTTTTCGGATGACTGGGAGTCGCATGTTCAACAGGTTAAGAAGGTTTTTCAGGTTTTGCGGTCCAATTCTCTGTTTGTAAAGGGTTCAAAGTGTATCTTTGGGGTTCAGAAGATCTTCTTTTTGGGGTATATTTTTTCCCCTTTTTCTGTTGAGATGGATCCTGTCAAGGTTCGGGCTATTTGTGATTGGACGCAGCCTACTTCCCTGAAGAGTCTTCAGAAGTTCTTGGGCTTTGCTAATTTCTATCGTCGATTTATAACTGGGTTTTCAAGTGTTGCTAAACCTCTGACTGATTTGACTAAGAAGGGTGCTGATGTTGCCAATTGGTCCTCTGCGGCTGTGGAGGCCTTTCGGGAGCTTAAGCGCCGCTTTTCTTCTGCCCCTGTGTTGTGCCAGCCTGATGTTTCGCTCCCTTTTCAGGTTGAGGTTGATGCTTCCGAGATTGGAGCGGGGGCGGTTTTGTCGCAGAAAAGTCCCGATTGCTCAGTGATGAGACCATGTGCATTCTTCTCTCGAAAATTTTCGCCCGCCGAGCGAAATTATGATGTCGGTAATCGGGAGCTCTTGGCTATGAAGTGGGCATTTGAGGAGTGGCGTCATTGGCTTGAGGGTGCTAGACATCAGGTGGTGGTCTTGACTGATCACAAGAATCTGATTTACCTTGAGTCTGCCAGGCGTCTGAATCCTAGACAGGCGCGCTGGTCATTGTTTTTCTCTCGGTTTAATTTTGTGGTTTCATACTTGCCGGGTTCGAAAAATGTGAAGGCAGATAATCTTTCTAGGAGTTTTGAGCCTGACTCCTCTGGTGATTCGGAGCCTACGGGTATCCTTAAGGATGGAGTGATTGTGTCTGCTGTCTCCCCAGACTTGCGACGTGCTTTGCAGGAGTTTCAGACTGATAGGCCTGATCGTTGTCCGTCTGGGAGATTGTTTGTTCCAGATGAGTGGACCAGTAGAGTCATCTCAGAGGTTCATTCTTCTGTGTTGGCGGGCCACCCTGGAATTTTTGGTACCAGAGATTTGGTGGCCAGGTCCTTCTGGTGGCCTTCCCTGTCTCGGGATGTGCGTACCTTTGTACAGTCTTGTGATGTTTGTGCTCGGGCCAAGCCTTGCTGTTCTCGGGCTAGTGGATTGTTGTTGTCCCTGCCTATTCCGAAGAGGCCGTGGACGCACATCTCTATGGACTTTATCTCGGATCTCCCGGTTTCTCAGAAAATGTCCGTCATTTGGGTGGTGTGTGACCGTTTTTCTAAGATGGTTCATTTGGTACCCTTGCCCAAATTTCCTTCTTCATCGGAGTTGGTTCCTTTATTTTTTCAGAATGTGGTTCGCTTACATGGTATCCCGGAAAACATCGTGTCTGATAGAGGATCTCAATTTGTGTCTAGGTTCTGGCGAGCGTTCTGTGCCAGGATGGGCATTGATTTGTCTTTTTCATCTGCGTTCCATCCTCAGACTAATGGCCAGACGGAGCGAACTAATCAGACTTTGGAGACTTATTTGAGGTGTTTTGTGTCTGCTGATCAGGATGATTGGGTCACCTTTTTGCCGTTGGCAGAGTTTGCCCTCAATAATCGGGCCAGTTCTGCTACTCTGGTTTCTCCTTTCTTTTGCAATTCTGGGTTTCACCCTCGTTTTTCATCTGGTCAGGTGGAATCTTCGGATTGTCCTGGAGTGGATTCTGTGGTGGATAGACTGCACCGGATTTAGAGTCATGTGGTGGACAATTTGAAGTTGTCTCAGGAGAAGACTCAGCAGTTTGCTAATCGTCATCGTCGTGTGGGTCATCATCTCCGCGTTGGGGACTTGGTGTGGTTATCTTCTCGTTTTGTCCCTATGAAGGTCTCTTCTCCTAAGTTTAAACCTCGGTTCATAGGTCCTTATAAGATTTTGGAGATTCTTAATCCTGTATCTTTTCGTTTGGACCTACCAGCATCTTTCACCATTCATAATGTCTTCCATCGGTCGTTGTTGCGGAGGTACGAGGTACCGGTTGTTCCTTCTGTTGAGCCTCCTGCTCCTGTGCTGGTGGAGGGTGAATTGGAGTATGTTGTGGAGAAGATTTTGGACTCTCGCGTTTCCAGACGGAGACTTCAATATTTGGTTAAATGGAAGGGATACGGTCAGGAGGATAATTCTTGGGTGACTGCCTCCGATGTTCATGCCTCTGATTTGGTTCGCGCCTTTCATAGGGCGCATCCAGATCGCCCTGGTGGTTCTCATGAGGGTTCGGTGCCCCCTCCTTAAGGGGGGGGTACTGTTGTGAATTCTGTTTTTGGGCTCCCTCTGGTGGTTACTGGTGGTACTGGCTGACTTTTGTCTTGCACCTGTTCCCATCAGGAAACTGGGAGTTTCCTATTTAGTCTGGCTTCTCAGTCATTCTAGTGCCGGCAATCAATGTTACCAGAGCACCTCTGTTGCTTGCTACCTGCTCCAAGTCTGCAATTCAGCTAAGTTGAAATCTTTGGCTTTTTTGTGTTTGTTTTGTCCAGCATGCATTTGTATTTCTCGTGCTGCTGGAAGCTCTAGTGATCTGAAATTACTACTCCGGTGTCATGAGTTGATAACGGAGTCAAGGTAGTTTCAGGATGGCTCCTTAGGGTTTTGAGGTAACCGCGAAGTCCTCTTTTGTATTTTCATCTATCTAGTCAGAGGGCCTCACTTTGCTGAATCTATATTCATACTGCGTTTGTGTTTTCCTCTTGCCTAACCGTTATTATATGTGGGGGGCTACTATAACTTTTGGGGTTTCCCTGGAGGCAAGCCAGGTCTGTGTATTCCTCTTCTAGGGGCAGCTAGATCTCCGGCTGGTGCGAGGTGTCTAGGGATAAAACATAGGCACACCCCCTGGCTATTTTTATTTGCGTGTTAGGTTCAGCATCGCGGTTACCTGAGATACCATCTTCCTAGAGCTAGTCCGTTTTTGCCCGTGTCCCTGCCATTGGGAATCATGACAGCCCACATCATAATTGCGCTCAGCAGGCGAAAACTTTCTAGAAAAGAAAGCACACGGCTTCATCACCGAGCCATCAGAACTTCTTTGAGACAGAACAGCCCCTGCTCCAATCTCAGAAGCATCCACCTCGACCTGAAACGGGAGCGAAACATCTGGCTGACACAACACAGGGGCAGAAGAAAAACGACGCTTCAACTCCTGAAAAGCCTCAACGGCCGCAGAGGACCAATTGACCACATCCGCACCTTTCTTGGTTAAATCAGTCAATGGCTTAACAACACTAGAAAAATTAGCGATGAAGCGACGGTAAAAATTAGCAAAGCCCAGGCATTTCTGAAAGCTCTTCACAGAAGTAGGCTGAGTCCAATCATAAATGGCCTGAACTTTAACAGGGTCCATCTCGATAGTAGAAGGGGAAAAAATGAAGCCCAGAAATGACACCTTCTGAACTCCAAAGAGACATTTAGACCCCTTCACAAACAAGGAATTAGCACTGTCGGGGTCGTAATACGACAATTAAATCCTCATTCACCAGTCATTCCAAATTAATATGTGTGCAGGGCATCTGGTACCGGATAAGAATAAATCAGACAGGTAGCTGGTTCAAACTTAGTTAATGCCCCGTGCATCCACACATGTCTGCAGCGGTCACACCAACTGGCTTTATTCTAAAATACACAATACTATATTGAGTGTTAGGGGAAGGCGTGCATTAGGCGGGGTTTAAGCTAGCATCCAGTCTTTCTGATTTGTTCTGACGTCTTCTGGTGAATCCTCCCTTTCTTCACATTCCTGAGTTTCGATTCTGAAGAAATGAATCATCCCTCCAGACACAAACCAGAAACGAAACTGAACCCTGGCAACCATTTTTAAATACAATTACATATGCATTAGCTAGCAAATAGGAAAAACTTATTGTTTTACAGTATAAGAGTATAAAAGTACAGAAAGATATATAAGAAATATATCTTCACCTTGACAGCACGAAGGACCTGGAACACCATTCTGACCTGCTTCACATGAGACTCCCAATCGTCCGAAAAGACCAAAATATCATCCAAATATACAATCATGAATCTATCCAGGTACTTTCGGAAGATGTCATGCATAAAGGACTGAAACACAGATGGAGCATTAGAAAGCCCGAGTGGCATCACCAGGTACTCAAAATGGCCCTCGGGCGTATTAAATGCTGTTTTCCATTCGTCGCCCTGTTTAATACGCACAAGAGTATACACCCCTCGAAGATCTATCTTGGTGAACCAGCTAGCCCCCTTAATCCGAGCAAATAAATCAGACAGTAGCGGCAAAGGATACTGAAATTTGACGGTAATCTTATTGAGAAGGCGGTAATCTATACAAGGTCTCAGAGAGCCATCCTTCTTGGCCACAAAAAAGAACCCTGCTCCCAACGGTGACGACGACGGGCGAATATGCCCTTTCTCCAAGGACTCCTTTACATAACTCCACATAGCGGCGTGTTCTGGCACAGACAAATTGAACAGTCGGCCCTTCGGAAACTTACTACCGGGAATCAAATTAATAGCACAATCACAATCCCTATGAGGAGGTAGGGCACTGGATTTGGGCTCTTCAAATACATCCCGGTAATCTGACAAGAACTCAGGGACTTCAGAAGGATGGGAAGACGAGATTGACAACAATGGGACATCCCCATGTACCCCTTGACAACCCCAACTAGATACAGACATTGATTTCCAATCAAATACTGGATTATGGACCTGTAGCCATGGCAAACCCAAAACGACCACATCATGCAGATTATGCAACACCAAAAAGCGAATATCCTCCTGATGTGCAGGAGCCACGCACATGGTCAATTGAGTCCAGTACTGAGGCTTATTCTTGGCCAAAGGCGTAGCATCAATTCCTCTCAATGGAATAGGATACTGTAAGGGCTCCAAGAAAAAACCACAGCGCCTGGCAAACTCCAAGTCCATCAAATTCAGGGCAGCGCCTGAATCCACAAATGCCATAACAGAATAGGATGACAAAGAACAAATCAGAGTAACGGACAAAAGAAATTTTGGCTGTACCGTACCAATGGTGGCAGACCTAGTGAACCGCTTAGTGCGTTTAGGACAATCAGAGATAGCATGAGTGGAGTCACCACAGTAAAAACACAGCCCATTCTGATGTCTGTATTCTTGCCGTTCAGCTTTGGTCAAGGTCCTATCACATTGCATAGGCTCAGGCCTCTGCTCAGAAGATACCGCCAAATGGTGCACAGTTTTGCGCTCACGTAAGCGTCGATCGATCTGAATGGCCAAGGACATAGACTCATTCAGACCAGCAGGCGTGGGGAATCCCACCATAACATCCTTAAGGGCTTCAGAAAGACCCTTTCTGAAAATTGCCGCCAGGGCACACTCATTCGACTGAGTAAGCACAGACCACTTTCTAAACTTCTGACAATATACCTCCGCTTCATCCTGACCCTGACACAAAGCCAGCAAGATTTTCTCTGCCTGATCCACTGAATCTGGTTCATCATAAAGCAACCCAAGCGCCAGAAAAAACGCATCTACATTACGCAATGCAGGATCTCCTGGCGCAAGGGAAAATGCCCAGTCTTGAGGGTCGCCACGTAGCAAAGAAATAATGATTTTTACTTGCTGAATGGGGTCACCAGAGGAGCGGGGTTTCAAAGCAAAAAACAGTCTACAATTATTTTTGAAATTCAGGAACTTAGATCTATCCCCAGAAAACAAATCAGGAATTGGAATTCTGGGTTCTAACATCGGGTTCTGAACTACATAATCTTGAATGCCTTGTACCCTTGCAGTGAGTTGATCCACACAAGAGGACAGACCTTGAATGTCCATATCTACACCTGTGTCCTGAACCACCCAGAGATTTAGGGGAAAAGAAAAACAAAACACGCTGCAGAGGAAAAAAAAAAAATGGTCTCAGAACTTCCTTTATCCCTCTATTGAGATGCATTAACACTTTACGGGCCAGCTGTACTGTTATGATGACCTGGTGGTTAGGAGCACTAGGAATGACCTGATGAGCAAACTAGTAATACAGGACAAGCTCTGGGAAGTGGGAGCTCCGCTGACCGCAACCCCTAATCCCATGACAACAACCAGAAAAAGCCGTGGAGAGTACCTGACTCTGCCTAGATGCCTCTTCACAGCCTAAGAGCTTACTACCCCTAAAGATAGAAAATAAGGCCTAACTTGCCTCAGAGAAATTCCCCCAAAGAGAAAGGCAGCCCCCCACACATATTGACTGTGAGTTAAGATGGAAGTCACAAACACAGGAATGAAATAGGTTTCAGCAAAGGAGGCCAGACTTAACTAAACAGACTTGAGGATAGAAAAGGTATCTTTGCGGTCAGCATAAAAAACTACCAAAAAACCACGCAGAGTGTGCAAAAGAGACCCCGCACCGACTCACGGCGTGGAGGTGCCACTCTGCATCCCAGAGCTTCCAGCTAGCAGGGCAGAATCATGATAGCAAGCTGGACGAGAAAACAGTGGTAAACAAATAAGCTAGCAGGGACTTAGCTTTTGCTGGAGTAGACAGGTCATCTGAAAGATCCAAGAGAGAACTAAACCAGTACTAGGACATTGACAGCTGGCATCAAGTAACGATCAAGGTGGAGTTAAATAGAGCAGCCAGCCTAGGACTAAACGAGGTCAGCTGAGGAAGGAACCTCAGAACCAGCAGCTCCTCTCACAGCCACCAGAGGGAGTCCATGGACAGAACTCGCCGAAGTACCATTCATAACCACCGGAGGGAGTTCGAGAACAGAATTCACAACAGAAGTGCCAGAATAGGCGCATCTTCCAGATGTGCCTTTTCTGGGGTGGCTGGGGGCAGATGTTTTTAGCCAGGGGGGGCAATAACCATGGACCCTCTCTAGGCTATTAATATCTGCCCTCAGTCACTGGCTTTAGCACTCTGGCGGAGAAAATTGCGCGGGAGCCCACGCCAATTTTTTCCGCAATTTAACCCTTTATTTTACAAGCTACAGCGGCCAAATTTTGCACATACACACTACTAACATTAGTAGTGTGGAATATGCAAAAAAAAAAGGGATAGGAGATGGTTTACTGTATGTAAACCATGTGTCATATCATGTCGGGTTTGGGAAGGAGAAATGAAAAGCCGGCAATTGAATTATCGGCTTTTCACTAACACCGCTGCGTATTTCTCGCAAGTCACACTGCTGGTCCGTGTGGAATCCGTATTTTTCTCGCCCCCATAGACTTTCATTGGCGACTTTTTGCGCAATACGGTGACAAACGCAGCATGCTGCTATTTTCTACGGCCGTACAAGACCGTATATTACGGATGCGTAATATACGGCAGATAGGAGCTTGGCCATAGAGAATCATTGGGCCGTGTGTAATGCGTATTTTACAGACGTAGTTTATGCGCTCATACGTCCGTAAAACTCGCTAGTGTGAGGCTGGCCTAAGGG
Source organism: Ranitomeya variabilis (assembly GCF_051348905.1). Taxonomy (NCBI): domain Eukaryota; kingdom Metazoa; phylum Chordata; class Amphibia; order Anura; family Dendrobatidae; genus Ranitomeya; species Ranitomeya variabilis. The sequence continues at coordinate 593,600,574 of NC_135235.1, read as the reverse complement.
TATGTGCACACGTTGCGGATTTGGCTGTGGATCTGCAGCAGTTTTCCATGCGGTGTACAGTACCATGTAAACCTATGGAAAACAAAATCCTCTGTGCACATGCTGCGGAAAATTCCATGCAGAAACGCAACGGTTTATTTTCCGCAGCATGTCAATTCTTTGTGCGGATTCCGCAGTGTTTTACACCTATTCCATTATAGGAATCTGCAGGTGTAAAAACGCAGGCAAAATCCGCACAAAATCGGCAGAAAACCTGCAGTGAATCCACAGGAAAAACGCAGGTAATTTTACCTGTGTATTCTGCAGAATTTGCGCGGAAAAATCCGCAATGGAATCCTTAACGTGTGCAAATACCCTAAGATGCCTGGGGATTATTTTGAGCATTTTGTAAGTATTTGTGTCACAAAAAACATGAGCTTAGCAGACTTAAATTAAACAGAAACAGCAATGAAAAGAAGCCCCCAAATTTTTTTCCTAAAAACGATAGCGGAAAAGAGTTGATAAATGCATTCAAAAATGAGAAAAATGCTCAGGAGAGAAAAAAAACACAGAGAAGATGCCAAGAAAAAAGGCGAGATTTATGAAGCATTTTCATCTGAAAAACGGATGTTTTTGACTGCCAGAATTTGACACAGTGTGAACAATGGAGAAATATCGCCCAGGTCCTGAATTGGTGCACATCCTACAGAGCTGTCATTTCCCTCAGCAATATTTTTCACCTGTTTTTCATTTTAGCTTTATTCTTCATTTAATTGCACCTTTTTTCAATTTTTCAAAAGGTCATCAAACTTATTGCAAATGGACTCCAGTCTCTCCTCTGGCGTTATTTTATGTACACCTGGGTTTTTTATAACTCATTTTTTGCAACATTTTTGCAAAACGTGTGACTTTTTCTGCTAAGGTCAAAAACTAAAATAAAGGTCAAAAAGGTTGAAAACAAAAATAAGGACATTTTTTTTTTAAACTTTGCACAAAATTTATTAAAAACGTGTGCCAGTTTGAAAAAGGTTGTGCAATAAACGGCAATGGATATCCCAAGATAAAAAGAAAGTTACAAAAAAAAAATGCTGAAAATGATAAAATAGGGCCATAGTATTTTATTCTGCAAGTATCAAAATATTACGGTAATTTCTTCACTGAAAGACAAACACTGACTGCCAACGAAACCTGACAAGAAAGACTAGATTTATGGGCTGCCGAGGCTTCAATGTTTGCAGTGGGACATGGATCTCATCCCCCCTCCATTGGTAGCTCAGATAGATGACAAATATTTAGTTCACTGCTCTTCATTTATTCCCCCTCCCCCGCTCAGCTGAGTCGCAATTTATGCCAATGAATAAAATGTGCATTCACCATTCCGGACAATATATGGGGCCGACCATCCTTCTTGTTATATAGAGGGGGTTATTATTCCCCCCCACATCGACGATACCGCAATGTATCTGTGTGCAGACCGGTGGGTGTCGGCTGCTGTGAGTCGTCCATTTCTTAATTGATTCGTTTACCTTGAAGGTTAATGTATTCTATCCTCATCCAAAGATTAATATCCACTTAAGATATTTGCAAAAAAGAAATGGGGGAATCGAAGGGTGTGTTTTTTCTTTCTGCACACCGATCGTAACCTTTAAGATTAGACTGCAAGAGTTTACGGTGTGTGATCAGCAAGATTAATATTAGGTGACAAGTTTTATGTGAAGGTTTTGGTATTTTCTAGGTTTACGTTTCCAATTCATAGTGTCATCAGAAGTAAAGTAAAAAAGCAAACAAAAACAATAAAAAGAAAAAAAGAAAATGAGAAAGGTCTGAAGTAGAGGGAGAACTCTGCTTCTTGAATTTTTTTTTAACTCCTTCATGATCGGTTGATTTTTAGTTTTCGAGTCAGTTTTTTCCTCTCCCTCTTCCAAGAGTCAAACTTTTTTATTTTTCTGTTGACATAAGCTGATTGAAAGCTTTTTTTGTGGGATGAGTTGTAGTTTTATAACTTACCTAAGAGCAGAAGAAAAAAAATGCAGTGAAAGAAACAGAATTCTGCCATTACGCTTTTGGGTTTTGTTTTTGCAACATTCATTGTTCTGTTAAAATTACCTGGTGATGATATTCTTCAGGTCTGTACGATTATGGCGAGACAAAACTTGTAAAGTTAATTAAATATTCGAGTGCTCGTTACTCAAATCGAGCATGAAATTCAGTGGGAGACTCGAGCATTTTTCCTGAAGACTAACAAGAGGGCTGGGGAAGGGGCAGGAAAATTGCAGAAATGGATGGAAAGAGCACTCAAATGGAATGGGAACAGCATGGGGTAGATGCCTGGATGCATCTCTGATTCCCAGGTCGCTGCAGGGAATGAAATAAAAAATTAAAAAAAATAATTTGCCAACCAGCCAAGGTAAAGCAAAGAGCTTTTTGTCATAATTTGTCAATGATAGTTTCGGAAGCCATGTCATCTGCTGGTGTAAATCCACTGTGTGACCAAAGTCAGCGCAGCCGCCTACCAGGAAATTTTAGAGCACTTCATGCTTCCCTCTGCCGACAAGCTTTTTGGAGATGGAAATTTCATTCTCCAGCAGGACTTGGCACCTGTCCACACTGCCAAAAGTACCAATACCTGGTTTAAAAACAACAGTATCACTGTGCTTGATTGGCAAGCAAACTCACCTGACCTTAACCCCATAGAGAATCTATAGGGTATTGTCAAGAGGAACATGAGCGACACCAGACCCAACAATGCAGACAAGCTGAAGGCTGATATTAAAGCAACCTAGGCTTCCATAACACTTCAGCAGTGCCACAGACTGATCGCCTCCATGCCACGCTGCATTGATGCAGTAATTGATGCAAAAGGAGCCCCCACCAAGTATTGAGTACATTTATTGAACATACATTTCAGTAGGCCAACATTTTGGATGTTAAAATCATTTTTTCAAGCTGGTGTTATAAAGTATTCTAATTTACTGAGATAATGACTTTTGGGTTTTCATTGGCTTTAAGCCATAATCATCAACATTAACAGAAATAAACACTTGAAATGCATCACTCTACAGTATTTGTAATTACTCTATTTAATATATAAGTTTCACTTTTTGTTTTGAAAAACGGAAATAAATTAACTTTTTGATGATATTCTAATTTTGCGAGATGCACCTGTATTTTGGTAAGGTGTTAACCCCATCTATACCAGAGATCTCTGGGCCTCTATATTTGGGATCTATAGCATATTAAGTGCACTCATGAGATTGAGCTATCTTAGTTATTAGTATACTGTAGATTTACAGTATCCTTTTTTTCATATATGGTGTCATGTACATTGGCATCGACATTAATATAACTTAGGTGGGTGGATGGGAGAAGACGAGCACCGGGCCTGTAAAAAACCCAAAACATGGTCTTGCTGCCTTCATCCCCTCAATAACTTACAAGTGCTTTTAATTTATGTAAGTAATAAGTTCAGGCTCTGTCACAATTCTGCTGTTCTATAACTTGCCATATACTCCTTTCCAATAGGTGGTTTCTCTTCATCAGTATTATGCCAGCACTATAGGTGCTGGATTTTTTTTCCGTTTGCTTCTCAGCATGCGGAGTATTAGCCATTATAGAATGGTCCGAGCTGAATGCCAGCCTCCATGTTAATGCCTGTATGAAATGTGACAGACAAAAAAGTAGGAGCAAAGAGACAAATCCACTCTCCCACTTTCCGTAATCTTATGGAGTCTCTGCTGCTGGACATGGTTTACACTTGACAACAGGCAAATGGGATCAAGTTGTCTGAAAGTACTAGGACCATTTAAGCCTCTAAGTATTTTGCAATTTCTTGTGGCTAGTGAGTGGGCAATAAGGGGAACTGGTCTGTTCAAAAAAACATGCCATACACTCAACTATAAGCCACACAGCTGCCAGGTACACAGTATCATAGAGCATCCAGGTAGATTTATACAGTCTCTAGATAAATGGTTTCATAGCATCTGTGCCAACAGCCCTGGTGGTCTAGGGAACAGAGGGGATCTGTAGCCATAGCTTGCGGTCAGTGGTTTATTTACATCTTCACCCTCCGGGTGGTCCCAAATAATGTAATGCTCTGAGTACTGAGGCTTAATTAAAAACTGCCCCCCCTCCCCCCGAAAAGTGCCAATTATAATATAGGCATTTTCTTATGTGGCAGAGGAGCACATAGGGTCTGGGTCAGACTGCTACTTCTGCACCCCTATAGCTATACCCATGGTTTATTCACTGAGCAGATAACCAAGGGTGTCTATGCCCAGCTAATCAGGGGGAAGGGAATATTTGAGCATTGCTGCCATCGACCTGAAAAGATACAGTGTTCATGGTAAATCCCTCATGAGCATTTTGTAGACTATCCGCAAGTTTGGCAGCTGCACTTTAATAGAGACTCATAAATAATAACTGTCGGGCAGCTCGCCAAATAGGATTCAGCAGCACTTACTGGTCCCAGTGGTCGTCACACGACCGCAAGTTGACTCTAGTTGGCACATAACCGCTATTATGCACATCTCATATGTGAGGTCGTGTGACGACCACAGGAACCACTAAGTGGAGCCAAATCCTAGAGGTGTGTACAGTTGTGTGAAAAAGTGTTTTCCTGATTTCCTATTCTTTTGCATGTTTGTCACACTTAAATGTTTCAGATCAGCATGCAAATTTAAATATTAGACAAATATAACACAAGTAAACACAAATATGTAGTTTAGAAATGAAGGTCTTTATAATTAAGGGAAAAAGAAATCCTCACCTACAGGGCCCTGTGTGAAAAAGTGAGAAACCAAACCTTTGGCCAACAACAAGGAGCCCTGGACAGATGGGTCCTAGACCTGCCGAAACATTCTTCCTCCTGGCGTTCCAAGTTGCTCCAGACAAATGTTCAACGTGCACAATGTGTACTTCAACATCAGACTACATTTTCCTCATTGGTTCTCTTACTCTTCTCTAGAGGACCCGATGACCTTCACCGCTAGAACACATGGCTGTACTTTAACAATAGGCCACAGGTCTGTTTCTCTCCTTACGCCAGCCGCGCTTGTGACCGGAACTGGTATCTCACGGGATGATGCCTTCTCACTTGGCACTAGCGTCCCGCCGGACAGGGAAGCGATCACTTCCTCCATAAAGTCATCATCCCCTGCTTCATGAGGGCCATTAATTTCAACAGCCGACCACTGCTACTACTGGCCCTCGAGGGAATCTTGAACAGTGCCTCCAATTCCTTTTAGGAAAAACACACAGGCCTTCTGGTCATGAAGGTAACAATCCTTCCAAAAATAACAAAGGCGAGGAGCCTTAAACTGTGTCCTGAGACTCGACTGGTCTCCAGCCTTTAAATAGGGGTTTCTCGGAACTCGACCCCTCAAAATAGCCTGCTGGACCAACTGAGTAACTGCAACTGCCCAGAGGGCACCATGGTCACTGCTCAGGTGTCTCCTGGAATTTCTCCATCTTCTTCCAGACTCTTATCAGGCAGAACCAAGCCACTTCCAGATTAAGTCATCACTGGAACTACCTGCACATCTGCATCCATCTCCTAAGTGAAGTGAAGGCCCTAAGTCCTTCCTGGAGCTCTTATACCATCTTTCTCCCTTCGACATACCAATGCTCAACACTTCTGAGGAATTCACTGCAGATTCCTTGGGTTGACAACTGAGCACAATACAAAAGTTGCTGGCCTGCCTTACTGAATGAGATGAATATGAGGCTTGCATACCTTCTGCAGGGGGATCCACTTCTTCATGGTCCTCTGGAGTGGTCATGAACTCTCCTGTTCCCTAAGCAAGGTACACTGCATGTCTCCCTTCAGGCTGAACCACAATAACGGGATGGTAGTATCTCCGGAACTACTTGATTGTGGAAATCAGGTCCCCAGGGCAGACAAAACACTCCAAATCCCCTCCAGTATTTGTCCACTGCATATGGGTTCCCATATTTGCTCTTACCACTCATGTCCTCCATCTCCTCGTCATCACCCCAAAGCTCATTCACCATGCAGGTTGTGCCATTTCCATGGGGAGCCTCATGCTGCACTCCTCACCTCTCACGCTTCACAGGGAAAATGGTGCCAGAAGCTTCTAATGCTGCGCTTCCAGCGCATCCAGCCTTGTCTCTTCTTGGGCGGCCCAAGAACTCCTGACGCGACTGCCGCTTCACACTTCACTCTTGGTGGCTCCTCCTTCAGACGTGCCCCCTTCCATGCTTCGGGCCGCCATCTTGGGCTGCATGCATTCTGGCGTTCTTCCATCTTCTTCCTGTGCCATATCTTCTCTACTTTCTTCGTGCAAGGTAGTCGCATCCTGCCAGCTGCGCCTAATGTAAGATGCCCAAGCGAGGTAGTCGTGGGTGAGATTCGGTCCCCACTCACTCTGGCATCATACAGACAAGGTATGTCTCAGTCTTGGTTTTCTGCTGAGTATGTGGTGCTTTCCACTTACTTCTGGCCTGCAGGCCTCTTCTGACTCCAGGAATCCTTCTTCTGGAATCAGGGCAGCAAATAATCCAGGAGACCCGTGGTTCATAAAAAACAAACTTTTACATTGTGAATGGCAGTCTGTGCAGCATTTACAAGCAGATGCAAAGTATAAGACCCAACAGGTTGACATCGTACCCACAGATACCAGATACAACTTCAGCCCTGGTTCTCGGTATATGTGTCATGTCCCTCTCAATGGCTTTCCTAGCCCTAGGGAATCTTGCTCACCTCTTACAGTATATCCGGATTGCAATACCTTCCGCCCCATGTAATCTGAGTCCATCTTTCACTGTAGCTTCACAAGCTGAGTATGCCTCTGGCCCCCGACGTCCATCTCGAGGTTGCCCCAGGCCATTTGAGAGCATCACACAGAAGGGTATTTGCAGCAATCCACTGCCCCAAGTATTAGGCTCACGCTGTCCCTAGCAGCCTTAGTACTGCTACGTTACTCACTGCTGCTCTCACACAGATTGAACCTGTCATTTCCTGGACATGCCACTAACACTCAGTTCCTCCTCCCAAACTGGGCTGGCTTTTAGCCCTAAACCTACACTCCACATAGTGACATCTTGTGACCTTTAGTTATTACTGCAGCCCACAGGGGAATTACAATTGTTATAGCAAGGAAACATATCAGGAACAAAACATTATTCACATTCTATACCACATTAGCATTGATGTCTTCAAGGGGAACACAGCAGCTGGTTCATCTCCTTACACAACTTCCTGGGCATAAACTATAGAACGTCTCTGGGGCATTTGCATTTTTTCCTCTGTCTCGGGTCAATGAAAACACAGCCATGCCCACAGAAAAGTTCTGTGGTGTAAGGTACAATTTGCATCTTTATTACCGGGTGACATAACTTTGGAATGAAGGGGCACAGATGAGAAAGAAAAACTGTTCCAGAAGCAATGGAGAAGCAGCAAATTAAGTTGAAAAAATCCAGTGAAAAGTTCCCTTTAAATAATGGAGGTCCTCCATCGTCAGCCTGGTCAGATCATCCTTGTGGAATTGAGGTGTTTGTGAACTTGTCTGCCATACGGACTGTGGACACGCACCCTTATAGTCACCCATGGGGGCAGTGACTTGAATCTTGTGGGTCCCTCCCTATACCAAAGCTGGAAAGAGGCTCCTAATAATTGCAATTCTTTAATAGTAATGGTCTTTTCATATGGGCCAAAGGGGCCTTTTGGCCTCCCTAGGCTCCAGAGCCCGGTTGCTATTGCTTTTGTAGTTATGTCCCTTCACGGGGGCATTTATTATCCTGTGATGAACGTTGAGACTTTTGATGAGATGTTTCTCCATTTGGGATCGAATAAAAGATCTGAACCAGTGTCCCTCTTACTGATGCCTCCATATGTGGCCCCTTGGGTCCAGGAGCAATGGCAGCCTTTGTACCCTCCATAGTTGACTTACACTTGATCTTAGCCTTGGGTCGAGAAGTCACTATCCGCATTATAGTTCTACCCTTACGACCATTATTGCTTTACACCATAAGTACTTAAAGGGCAATGAACAATTGGGAAATAAAATCCTACACAACCCTCGGGCCACTCTGCGTAACTTTGTGCCATTAAAGATGAAGATTTCACCATCTTAATTTTATATGTAAATAGGAAACACAAACTGCGGCATCCGGAGATGACGGGAGTTTCGTCTGAGCTTAAGGGAATAATTACTCGCTTTCTATGTGTAATGATCTCCAGGGAATCATCTCATCAATATGCGAGAGCTCACAATACTCCAGGACGCATAATATACAAGCGACTCCGCCACACAGCGACCCGTTAATGTGTTGATTAATCGATTGTGAAGGCTTTTAAAAACACCATAGCTGAAAAAGGAACAAACTAAAAGTCACCACTTAAATTGACAGCGCACGCCTGTTTGCGTCATTCTTGTAAAGCAGCTCCATCTATTGGCGCATCAGTGAGCAGAAGAAAACTCTTCATTGATGAAAACCCGTGAGAATTGTCACTTAGACTTCTAATCTATAGATAGGAGTAAAAAAATAGTTTAACTGAGAATTTTTAACTAGCCTACACTAATTCCACATTACTGCCATATTGACTTCAGATAAGGGTTTAATCCTCGTCTTCCTCTATTGATCAACTTGAATCTGACTTTGTGTACAGGTTGAGCGGCTCTTATCTTTGCCGAGAGGTCAGCGCATCCCCCACTATCTGTAGCTTCGCTATTATTAATGAGTTAATGGTCTGTAGGGTCTTAATGAAGAATATGGTAATGAGGGACGCAGCAGCAGTGACTTCTCTCCTGGGACTGGTGCTGTTTAATTAAAGCCGCTTTTCCTGGGTCATTAACTATAGAATTACCTGTGGACGAGACGATAACGACTTTGTCACAATACTAATTAATGTCCTATATAGCCTGAATGTCATTTCATCTTCTAGTTTAGATACCAAAAAAAATGTGACTGTGACCCAAGACTGTGCAGGCAGCACATGATGAGAGTTGTAGTATTACTTAAGAGCCACAAGGTGAGAACCTCTGCATTGGTTTGAACTCGAAGAGCGGATTTATATTTTGGGGCCCCATGGTGACTTTGGAGCACAGATCACGCTATGGCTTTGCTACATTGCAGCATTTAATGTGATTTTGGTCATATTGCAACCCACAAGATGCCACAACTTCGACATTCAATGAATCAAAATAATTTGGATTTTTTTCTTGTAGTAACTTGCAGATCATAACATGACCGCATTCACTTATACATGAGAGTGATGAGCTCCCTGCAGGGTCGGACTGGCCCAGCGGAGGATCGGAAAATTCTCTGATGGGCCCAGTCACTTACAGGCATGCTTATAAGAAACCATCAGGATGGAACAGCATTTCGTACTCTACAAAAAGTGAGCTGCAGCCTGCAGCAGACGACTGTGTCAGCGTTGATGCGTGAGCTACTTTCTCCAATTGTTTAACTCCTGGATGAGCCGTGTCAGTACATATACTATATACTACCATGGCCAAAATCACCGCAGCCACCTCCTAAAGCTGAACCTTTCTATCATGCCAAGATTTGAAACTTTCTAATAGACCTCTGTTTTCTATTCTTGACTATTATCAAGATCTCTGCTTGCTGTCAATTGGCAAAAACACTCGCCGACAAACCGAAAATCACCACAAATCCCACAGAGCTTGTTGCAACTGCTTTGGATCTTGGACATTTTTTTTAGCAAATTAAAAGGGATGTGCGGCACCGCTCACTTTTGCATTGGAGGTGAGTGGTGCCCATGACATTACAAAGCCAAATGCCTGCTAAACTGCATGCACAGTACCTACCGTACATGTATAAGGTTTGTAATATCATCAGAATAACTCGCCTCCAATGAGGAAATGAGCGGCGCCGGACAACCCCTTTAAGAGCTATGTCCCTATCACATAGTTGATAGTTTGCTGCAATGTTTCACCATAAAGCATTTTCTGTAAGCAGCAGCACAAATCTCATTCCTGTTGGGAAGAGGGAGAACTTGTGATGTTCCTCCCTAATAAAACATGGAAAACGCAGGTATAAAAATCATAACCGAGATGATTCTAGAAGAAAATGTTATCACAGGTAGGAGAAAATATTTTGATTTCACGACTTGTCACTAAGCTTAAGTTATAACATATCCTAAATGACTTGTATATTTTTTTCTTTCCCCTACTGGTTTGCCTATGTTAGTGTCAGTATATACTGCCCTTCTGTCATTGCGTTCCTGATTCAGGAGGCTCAGCATGAACAGCAATCTTGTTTTCTACCTGACTCAAAAGTTAAGATGGTTTATACCAATGGACCAGGATGCCCAGAATACATCGATCTCTGGTCCTGGGGTGTACGGACCTGGACTCACAGTTCAGTTTTTTATGTACCAGTTTTGTTGTTTGGTCTCTTATAGGAGGGATCAGCGGGTAGTCACCCGGTACAGAGAAATGCTCTCAGATTTGCTGCATAATTTAAGGACATATACACCTCTCCTCCGCTTGATCACTGGTGCATAATGGGAAGAGAAAGGAGAAAAACAGAGAGATTAACCCATTGATAAGATCAAATTCGTTACCATTTCTCCAATACACAGATGCATCGCAGCCAGATCAATTTGGTGGGAAGATGACCTATGATCTGGGTGATCTGTTCGCTTTTTTGGAAACAGCGACACTCTTGTTCATGGCTATGCCTGGTATTGCAACTCGAGTACATACAAGTGAATACTAATTACAAACAAACAACAGGGATGCATAACTAGAAGGAAGAAATGTTCATTTACAGAATAATGGACTAGCCCTTTAAGACGTAAAAAGGGTTGTATGGGACTTTAAAAACAAAAGAACAAAAAAAAGCCCTCTTAAAAAAAATTGGCTCATCTGAGGTCTATCCGTGCCCCGGAAAGTGAATTCTACACCAGCTGTGAGCTGCCGTGTATTTCAGCTACAGTGCAGTATATTTTTGGCGAAACCGTCACTTTTATGAAAAATAATTGGGTAAATAGTTACATTTTCGTAAAAATGGCATTTGCGACAAATGTTACGATTCTTTTTTACATAAAAACTGACTTACAAGGAATGATAATTTCCCCCTTTGTATTTCACTATTTAATATCTCTGCTTGCTGTCACCTGTACAGACTTCATAGTTTTCATAGCTATGAGTGTTTTACAATAATATTTAGTCCAGACATTCAGACACACAGATGCATTGTACCAAACTAATATGGCAGAATAGATTTGTGCAGCTTGTTTCTTTTGCTCAAAGAGGATTGTCTATACTGATACACTGTAACAAAGTCTCAGCTGTGTAAGCAGGATTGAGTAAATTGAAACAATTTGTTACAATGTAACAGGTTAAAAGCATTATGCCCCGCTGTTTAGCTTACAGAGGAATATGTCTGTATGGAAATTCACATGTATAGATTTTACAGTCGACGTTCTGTGTTGTTCCGAAACATTACATTTTTTTACCTGTTTGTAGTTATGATTCTTCCCTCAGCTCTGAGATTTCCTCCGGTGCTAAAATATTCAGAAGTTTTATACAATAAAGTCAGATCAAACAGCGACTCCAGCTGCCATTTCAGGACTGAGGAAGAAACTGAATTTGTGATTTCATTATCCAGTTTTCCAGAAAAAATGTTGTTTATTCAATTTTATATTACTTCATTATACAGCTTTTTTAATATAAACCAATGATGATACACAATACACAGAGTGTCAATACAAAGCACCTGTGCCCAATCAGGGGATTAAATACAAAAACCCATGCAGCAAATAGATATACCCTACAGAGAAATACTGCATAAACCAGGATACCAAAAAATCTAAATTTTATTGAATCATTAAAAAACCATATTAACAAACATGAACCAAAATGATTGAAAGGTGAATGCTACAAAGAGGGGCCTCAGATCGGAGGCTAAACACATGCTGTTATGATTACCATTATCCACATATATATACATTGGTGTGAATAGCAAGTCCGTAAATAGGAACAATACACTAGGCTGGTAGAAAACATCCAGCACCAACACCCATTGCAGAAATGAAAAACATTAAAAGTTAAATTGGAGCATAGTTACCTCAGACCTGCGGCGCCACCACCCCAACGCGCGTTTCGGCATGCGTGCCTTCTTCCGGGGGGACCGGAAGAAGGCACGCACGCCGAAACGCGCGTTGGTGTGGTGGCGCCGCAGGTCTGAGGTAACTATGCTCCACTTTAACTTTTAATGTTTTTCATTTCTGCAATGGGTGTTGTTGCTGGATGTTTTCTACCAGCCTAGTGTATTGTTCCTATTTACGGACTTGCTATTCACACCAATGTATATATATGTGGACAATGGTAATCATAACAGCATGTGTTTAGCCTCCGATCTGCGGCCCCTCTTTGTAGCATTCACCTTTCAATCATTTTGGTTCATGTTTTTTAATATGGTTTTTTAATGATTCAATAAAATTTAGATTTTTTTGTATCCTGGTTTATGCAGTATTTCTCTGTAGGGTATAGCTTTTTTAATATGTAGCTGTCTCTTTTTAAAGGGACCAACCGTAATTGGATGATTAACTTAAAAGATCTTTAATGGGCGGGATGGTCTATTCTCTCTTTAATCCATTATCAATTAAGCAGGTAAAAGGTCTGGAGTGGATTCCAGTTATGGCATTTGCATTTGGAAGCTGTTAATGTAAACCCACAAAATACTGTCAAAGGAGCTCTCAAAGGAAGAGAAACAGGCCATAATTAGGCTGAAAAAAAGAAGAAATCAATCAGAGAGATAGCAGAAATGATAGGAGTGGCCAAATCAACAATTTGGTACATTCTGCAATAAAAAGAGTGCGCGGCAGAGCTTGGGAACTCAAAAAGGCCTGGACGTTCACAGAAGACAACAGTAGTGGATGATGGCCAAATCCTCTTCATGGTGATGAAAAACCCCTTCATAACATTCATCCAAGAGATGAATGCGCTCCAGGAATTTGGTGCTTCAGTATCTACTATAAAGAGAAGACTTCATGAAAGCAAATACAGAGGGTTGACCACAAGGTACAAGCTATTAATCAGCCTTAAAAATAGAAAGGTCAGATTAGACTATGCTAAAACATTTCTAAAGAAACCGCCCAGTTCTGGCAAAGCATTCTTTTGACAGATGAAACCAAGATCTAACTGTACCAGAATGATGGGAAGAGGAAGGTACAGAGAAAGCTCGGAAGCACACCACATGTGGTATCCCACAATGTGGTCATTTCTATGGGATACCGGATATACAGTATAGTGTGTTTTCATATAAATGCTGTGAATTTTTTATGTGGACTGTGCATTTTAAATACATTGTGAGACCTGCTGACAGGCAGCACAAAAAGGGTTAATCTTCTCACAGGTGACCCAGCTCTGTTTTAATATACAGAAGGTTCTGGAAATATGCCTCAGGGCAGTCAGCCAATGACTGCAGCTCTACAGTCACATAGAAGGGGGAGGAGCCAAGTCCTGTGAGATAGTTTTACTTTGAAGTGGCAGTTGGTGGTCAGACATCTTAAGAAGAGGAAGCCATTTTGTAGGTGAAGGAATTACCGACCTGCTCCCTAACTGCTTTGCTTAAAAAGGGGACTGACACGATAAGAAGAGTTAATAGTCTTCATATGAGGAAGACTACCATTGCACCTCTAGGAGGAAGAATTATCTCAGGGCAGAAACAGAGCACAGTGCTGAAGAAGAAATATTCAGACTTAATAAAACCAGAGGTTACGAAGATCTGCCTGTCTGCTGGTACACAGCAATCATCAACCGTGAGTGTAATCCTGTACCTCAGTTTCCTGCTGTTTGTAAATAATTTTCCCCATTACCATCAGTAAAAAGACTTCTGTTTTAAATTCTTATGGCTGCTTCATGACTGGGGCTCAAATGCACCAACTACTACCACCATCATCATCTTCTGCCTAGAGGCAGTTACTGTGCAAACACTGTATTGTGGAGTTTCCTGTGGGTGTGTAATTTGAGAAGGAAAGACTCTTCTCCTGACAAAAAGCTTGGCCACCGTAAGATACATCATACCCTGTCAGGAGTACAACCCTCAGCCATACACCACAAGAGATCTCCACATCACATCCTCTGTAAACATAGTGGAGGCAGTGTGATGGCATGAGCATGTATGGCTTTCAGTAGCACTGGGTCACTAGTGTTTATTGATGATGTGACTAAAGACAGAAGCAGCCGGAAGAATTCTGAAGAGTACAGGGCGATACTTTCTGCTCAACTTCCACAAAATGCAGCAAGATTGATTGGAAGGTGCTTCACAGTAAAAATGGACAATGACCCAAAGGATACTGCAAAAGCAACCCTGGACTTTAAGGCAAAGAAGAGGAATATTCTACAATGGCCAAGTTAATCATCAGATCTCAACCCCATCGAGCAGCATTTCACATGCGTAGAGCCAAAACTTAGAGCAGAAAGACTCACAAACAACAACTGAAGTCAGCTGCAGTAAAGGTCCAGTAAAGCATCACAAAGGAGGATACCCAGTGTTTGGTGATATCTGTAAGGGGGACCGGGATGGTCATGTGCTTCTCTCTTGATTAGAAAAATGGTTCTAACTTGTGTATATAAAAAAATATTTTATTATGTATAGAACCTAATAACCACAAAGGTGCACGGTTAATGTATTGCTATGATATGTGGATGACAATCTGGTCTGATAAATGTATTAGATATAAGGAAAGGAGAAGATTACTACATAGGACATAGGTTTAGATTTAGCTATAAGATAGGATTGGGTATAGTGCAATGGTGGACACAATAAGTTCAGGAAGCAGACAGGTTTAGGATAGAAACAGTTAATGTGTTCAGGAACAGCTCCAGTGTGGGAGGCGCAGGGCAGTTAACAAGAGGAACACCTCATGGTTAGTGCAGTCAGAGTAAGAGATTAGCTGGAGAGAGCAGTAGTTGGAGGTCTGAGGGCAAGAGGAGCACGGGCTATTAATCAGCAACAGAATGTCAGCAATAAACTACGAGCAGACATTCCTTGACCTTCCGGGTCCTACGGTCCAACTGAGGCACTGAAAAGCGTGCCTCAATATCTTCTTAGGAGAAGAAGTCAAACGGGCAATCTCATATGGGAGTTGGGACGCAAATCATGGAAGCTGCAGAGCCATATGGAGTATCCCGGAGGTCCGAGATGCCAGAGCGGAAAGGGATAGCTTAGGGCGAGCGAACAGTGGACATCAGATCGTGTTGTGCTATGGACTTTGTAAACGGAACAGTTTGTGCCCTATACAGTAAAGTAAACTTCTTTATTGTAAAATGAATTTGATGTCCCCTAATGTGTGTTCGGCGGTTCCTGAAGTTCAAAAACCGGAGACAGCAGAGGCCTGCGACCAAAACGTGAGTTTTACGCACCACATGCATAGCACAGGAGAATCGGGACACAATTTTTATCTGGGGAGCCAGGGAGTGAAAATATAGCAGCTCCTCACCCATGACTACCACCCTGTGCACTTAACACGTCCATCGCTTCCAGACTGCCTGCATAAGATTCTCTGCAAAGTATTAAAAATGAACATTTTAATTATGTTAAAGTCAATTTGTCCAATTACTTTTAAGCCCCTAAAATGAGGAGGCTTTGTAGAAAATAGTCGCAATTCCTAAACATTCCAAAGAATATTTTAATTAAACCTGCAAATTGTCTCTTCAGAGAGGAGAAGGACTAGAACTCTAGTGCCGCCAAATGAAAGTAGCAATCCTAAAAGTCAATATCGACCCGCTTATAAGCCTTGTCATATGACTTAGAAGAAAAGCCAAACCAGAATCCCAATTTGCAGACACGGTGTTTCGGGGTCCTGCCCCTCGTCAGTGCAAAGTGGAGATCTGGTTTGGCTGAGTAATATTAATGAAACCTAAAATTCTACACTTCAATCGTATAGACCCTGAATGTCTATCTGATGTCCATTTTTTCCCCTCTGGTATGCACTGAATGTCTCCAGCTTCTCCTAGACCCTGAATGTTCTTCTGATCTCCATTTTTTTCCTCTGGTATGCACTGCTCACCCTCAACTTTTGTTCCATAATGTACTTCACTTCACTTCTCTGGTGTCTTCCATGCATACCTCTGAGTGGTCAGTCTAATCCCTCCTCCCCCTTTTATGATCTTTGCTTTACTCTAAACATGTGTTCTGGCCACACATGCTCTCACAGCTGAACCCACTTTCCAACACGGAACGGAACGGAATAGCAAACCTCGACAATGTTTTGGTTTCTTTTCTTTTTCACTCTCATACTACTTTCCTTCTTACAATCTCCTGCAATCCCTCCACCTAGTAAAATTTATTAATTTCTCCCTCAATACTCCCCAGCCATCTCACCTTCTCCTCAGAACTGTTCCTCCACATACAATTTCCACCTCCTGTCGCCTCCAGCTCAAAAATATCTCCAGAATCCGTCCTTTCCTCAACCTTCAATCTACTAAAATGCTTGTGCATGCCCTCATCATCTCCCGCCTTGACTACTGCAACATCCTTTTCTGCAGCCTCCCTGCTAACACCCTTGCACCTCTCCAGTCCATCCTTAACTCTGCTGCCCGACTAATCCATCTCTCTCCTCGCTACTCCTCCGCTTCCCCCCTCTGCAAATCTCTTCACTGGCTCCCATTCCCTCAGCGTATCCAGTTCAAATTACTAATACTGACCTACAAGGCCATCCATAACCTGTCTCCTCCATATATCTCTGAACTAATCTCCATATACCTTCCCTCACTTATTCGCTCCTCATCCAATCGCCTCCAAGACTTCTCCCGAATATTCCCCATCCTCTGGAATTCTCTGCCCCACCGCGTCCGGTTATCCACCACATTCGGATCCTTCAGACGGAGCCTGAAAACACATCTCTTCAGGAAAGTCTACAGCCTGCACTGACCCCGCTGCCTCCTCATCACTACCGAAGCTACCACCTCACCAACACCGGAGCTCCTGCAACCCCCAACCTACTGTCTCCTTCCCCATAATCCTGCAGAATGTAAGCCCGCAAGGGCAGGGTCCTCACCCCTCTGTATCAGTCTGTCATTGTACGTTTGTCTACTGTAAGTGATATCTGTAACTTGTATGTAACCCCTTCTCATGTACAACACCATGGAATCAATGGTGCTATATAAATAAATAATAATAAGAAGAAGAATACAATCCTTTCTCCAGACACACACGGCCACATCATGTCCTATCCTGTTCCCACCTTCTAAGGCTCTGTCTGCTACTCCTCATCTCTGGTGATGTATCCCCAGATCCTGGCCCTCCTCAACACATCCCCACACTCATTTCTACCCCCCTGCCACAATCCTCTGCACGTTTTCCCAACCATGATAACCTCATACCCATTCATCCAGCCCCAACTCCCCCGGTCCCTCTACCTGGAGCACTATGGAACACACGCTCTGTCAGCAACAAACTGCCATTTATCCATGACCTCTTCATTACCAACAAACTCTCCTTCCTCTGCATCATTGAAACCTGGCTCACCCCCTCTGACTCAGCCTCTCCAGCTGCACTTTCATATGGCGGATTCCACCTCTCTCACACCCCTCGCCCCAGCAACAAAAGTGGTGGAGAGTTGGCTTGCTCGTGTCCGACACCTGCTCCTTTACTCCAATCTCGTTACCACCCTCCTCTGCTCTTCCCTCGTTTGAGGTGCACTCCGTCCGCATCTATTCTCCCTCCAAACTCCAGCTGGCTGTCATCTACTGCCCCCCAGAACTAGCCATCTCCACCTTTCTTGACCACTTCATCACCTGGCTACTTCATTTCCTCTCTGCTGACATCCCTACTATCATCATGGGTGACGGCAACATCCCCATTGACACTTCCACCTCAGCTGCCTCTAAACTTTTATCACTGACTGCCTCCTTTGGCCTCACTCAATGGTCCTCTGAGGCCACTCACAAAGATGGCCACAGGCTGGACCTCATCTTCACCCGCCTCTGCTCCATTACTAATCTCACTAACTCTCCCCTCCCCCTGTCTGACCACAACCTACTGACATTCTCTTCCCTCTCCTCTCCCAGTGAGCAACCCCCACTCCACAAACTCACTCACCCTCCCAGAAATCTAAAACACCTCAATTTACAATCACTCACGGAGACCCTTCTCCCTCTTACAGACATAGCCTCCCTTCATAACACAGATGCTGCTGCCACTTTTTATAATACCACAATAACAGCAACACTCGATTCAGCCGCCCGCTCATGCATAGCAAAACTCGTACCCTCAACAGGCAGTGCTGGCTGACCAGCCTGAACAAATAACTGAGACGGGCCTCCAGGATCGCTGAGCGGAGATGGAAGTGATCCCGCTCTGCCGATCACTTCACTGCATACAAGCAGTCCCTCGCCAGCTTCAAGTCCATGCTCACTGCCGCAAAACAAACTTACTTCTCATCTCTCATATCCTCCCTGTCTCACAACCCTAAACAGCTTTTCAACACTTTCAATTCTCTACTCCGTCCCCCCACACCTCCTCCCTCCCCTCTCATTTCTGCTGAAGACTTTGCCTATTTCTTTAAACAGAAGATCGATATGATCAGAGAAAGCTTCGGCCCACAGCGCCCAATGCCCCTCTTAGCTGGTCAACCCTGTTCCCCCAAAACCAGCTTCTCCATCATGACAGAAGATCAGCTCTCCACCCTCCTGTCAAGATCACACCTCACCACTTGCACACTTAACCCACTACCGTCCCACCTCATCCCTAACCTTGCCACGGTCTTCATCCCAACCCTAACACACCTCTTCAACCTCTCACTCACAACAGGTGTCTTCCCCTCATCCTTCAAGCATGCTAAGATCACACCCATTCTCAAAAAGCCCTCCCTCGACCCATCCTCTGTCTAGCTATCACCCGATATCTCTTCTCCCTTACACCTCCAAATTACTGGAACAACACGTCCATCTTGAACTGTCCCCCCCCTCTCCTCCTGCTCCCTCTTTGACCGGTTACAATCAGGCTTCCGACCCCATCACTCAACTGAAAGTGCCCTAACTAAAGTCACCAATGACCTACTAACTGTCAAGAGCAAGCGACACTACTCTGTCCGTCCTCCTTCTCCTAGACCTGTCTTCTGCCTCTGACACTGTGGACCACTCCCTTCTGCTACAGATCGTCTCATCTCTTGGCATCACAGACTTGGCCCTATCCTACATCTCGTCATATCTGACAGACCGAACATTCAGTGTCTCCCTCCCCCATACCACCTCATCACTTTGCCCCTTGTCTGTTGGTGTTCCTCAAAGCTCTGTTCTAGGACCCCTACTCTTCTACATCTACACCTTTGGCCTCAGACAGCTCATAGAATCACACGGTTTGCAGTACCATCTCTATGCCGATGACACGCAGATCTACCTATCCGGACCTGACCTCACCTCCTTATTTACCAAAATCCCACACTGTCTGTCTGCTATCTCGGCCTTCTTTTCTGCTCGCTTTCTAAAACTGAACATGGACAAAACAGAATTCATCATCTTTCCCCCTTCTCACTGTACCCCTCCACCAGACCTATCCATTAATGTTAACGGCTGCTCACTTTCCCCAGTCCCACACGCCCGGTGCCTCAGGGTGATCCTCGACTCTTCCCAAGCCCTTGCATCCTCCTGCTGTCTCAAACTCAAAAATCCAAGGCAGCAAAAGAAAAAATGGAACGCACTCACCAGTCTGATGTCCGTCATCCTCCACACCCCTCCCTGCTAAGTCTGTCCATGTTCGAATAAAGGATCAGAATTATCAGACTGGTGAGTGCGTTCCATTTTTTCTTTTGCTGCCTTGGATATTTCATGTTTGAACTTTCACTGGATACTGCACCAGACCGTCTGTCATACAGGGTCCATTACATCACTGCAGCACTGTTTGGCAATTGGACATGGTGGTCTAGGTAACGCAGCTGTGCGGAGGTGCTACTCCTGTACATTGAACTCAAACTCAAAAATATTTCCCGGATCTGCGCATTCCTTGACCGCGACACCACAAAAACACTAATGCATGCCCTTATCATCTCCCGCCTTGAATACTGCAACCTCCTACTCTCTGGCCTCCCCTCTAGCACTCTGGCACCACTCCAATCCATCCTACACTCTGCTGTCCGACTAATCTACCTGTCTCTCCGCTATTCCCCAGCCTCTCCCCTATGCCAAGCCCTTCACTGGCTTCCTATTGCCCAGAGACTCCAGTTCAAAACACTTACAATGACATACAAAGCCATCCACAGCCTGTCTCCTCCATACATCTGTGACATGGTTTCCTGGTACTTAGATACACAAAACCTCCGATCCTCTCAAGATCTCCTTCTCTATTCCCCTCTCATCTCTTCTTCCCATAAGCACATCTAAGACTTCTCCCGTGCTTCCCCCATACTCTGGAACTCTCTACCCCAACACATCAGACTCTCGCCTACCATAGAAACCTTCAAAAAGAACCTGAAGACTCACCTCTTCTGACAAGCCTACAGCCTGCAGTGATCCTCAACCTACTGAACCGCCGCACAACCAGCTCTACCCTCTCCTAGTGTATCCTCACCCATCCCCTGCAGACTGTGAGCCCTCGCGGGCAGGGTCCTCCCTCCTTATGTACCTGTCTGCCTTGTTTTTGGCTCATGTTTAATGCATTTGTCTATATTTGCCCCCTTTTCACATGTAAATCGCCATGGAATAAATGGCGCTATAAAAATGTATAATAATAAAAATAATAATCTTAGCTGTTTCATTTTAAATAAAAATTAGTGGGCTTCGGAGCTGAAATAATGAAGATTCGGCCATTGTCCAAATATTTCTGAACTTAACTCTCTCTATGTGCCTGTCTGTCTATCAATCTATGGTCTGTATATTAGAGGTATATGATCAGATTTATGGCAATGATGGGAGTAGTTCTCTCAGACATGGCAGTGCCTCTGGATGGTTAATGTAGCGCATGGTAGCTACAAGCTGGTTTGCTGTTCACATGAGCAGTGAATCCATGATGGAGGAGAATTATGAATAATCATGTTTTATAGAAAGCAGCCCAGCTAGAACATCCACAATCCAGTCACAGCCCCAGACTGATGGATTTATAGCCACCGCTCCCTCAGTAACCGCAGCACAAGGTGCATTTATGGCATCCGAACAAATGTGACGACAGAGATTGTTCATCACAAAGAGAGATCTAGGGAGAATATTATGGAAGTGGACTCTATAAATCATTACATGTGGCCACTACCCTTCCTAGAAGTGAGTTAGGTGGGGGCTGATGTGTAAGAACATATCTAAGTAATATATATGTGTATGTACATTTATAAATATATATACTGTATGTCATACAGTGCTGGGGAAATGCTTTAGGCAGGTGTAGACAAAATGCCGAAAAGTAATGCTTTGAAAACTCCACATATCAACATTGAAGGGAAAATTGTGTAATTCTGGAAAGCACAGGATGGAGAGATGTTACTGATCTGCTAATGATGAAAAATGGCAACAAACTTTTCAAATATTGAGTGCAGAAATCCCCACACTTATAGGCTTGGCTGCCATCAATGAGGTTATTAATGGTTGTCTAAGGATTGTTCTGCTGCAATTGGTAAAATCATCATGATCCGTTGCTGGCAGCTCCTATGCAATTGCCAATCAATGATGTCACAGATGAACTCAATGGGAGACAAGTCCAGAGACACTGCCGGTCATGATAGCAGGTTTAGTCCATGCAGGCTGCTCACAGTAGTACGAGCAACATGCGGCTTGGCATTGTCGTGTTCAAAAATAAGTCCAGAGATAATTTAGAGAAATGGTTGCACCAGTGGTTCCACCACCAAATCAATGTAATGTACAGTACAGACCAAAAGTTTGGACACACCTTCTCATTTAAAGATTTTTCTGTAATTTCATGACTATGAAAATTGTACATTCACACAGAAGGGATCAAAACTATGAATTAACACATGTGGAATTATATACTTAACAAAAAAGTGTGAAACAACTGAAATTATGTCTTATATTCTAGGTTCTTCAAAGTAGCCACCTTTTGCTTTGATGACTGCTTTGCACACTCTTGGCAATCTCTTGATGAGCTTCAAGAGGTAGTCACTGGGAATGGTCTTCCAACAATCTTCAAGGAGTTCCCAGAGATGCTTATCACTTGTTGGCCCTTTTGCCTTCACTCTGCGGTCAGGGTTCAGGTCTGGTGACTGTGGAGGCCAGGTCATCTGGCGTAGCACCCCATCACTCTCCTTCTTGGTCAAATAGCCCTTACACAGCCTGGAGGTGTGTTTGGGGTCATTTTCCTGTTGAAAAATAAATGATATTCCAACTAAACGCAAACCGGATGGAATAGCATGCCGCTGCAAGATGCTGTGGTAGCAATGCTGGTTCAATATGCCTTCAATTTTGAATAAATCTCCAACAGTGTCACCAGCAAAGCACCCCCACACCATCACACCTCCTCCTCCATGCTTCACGGTGGGAACTAGGCATTTAGAGTCCATCCGTTCACCTTTTCTGCGTCGCACAAAAACACGGTGGTTGGAACCAAAGATCTCAAATTTGGACTCATCAGACCAAAGCACAGATTTCCACTGGTCTAATGTCCATTCCTTGTGTTCTTTAGCCCAAACAAGTCTCTTCTGCTTGCTGCCTGTCCTTAGCAGTGGTTTCCTAGCAGCTATTTTACCATGAAGGCCTGCTGCACAAAGTCTCCTCTTAACAGTTGCTGTAGAGATGTGTCTGCTGCTAGAACTCTGTGTGGCATTGACCCGGTCTCTAATCTGAGCTGCTGTTAACCTGCGATTTCTGAGGCTGGTGACTCGGATAAACTTATCCTCAGAAGCAGAGGTAACTCTTGGTCTTCCTTTCCTGGGGCGGTCCTCATGTGAGACAGTTTCTTTGTAGCACTTGATGGTTTTTGCTACTGCACTTGGGGACACTTTCAAAGTTTGCCCAATTTTTCAGACTGACTGACCTTCATTTCTTAAAGTAATGATGGCCACTCGTTTTTATTTACTTAGCTGCTTTTTTCTTGCCATAATACAAATTCTAACAGTCTATTCAGTAGGACTATCAGCTGTGTATCCAACAGACTTCTGCACAATACAACTGATGGTCTCAACCCCATTTATAAGGCAAGAAATCCCACTATTCATTTTAGATTTTCCCAAAAATGTTGGATGGGGTTCATGTCAGGGCCTTCCCCAAGCTGTTCTCACAAAGCAGAATGCTGCAATTGTCCAAAATGTCTTGATATCCTGAAGCAGTCAGATTCCTTTTCATTGTTACAAAAGAGCCAAAGCTGACCCCTGAAAACCCCCTTCCAAAGTACACTGTGTGCAGAATTATTAGGCAAGTTGTATTTTAGAGGATTATTTTTGTTATTCATCAACAACTATGTTCTTAATCAACCCAAAAGACTCATAAATATCAAAGCTTAAAATTTTTGGAAGTTGGAGTGGTGTTTTTTTTTATTTGGCTATCTTAGAAGGATATCTGTTTGTGCAGGTAACTATTACTGTGCAGAATTATTAGGCAACTTAATAAAAACCAAATATAATCCCATCTCACTTGTTTATTTTCACCAGGTAAACCAATATAACTGCACAAAATGTAGAAATAAACATTTCTGACATGCAAAAACAACCCCCCCAAAATTAGTGACCAATATAGCCACTTTTCTTTATGATGACACTCAACAGCCTTCCATCCATAGATTCTGTCAGTTGCTTGATCTGTTTACGATCAACATTGCGTGCAGCAGCCACCACAGCCTCCCAGACACTGTTCCGAGAGGTGTACTGTTTTCCCTCCCTGTAGATCTCACATTTTATGAGGGAACACAGGTTCTCTATCGGGTTCAGGTAAGGTGAACAAGGGGGCCATGTCATTATTTTTTCTTCTTTGAGACCTTTACTGGCCAGCCACGCTGTGGAGTAGTTGGAGGCATGTGACGGAGCATTGTCCTGCATGAAAATCATGTTTTTCTTGAACGATACCGACTTGTTCCTGTACCACTGTTTGAAGAAGTTGTCTTACAGAAACTGGCAGTAGGTCTGAGAGTTGAGCTTCACTCCATCCTGAACTCGAAAAGGTCCCAAAAGATCATCTTTGATGATACCAGCCCATACCAGTACCCCACCTCCACCTTGCTGGCGTCTGAGTCGGAGTGGAGCTCTCTGCCCTTTACTGATCCAGCTTCTGGCCCATCCATCTGTCTCATCAAGAGTCACTCTCATTTCATCAGTCCATAAAAACCTTTGAAAAGTCAGTCTTAAGATATTTCTTGTCCCAGTCTTGACGTTTTATCTTATGTTTCTTGTTCAAAGATGACCGTTTTTCAGCCTTCCTTACCCTGGTCATGTCCCTGAGTATCGCACACCTTGTGCTTTTTGATACTCCAGTAACTTGCAGCTCTGAAATATGGCAAAACTGGTGGCAAATGGCATCTTGGCAGCTTCACGCTTGATTTTCCTCAATTCATGGGCAGTTATTTTGCGCCTTTTTTGCCCAACACACTTCTTGCGACCCTGTTGGCTATTTGCCATGAAACGCTTGACTGTTCAGTGATCACGCTCCAAAAGTTTGGCAATTTCAACCCTGCTGCATCCCTCTGCAAGACATCTCACAATTTTGGACTTTTCAGAACCCGTCAAATCTCTCTTCTGACCCATTTCACCAAAGGAAAGAAAGCTGCCTAATAATTAAGCACACCTTATATTGGGTTTTGATGTCATTAGACAACACCCCTCCTCATTACAGAGATGCACATCACCTAATTTACTTAATTGGTAGTTGGCTCTCAAGCCTGAACAACTTGGAGTAGGACAACATGTATAGAAAGTATCATGTGATCAAAAAAGCAACTTGCCTAATAATTCTGCACACAGTGTATTATCCATCCTCCACCAAACTTTAAAATGTGCATGATGCCATCAGGAGAGTAACATTTTCCTGGTATTCACCAAACCCAAACTCATATATCAGATTCTAGATAGAGGAGTGAGATCCATCACTGCACAGAACACATTTACACTGAGTCCAGTATAAGCGTGCTTTACACCACTCCATCTGCTGCTTGGCATTGCGCTTGGTGATGTCAGGCTGTAAGCAGCTGCTCAGCCATGAATCTCCCTGCCGGCACACAGTGTTAGCCCTCATGTTAATACCAGAAGGTGTTTGGAGTCTCAGTTAGGCCGGCCTCACACTCAGCGTATGTAAATACGGTCCGTTTTTTACGGCCGTAATACGCAGAAAAGTCCCCAAAATAGTGGTCCGTATGTCATCCGTAGGCAGGGTGTGTCAGCGTATTTTGCGCATGTCATCCTCCGTATGTAATCCGTATGGCATCCGTACTGCGATATTTTCTTACAGGCTTGCAAAACCGACATCTAATGGATTTATGTGCTCAAATGTTCGTTAAAACATATATACAGCTAAAGCACTCGCTCGTGCCTGTAAACCCCGGGTGCTGAAAGGAAAGCTGGGTGATCTGTACTTACATTGAGTCGCGGTGAGGCGCCCTCTGCTGGATGAACTCATATGAACTCGAGCGTGGGAACTTTTCCAAGGCTCCAGTTCATGAGGACATCCAGCAGAGGGCGCATCACCGCGACTCAATGTAAGTACAGATCACTCTGTTTTCCTTTCAGCACCCGGGGTTTACAGGCACGAGCGAGTGCTTTAGCACAGCTCCTGCCTGTAAAATGATTTAACCCCTTCAGATGGATTTACTTCGTGGGACGTGACAGTTCATCAGAAGGTATGTATATTGTTGGTTTATTATTTTCCAGAGCGAGGGTCTTCAGGTTTGAGAGAGCAATAAAATATTAAAACAACCTGTGAGTTTGTTTCATTAAAATACTTTTTAATAATGTGTGTGTGTTTTTTAACCCTTTCATACAATTGGATTAATAATGGATAGGTGACATAATTGACGCCTCTCCATTATTAATCTGGCTTAATGTCACCTTACAATAGCAAGGTGACATTAACCCTTCATTACCCCATATCCCACCACTACACGGGAGTGGGAAGAGAGAGGCCAAGTGCCAGAATAGGCGCATCTTCCAGATGTGCCTTTTCTGGGGTGGCTGGGGGCAGATGTTTGTAGCCAGGGGGGGCCAATAACCATGGACCCTCTCCTGGCTATTAATATCTGCCCTCAGTCACTGACTTTACCACTCTGGCGGAGAAAATTGCGCGGGATCCCATGCCAATTTTTTCCGCCATTTAACCCTTTATTTTAGCAGCTACAGCACCCAAATTTTGCACATACACACAACTAACATTAGTAGTGTGGAATATGCAAAAATAAAAGGTATATGAGATGGTTTAAAGTATGTAAACCATGTCTCATATCCTGTCGGGTTTGTGAAGGAGAAATGAAAAGCCGGCAATTGAATTACCGGCTTTTCACTAACACCGCTGCGTATTTCTCGCAAGTCACACTGCTGGTCCATGTGGAATCCGTATTTTTCTCGCCCCCATAGACTTTCATTGGCGATTTTTTTGCTCAATACGGTGACAAACGCAGCATGCTGTGATTTTCTACGGCCGTACAAGACCGTATATTACGGATGTGTAATATACGGCAGATAGGAGCTGGGACATAGGGAATCATTGGGCCATGTGTAATGCGAATTTTCCGGACGTAGTTTATGCGCTCATACGTCCGTGAAACTCGCTAGTGTGAGGCTGGCCTTATGGAGTAAGCAGAGCGTTGATGGCTTTTCTGCCCTCTGCTCCTCAGCACTTGGTGACCGGCCGCTCCACTTCATGGCTGAGTTGCTTCGGTTCCTTCCACTTGTCAATAATACCACTGACAGTTGATGGGGGAATATTTAGGAGGGACAAAATATCATAAACTGACTTGTTAGACTGGGGGCTCCTAGTACAGGACAGTTCAAGTATAAGGGTGTGACAGAGACTGTCATATACCTTCTCCTGAAGGCAATAATTGCCGTGTGATACTAACATGCGGTTGTACTGTGCTTTCATGGTAATGTAGAGGACAATAAAACATTCACATTCCTTATCTATGAACTGTTCCAATATTTATGGACATAACTGTTTATAATGGTAGTTCTGCTTCACGTCACCTGTCTTATCTATGGCATTTTTTCTGGGCTGAATTGTGCATAAATATGTGATTCTTCAGAATTTGTTTTAGTCTAAGCTTGCAATTTGTTACCATCTCTTCAGTTAAGGTACCTTCACACTCAGCAACTTTACAACGAGAACGACAACGATCCGTGACGTTGCAGCGTCCTGGATAGCGATCTCGTTGTGTTTGACACGCAGCAGCGATCTGGATCCCGCTGTGATATCGCTGATCGGAGCTAGTGCAGCGCCCCAGAGTCCTGGTCGTTGCAGTACTGTGGCTCCGCCACTATGGGGAGCTATGGTGCGTCCGATGGCACTGAAGGAGTTCATTTGATCAGGTATCACAGACACCAATACATTTCACAGCCGGGCCTCCGGGGGGAGCTAAGGGTGCTATTCATTAGGCCACTCCCCACCATAGTGGGTAAACTGGGGGTCAGGCAGGAAGTTAGAGGAGAAGCTGACTGGGTTGGAACCAGGCAACACCTTGTGGCAGAGGGTGTTGTAGGGGAAGATGCAGTAGGGTCTCTGTCAGGGGTGGGATCCTGACAGAGGCTTGGCAACGAGAACGAACGTAACGGGACCGTGCCTGCTCCGGGTAGCGGCGGTGCCCAAGAAAGGATTAGAAGAGAGATAGATTGTGCTGAGTGAGAAACGGGATCACGCAAAGGAGAAATACCAGTAGGAGTCGTGCTGTAAGACCGAAGCAACATCCTACTGTGGCACACTACCGGTGGCCGGAACGCCGAGGGAGTAGAATAACATTCAGCTTCAAGCAATACTCCAAACAGCGGCAGGACAGTCAGTCTCAGGCGGGCTGTCTAACTCAAATCACCTATGAAGTCTTGGGAGGCAATTGTGGGAGAGGGGCGTCTCTAGGGTCCCGGAAGAACTCCAGGCCTACCCGTCAAACGGGTGCCGTTCCTACCCGAACCTCAGGGAGGGACGGAGGATTAGCAGAACATCATTTAATCGAGTTGTGAGGGAACACCAGAAACAGACACAACAGTTTGTGGGGTACTTTCCGTAAGCACAGCAGGGAAGGACTACAACACATAGCGCTAGGGGGAAGGCACAGATTTCCTCCTGTGAAGAGAACTCTGGAAGTGCCATTGGACCGGCCGGACTTGCGCAGCCTGGTGAGCCGTATTCTGGATTGAGGACTCAGAGATCTTCAGTAAAGAGGTAAAGAGACTGCAACCTGGTGTCCTTGTTATTTATCGCGACCTGCACCCCACAACTGCACCGTTACAACACCTCTTATTTCACCGGACGTCCCCCACTGACAGACAGGGCCACGGACCGAGTCTAGCCACCGTGACAACCCCAGGACTGAGACCTAGAGGCCCGGCTCCGGGTACCCCTAGGCCCTGCGGCGGTGTGGGGGCGCTCCACTAGAAGTCCAGAACTTTATTTCGTCGCTGATGACCCGCTGTCATCGCTGGATCGGCGTGTGTGACGCTGATCCAGCGATGTGTTCACTTGTAACCAGGGTAAATATCGGGTTACTAAGCGCAGGGCCGCACTTAGTAACCCGATATTTACCCTGGTTACCATTGTAAAAGTTAAAAAAAAAAACAGTACATACTAACATTCTGATGTCTGTCACGTCTCCCGGCGTCCACAGGGTTAAAACTGCTTTCGGCAGGAGCACTGCTAATATGCACGCGCTGCTGCCGAGAGCTTCCCCCTGCACTGAATGAGCCAGCGCCGGCGGTAAAGCGCCAGCCGTAAAGCAGAGCACAGCGGTGACGTCACCGCTGTTATGGCCGGCGCTGACACATTCAGTGCAGGGGGAAGCTCTCGGCAGCAGCGCGTGCATATTAGCAGCGCTCCTGCCGAAAGAAGTTTTAACCCTGTGGACGCCGGGGGACGTGACAGACATCAGAATGTGAGTATGTAGTGTTTTTTTTTTACTTTTACAATGGTAACCAGGGTAAATATCGGGTTACTAAGTGCGGCCCTGCACTTAGTAACCCGATGTTTACCTTGGTTACCCGGGTGCTGCAGGGGGACTTCGGTATCGTTGAAGACAGTTTCAACGATGCCAAAGTCGTTCCCCTGATCGTTGGTCGCTGGAGAGAGCTGTCTGTGTGACAGCTCCCCAGCGACCACACGACGACTTACCAACGATCACGGCCAGGTCGTATCGCTGGTCATGATCGTTGGTAAGTCGTTTAGTGTAACAGTACCTTTAGCCACTAAAAGGTATCAACCACTGAGGACTCTCAACTCTAAATATTTTTCTAAGGTAACCTGATACACTCAGTTCAGAGATAGAGAAAGGATAGGGTATAGTTTAGTACTTAAGCCCCCGTCTCACTAAGCGAGATCGCTAGCGAGATCGCTGCTGAGTCACAAGTTTCGTGACGCAACAGCGACCTCAGTAGCGATCTCGCTTTGTGTGACACGTAGCAGCGACCAGGCCCCTGCTGTGAGATCGCTGGTCGTGTCGGAATGGCCTGGACCTTTTTTTGATCGTTGAGGTCCCGCTGGGTAGCACACATCGCTGTGTTTGACACCTTACCAACTACCTCGTTGACGACTCAGACACTGAATCGTCATAATAGCTCCCATGTGACATCGTTGTACAGGTCGCTGGTGAGATGTCAAACAGTGAGATCGCAGCTGCGATCGTTAGTAAGATCTCACTGTTTGACATCTCACCAGCGACCACATAGCGACGCAGCAACGATCCCTGACAGGTCGTATCGTTGTCGGGATCGCTTTAGCGTCGCTAAGTGAGACGGGGCCTTTAGGTAGTGATAGGAACATATGGACAGATATGCAGTGCTGGGCTTATTAGTAGATAAGATATAGGGAATTATAGGATACAGTTGAATGCTTAGCTAAGAGATAGTTAGCTACATGAGGACATAAGATAAAGCGTGATAGGTATTGTAAGTGTAATATGCTTACTGCATACTGTTAGAAGATATAGACTGTAGTTAAGAAGTGATATTAGAATGTTGGTGAAAGATTAAGTTGCCCAGCTGTCATGTGCCCTTAACAACCGTGGATGCAATCACAATACACACGTGGCTGTTAACATGTTAAATCTCTGACGGCAACATTTAACATGATTGCGCTGGAAGCTCATCACTAACTCCACCCATTGGCGCCCCAGTCAAACGATCGCGGGGCACCGATGGGTTGGTATGTTATTGCTAATATGCTATGAGCGCCACCCGGTGGCCGACGCTCATAGCGGACGCGCATTTCTGCTACACATAGCAGGCCTGATGCCCTACACATTTTTGCTATCACCGAGTTCAGAAACACCCAAACTATCAAAATAGAAAAATATTTAATCCAATCGGTAAACAGCGTACCGAGAAAAAAAATGTAAAACGCCAAAATTACTTTTCTTGGTTGCCCCAACATTGCAATAAAATGTAATAAAAGGCGATCAAAAGATCATATCTACCAAAAAATGCTATCGATAAAAACGTCAGCTTGGTGCCCAAAAAATAAGCCATTCATCCACCCCCAGATCCCGAAAAATGGATACGCTAACTCTTTCGCAAAATGCCTTTATTTTCTTATTTTGCATTTACTTTGGATTTTTTTTCATCACTTAAATAAAAAAGGTCAAGCAAAAAGGGGAAGAATTTCCTGATCTTAGGCAGACAGTGTTAGGCTGGGTTCAAACTGCGTTAAAGCAGCCCGTTCAATGCATGCATTAAACGGACTGTTAACGCAAGTGCCGAAATGTGATTGCACTAGCGCAGATAGAGCATCTGCTAGCTCTATCTGCGCTAGCGGTGATGGACCCGGAAACGCTGCAGCCCGCGTCCGAGAGTCTGTCATAGAATGATGGCATTATGGCATGCGTTGGCGATGCGCCCGAAATAGGAGTTAATTGCAGCGCTAATGGACCACGTTATGCCACGGTGTAACGCAGTCCGTCTAACAGACTGCCATAACGCAGTATGAACCCAGCCTTAGTGTGTGAGGTTCATGTCCAATGGAAGTTCAGGTAGCAGAGAGCTGGAGGAACCTACAGCACATAGCGTTCTGAGAGCATGAGATCGTACCGAATTTCCTGTGGACATATCTGTAACGTACGGGGCCTGCAGCCCAAACTAGGTACTGAAGAGTGTATCTTCATCTCTTCCATACAGAAGAAGCCGGACAAGGAACCACGTGAGGGTAATGTAGTGGATCTCGGGAGTGCTGTAGGGCTGGATGGGAAATCCCTGTGCAGGGATAATCCGAGCTGAACGAAACAGAGGCTTAAAGGGAACCTGTCACCCCCAAAATCAACGATGAGCTAAGCCCACCACCATCAGGGGCCTATCTACAGCATTCTGTAATGGTGTAGATAAGCCCCCGATGTATCCTGAAAGATAAGAAAAAGAGGTTAGATTATACTCACCCAAGGGCCTTTCCTGCTGCGGTCCAGTCCGATGGGTGTCGCGGTCCGGGGCCTCACATCTTCTTATGATGACGTCCTCTTCTTGTCTTCACGCTGCGGCTCCAGCATAGGCGTAATTTACCTTCCCTGTTGAGGGCAGAGCAAAGTACTGCAGTGCGCAGGTGCCAAGCCTCTCTGACCTTTCCCGGCGCCTGCGCACTGCAGTACTTTGCTCTACCCTCAACAGGGAAGACAAAGTACGCCTGCACCGGATTTGCAGCGTGAAGACAAGAAGAGGACGTCATCGTAAGAAGATGGGAGGCCCCGGACTGGACCGCGACGCCCACTGCAGCGGGACCGCCCCTGGGTGAGTATAATCTAACCTCTTTTTCTTATCTTTCGGGATACATCGGGGGCTTATCTACAGCATTCCAGAATGCTGTAGATAAGCCCCTGATGCTGGTGGGCTTAGCTCATCATCGATTTTGGGAGTGACAGGTTCCCTTTAAAATGTACTGTATTAATGAAACTGGAACTGGAGGGTGCTGTGCTCAAAACTGCGTGGTAAAAACTGTTGTATCTGAACTGTCCAGTAAAGTTGAATTTGTTAAAATGAACCGGGTGGTCCCTGATCTATGCACGGCTGATCATAGACCAAATGATGTGGATGCTGTGGAGGCCTCAAGCCTTAAAGTGAGTTCACTGCATTGTACACAGCAACTCATTAATGGACTGGGACACTGTTTATTTGTGGGGTGCCAGGGTGTGGAGAAGCAGCAGCTTTCCCCCTGCTACCGCCCTCGTTTTAGTGAGCTCTTTACCACCAGTCATTCTGTCACTTGTTAGTAATGACTGACAGCATGGTGAGGGGCAGAATGTTATACACCGGGGGTGAAGAGATGGATATTATACACCAGGGGCAATGGGGCCGGAGGTTATAAACCAAAGGTGAGGGGATAGATATTATACACCAGGGGCAATGGAGCCGAATTTTATAAAACAGGTGAGGGTTTAGATGTTATACACCGGGGGCAATCGGGCCGGCTGTTATAAACCAAGGGTGAAGGTTTGGATGCTATACACCAGGTACAGTGGGGCCGGATGTTATAAACCAGGGGTGAGGGTTTGGATGTTATACACTAGGGGCAATGGAGCCAGATGTTATAAACCAGGGTGAGGATTTAGATGTTATACCCTGGGGGGAAAAGTGGCCAGATGTTATAAACCAGTAAACCAGGAGTGAGGGGATGGATATTATACATGAGGAGCAATGGGGTTGGATTTTATAAACCAGGGGTGAGGGTTTGGATGTCATACAACAGGGGCAATGGGGCCGGATGTTATAAACCAGGGGTGAGGGTTTGGCTGTTATACACCAGAGGCAATGGGGCTGGATGTTATAAACTAAGGGTGAGGGGATGGATATTATACACCAGGGGCAATAGGGCCGGATGTTATAAACCTGGGGTGAGGGTTTGGATGTTATAAACCAGGGGCAATAGGGCCAGATGTTATAAACCAGGGGTGAGGGGATGGATATTGTATACCAGGGGCAATGGGGCCAGATGTTATAAACCAGGGGTGAGGGGATGGATATTATACACCAGGGGCAATGGGGCCGGATGTTATAAACCAGGGGTGAGGGTTTGGCTGTTATACACCAGAGGCAATGGGGCTGAGGGTGAGGGGATGGATATTATACACTAGGGGCAAAGGGGACGGATGTTATAAACCAAGGGAGAGAGGATGAATATTATACACTAGGGGCAATGGGGCCAGATGTTATAAACCAGGAGTGAGGGAATGGATATTATACACCAGGGACAATGGGGCCGGATGTTATAAACCAGGGGTGAGGGTTTGGCTGTTATACACCAGAGGCAATGGGGCTGAGGGTGAGGGGATGGATATTATACACTAGGGGCAAAGGGGACAGATGTTATAGACCAAGGGAGAGAGGATGAATATTATACACTAGGGGCAAAGGGGACAGATGTTATAAACCAGGGGTGAGAGTTTGGATGTTATAAAACGGAGGGCAATGGGACCAGATGTTGTAAACCAAGGGTGTGGGGATGGATATTATACACCAGGGGCAATGGGGCTGGATGTTATAAACCAGGGGTGAGGGTTTGGATGCTATTAACCTGGGGGCAATGGGGCCGGATGTTATAAACCAGGGATGACAGTAAGGATATTATACACCAGGGGCAAAGTGGCCGGATGCTATAAACCAAGGGTGAGGGGTTTATTATTATTTTTATTATTATTTATTATTATAGCGCCATTTATTCCATGGCGCTTTACATGTGGGGAGGGGTGTACATAATAAAAACAAGTGCAATAATCTTGAACAATACAAGTCACAACTGGTACAGGAGGAGAGAGGACCCTGCCCGAGATGGCTCACAATCTACAAGGGATGGGTGAGGATACAGTAGGTGAGGGTAGAGCTGGTTGTGCAGCGGTTTGGTCCATCAGTGGTTACTGCAGGTTGTAGGCTTGTCAGAAGAGGTGGGTCTTCAGGTTCATTTTGAAGGTTTCGATGGTAGGCAAGAGTCTGATGTGTTGTGGTAGAGTTCCCGAGTAGGGGTGATGCGCGAGAGAAATCTTGTATGCGATTGTGGGAAGAGGAGATAAGAGGGGAGTAGAGAAGGAGATCTTTTGAGGATCGGAGGTTGCATGCGGGAAAGTACCGGGAGACGAGGTCACAGATGTATGGAGGAGACAGGTTGTGGATGGCTTTGTATGTCATGGTTAGGCTTTTGCACTGGAGTCTCTGGGTAATGGGAAGCCAGTGAAGGGACTGACAGAGGGGAGAGGCCGGGGAATAACGGGGGCACAGGTGGATTAGTCGGGCAGCAGAGTTTAGAATAGATTGGAGGGGTGCGAGAGTGTTAGAGGGGAGGCCACAGAGCAGGAGGTTACAGTAGTCGAGGCGGGAGATAATGAGGGCATGGACTAGGATTTTTGCAGATTCTTGGTTTAGGAATGTAAGGATCCTTGAAATATTTTTGAGTTGAAGGCGGCAGGAAGTGGAAAGGGCTTGGATTTGTGGTTTGAAGGAGATATCAGTGTCAAGGATAACCCCAAGACAGCGAGCTTGTGGGACTGGGGAGAGTGGGAGCCGTTTACTGTAATGGATAGGTTCATTGGGGGGGTCGCGTGAGATGGGGGAAAGACGATGAATTCTGTTTTGTCCATGTTAAGTTTTAGAAATCTAGCGGAGAAGAAGGATGAAATAGTGGACAGACATTGAGGGATTCTGGTTAGTAGGGTGGTGATATCTGGTCCAGAGATGTAAATCTGTGTGTCTTCAGCATAGAGATGATACTGAAAACCGTGAGATTCTATGAGCTGTCCCAGGCCAAAGGTGTAGATGGAGAAGAGCAGAGGCCCTAGGATTGAACCTTGCGGGACTCCGACAGATAGGAGGTGAGGTGAGGAGGTGGTGTGTGAGTGGGAGACGCTGAATGTCCGGTCAGTTAGGTATGAAGAGATCCAGGATAGGGCCAAGTCTGTGATGCCAAGGGATGAGAGGGTCCGCAGCAACAGGGAATGGTCCACTGTGTCAAAGGCAGAGGACAGGTCCAGGAGGAGGAGGATAGAGTAGTGTTGCTTGCTCTTGGCGGTTAATAGGTCATTGGTGACCTTAGTTAAGGCAGTTTCAGTGGAGTGGTGTGACCGGAAGCCTGATTGTAAGAGGTCGAAGAGGGAGCAGGAAGATAGACGGGAGGACAGTTCAAGATGGACGTGTTGTTTCAGTAGTTTTGAGGCATAGGGGAGAAGTGATATAGGGCGATAGCTAGATACAGGGGCTTTTTGAGGATAGGTGTGATTAAGGCATGTTTAAAGCTTGAGGGGAAAACTCCAGTTGTTAGTGATAGGTTGAAGAGATGGGTTAGGGTTAGGATGAAGACTGTGGCGAGGTTTGGGATGAAGTGGGATGGGATCGGGTCAAGTGCACAGGTGGTGAGATGCGATCTTGAGAATAGAGTGGAGAGTCGATCTTCTGTAATGGTGGAGAAGTTGGTTTTGGAGGTGGAGGGCTGGGTAGTTGGGAGGAAGGGCTCTGGGGGTTGTTCACTAAAACTGTCTCTGATGTTCTCAATCTGCTTGAAAAATGAGGCAAAGTCTTCAGCTGAGATGAGTGGGGAGGGAGGAGGAGCTGGGGGACGGAGGAGAGAATTGAAGGTAGTGACTAACTGTTTAGGGCTGTGAGACAGGGAAGATATGAGAGATGAGAAGTAGGTTTGTTTTGCTGTGGTGAGTGTGGTTTTGAAAGTAGTGAGGGACTAATTGAATGTGATGAAGTGCTTGTTGGAGTGGGATCTTTTCCATCTGCGCTCAGTTCTTGGGTCAGGCTGGTGTGCCAGGGCTGTCTGTTGATTTTGTGAGCTTTGGTATGTGTGAGAGGGGCAAGAGATTCCAAAGCTACAGCTATTGTGGTGTTATATAGGGTGGCAACATCATCCACATTGTGAAGGGAACTTATACCTGTGAGAGGGAAGAGGGATTTAGAGAGTGAGTGTAGATCAAGGTGTTTAAGATTTCTGCGAGGGTGTGCAAGTTTGTGGGGTGGGGATTGTAGACAAGGAGTGGAGAGGGAAGAGAAAATGAGTAGATTGTGGTCAGAAAGAGGAAGAGGTGAGTTAGAGAGGTTAGATAGGGAGCAGAGGCGGTGAAGATGAGGTCCAGTGTGTGACCATCTTTGTGAGTGGCTGCAGAAGACCATTGAGTGAGGCCGAAGGAGGAAGTGAGAGATAGAAGTTTAATGGCAGCTGAGAGGGAAGTGTCAATGGGGATGTTGAAGTCGCCCATGATGATAGTGGGGATGTCCGCAGAAAGGAAATGAAGTAGCCAGGTGGTGAAGTGGTCAAAGAAGGTGGTGGCTGGCCCTGGGGGGCGGTAAATGACAGCCAGTTGGAGGTTGGAGGGGGAGTAGATGCGCACAGAGTGCACCTCAAAGGAAGGGAGGGTAACAGAGGGTGGAAGTGGGATTGGGGTGAAGAAGCAGTTATCTGACAGGAGAAAACCTACTCCTCCGCCATGCTTGCTGCTAGGACAGGGTGTGTGAGAAAGGTGGAAGCCACCATACGAAGCATTGATATTATACACAAGGGGCAATAGGGCCGGATGTAATAAACCAGGTGTGAGGGTTTGGATGTTATACACCAGGGGCAATGGAGCGGGATGTTATAAACCAGGGATGAGGGGATGGATATTATACACCAGGGGCAATGGGGCCGGATATTATAAATCTGGGATGAGAGGATGGACATTATATGTGGCGCCCCAGGGTCCTGGTCGTCACAGTAGCATTGCTTTCCTCACGGGGAGAGTGATGTTACGCTTGAAGGCAAGAAGGGATAACTTTAACCAGGTAACACAAGCATGCAATACATTCACACTCCAGGCCACCAGGGGGAGCTTTTGATCCTGTTTACTAGGTGACTCCCCCTTATATATATGGTAGTCTATATATATAAGAGTTCTTGCCAGGAAACAGACTGGATCAGTCTGAGGCAGAAGAGGGTTTACGGAGCTGTGTAGCCGCAGTGCAGCAGTTCCCAGAAAGAGACATTCAGAAGGCCGAATACATTGCAGTGAACGTGCAGGAGAGCAAAGCACAGGAGAGGATACCAGGGGGAGACCAGCCCCGAGCAGGCTGCTTCCTTCTGAGGCGCAGAAACCCGTAGCCGTAACACAGAGGATCGTAAGGCCCTCCACGACTTACATCAGAGACCGGCAGGACAGCTGAACTCCACATTACCTGTCTGCCTTAGTACCCAGGAGGCAGGGTGACACTCTTAGAGGCTGGGGCATGCAAGAGTCCCTATAAACCGCCTCAAGTCACCAGTCATAAGGGTCGTGTCCTATCCTATATGGGGGACAGAGAGAACAATAGAACACCTGTTAGGACCTTACTTGAAGCCCTAGGCAGTAAGGGACTACAACACCACAACGCTAGAGGAAGGCTTTGATTTCCACCTGGATAAGGGGACTCCTAACTTGCCTCCAAGCTGGTCGGATCCTGCATGCCCTATGATCTGGTGCCCTGTACTGTGGCTGCTGAAGTCTTCAGTAAATCAGATAAAGAGATTGCAAACCTGTGTCCTCGTTCTTCACTGCACCTCTCACCATCTTCCATCTACACATCGGGAGCCCTGAGGATATACTTCACCCGTGGAAAGGTATACCATCTAGCTGCCATAACATCACCCCAGAGGACCCCTTAAAGCAGTGTCGGTCCCCATTGACCGAATACCACAAGTGGCGTCACAAACATAAACTTTATTCCTTTTAAAGACCTTTCCCTTTTACATGGGCGCCCAGGGCCTCGGACCGGGTTGCCACCATGACATCCCCCTGTGAAACAGCAGGACCCGGTACCAAGTACCCAACAGCCCTGGCGGGCGACTCATCATACACCAGGGGCAATAGGGCCGGATGTTATAAACCAGAGGTGAGGGTTTGGATGTTATTCACCAGGGGCAATGGGACTTGATGTTATAAACCAGTGGTGAGTGTCTGGATGTTATAAACTGGGGGGCAATGGGGCCGGATGTTATAAACCAGCAGGAGTGAGAGTTTGAATGTTATACACCAGGGGCAATGGGGCCAGATGTTATAAACCGGGGGTGAGGGGATGGATATTATACATCAGTGGCAATGGGGCTGGATGTTATATACTAAGGGTGAGGGTTTGGATGCTATACATGAGGGGCTATGAAGTGGCATGTTATAAACCAGGGGTGGGGGTTTGGATACTATACACCAGGGGCAATGGGACCGGATGTTATAAACCGGGAGTGAGAGGATGGATATTATACACCAGGGGCAATGAGGCCGGATGTTATAAACTAGGGGCGAAGAGATGGATATTATACATCAGTGGCAATGGGGCCAGATGTTAGAAACCAGGGGTGAGGGTTTGGATGTTATACACCAGGGGCAAAAAGGCGGGATGTTATAAACCAGGGGTGAGGGGATGGATATTATATATCAGTGGCAATGGGGCCGGATGTTATAAATCTTGGGTGAGAGGATGGATATTATAAACCAGGGGCAATAGGGCCGGATGTTATAAACTAGAGGTGAGGGTTTTGATGTTATACACCAGGGGCAATTGGACTGGATGTTATAAACCAGTGGTGAGGGTTTGGATGTTATTCACTGGGGGGGCAATGGGACCGGATGTTATAAACCAAGGGTGAGGGTTTGAATGTTATACACCAGGGGCAATGGGGCCAGATGTTATAAACCAGGGGGTGAGGGGATGGATATTATATATCAGTGGCAATGGGGCCGGATGTTATAAATCTGGGGTGAGAGGATGGATATTATACACCAGGGGCAATAGGGCTGGATGTTATAAACCAAAGGTGAGGGTTTGGATGTTATACACCAGGGGCAATGAGACTTGATGTTATAAACCAGTGGTGAGGGTTTTGATGTTGCAAACTGGGGTGCAATGGGGCCGGATGTTATAAACCGGAGGTGAGGGGATGGATATTATACATCAGTGGCAATGGGGCCGGATGTTATATACTAGGGGTGAGGGTTTGGATATTATACATCAGGGGCAATGAGGCCAGATGTTATAAACCAGGGGTGAGGGGATGGATATTATATATCAGTGGCAATGGGGCCGGATGTTATACACAAGGGGTGAGGGTTTGGATGTTATATACCAGGGGCAATGGAGCGGGATGTTATAAACAGGGGTGAGGGTTTGGATACTATACACCAGGGGCAATGGGACCAGATGTTATAAACCAGGAGTGAGAGGATAGATATTATACACAAGAGGCAATGAGGCCAGATGTTATAAACCTGGGGTGAGGGGATGGATGTTATACATCAGTGGCAATGGGGCGAGATGTTATAAACCAGGGGTGAGGGTTTGGATGTTATACACCAGGGGCAATGAAGTGGGATGTTATAAACAGGGGTGAGGGTTTGGATACTATACACCAGGGGCAATGGGACCAGATGTTATAAACCAGGAGTGAGAGGATGAATATTATACACCAGGGGCTATGGGGCCGGATGTTATAAACCAGGGGTGAGGGTTTGGATGTTATACACCAGGGGCAATGGGGCCGGATGTTATAAATAGAGATGAACGGTGTTTGAGTCGAACTTCAGTGTCTGCTAGTCAGCAGAGTAGCCCAGCCACCCACCGTCTGTTTACCTAAGTACTATTTTTAACGGCATCTGGCCCAGGAAATCCTTTTGGGCCTAGACAAATTTAGTGTTACTCAGCAGCGTTCCCCAACCATGAAGCAAGCTGCACCACCTGTTTACCTAACTACTATTTTGTAACGGCATCTAGCCCAGGAAATCTTTTTGGGCCTAGTAGAATTTGGTGCTACTCAGCAGCGTACCCCACCCATGAAGCAAGCTACACCGCCTGTTTACCTAAGTACTATTTTGTTACGGCATCTAGCCCGGGAAATCCTTTTGGGCCTAGTAGAATTTAGTGCTACTCAGCAGCGTACCCCACCCATGAAGCAAGCTACACCGCCTGTTTACCTAAGTACTATTTTTAATGGCATCTGGCCCAGGAAATCCTTTTGGGCCTAGTAGAATTTAGTGCTACTCAGCAGAGTACCCCACCCATTAAGCAAGCTACACCACCTGTTTACCTAAATACTATTTTGTAACGGCATCTAGCCCGGGAAATCCTTTTGGGCCTAGTAGAATTTAGTGCTACTCAGCAGTGTACCCCACCCATGAAGCAAGCTACACCGCCTGTTTACCTAACTACTATTTTGTAATGGCATCTAGCCCGGGAAATCCTTTTGGTCCTAGTAGAATTTAGGGCTACTCAGCAGCGTACCCCACCCATGAAGCAAGCTACACCGCCTGTTGATCTAAAAACTAATTTTTATCTGCATCTAGCCTGGGAAATCCTTTTGGGCCTAGTAGAATTTAGTGCTACTCAGCAGCGTACCCCACCCATGAAGCAAACTACACCATCTGTTTACCTAAGTACTATTTTTAACGGCATCTGGCCCAGGAAATCATTTTGGTCTAGCAGAATTTAGTGCTACTCAGCAGCGTACCCCACCCAGGAAGCAAGCTACACCGCCTGTTGATCTAAATACTAATTTTTATCTGCATCTAGCCTGGGAAATCCTTTTGGGCCTAGTAGAATTTAGTGCTACTCAGCAGCGTACCCCACCCATGAAGCAAGCTACACCATCTGTTTACCTAAGTACTATTTTTAACGGCATCTGGCCCAGGAAATCATTTTGGTCTAGCAGAATTTAGTGCTACTCAGCAGCGTACCCCACCCAGGAAGCAAGCTACACCGCCTGTTTACCTAACTACTATTTTGTAACGGCATCTGGCCCAGGAAATCCTTTTGGGCCTAGTAGCAATTTCTGCTACTCAGCAGAGTACCCCACCCATGAAGCAAGCTACACCGCCTTCTTTCTTTCTCAATCTAACCCCTCGGCTCTGGGGTGTCCACTCTCCCTCCAGCTCTCTCCTTCTTACAGGTGGACTACCGCGTGTTTTCACACCGTGGCGAATCTTTTGGGCCCAGGCATAAGAAGTCGTCGAGGTAATGGATAATATGTGCCGCCTTACAAACGTCCATGACGACACATTCGAGGAAGCAACTAAACGCCTCAAATAGTGAGCAGGATATGTAGCACCCCATGGGCAAACAGCGATCTATGTAGTATGCTCCTTCACAGAAGCAGCCCAATGGGAGGACATTATTCGGAGGCACAGGTAGTAACCGGAATGCCCCCTCAATGTCTGTTTTGGCCATTAGGGTGCCCCTTACCAACTTCTTGACCCGCATGACTGCCTCGTCAAAGGAGGCACATTACATAGTACTCTACTTGGTTCCGCGTTGATGTTGTCGTTTACTGACCTGCCCC
Organism: Ranitomeya variabilis; assembly: GCF_051348905.1. Classification (NCBI taxonomy): domain Eukaryota; kingdom Metazoa; phylum Chordata; class Amphibia; order Anura; family Dendrobatidae; genus Ranitomeya; species Ranitomeya variabilis. Next base: position 593,559,301 of record NC_135235.1, on the reverse strand, counting down.
TTGGATATGACAAATGGTGGATTAGTCTGAATGTATTGGGTTCATTTTTTGGCACAGCTCCCAATGGGGGTACCACTACGTCTTCTAAGGAAAGTGTTCTGAATGGACCCGCCGCCATTCTACCTAAAGATATTTATTTTTTTATTTTTTTTGTCAAGACGTCTGGGTGTTGGTAGAGTGAGTTTAGATTTTTACTCCAGCCTTTCCTGATTTTAGAAGGGCATGACATGCCTATATCTGTGTCTCCTCCTCCTTTTACTCCTCCACCTCTTTTCTTTTCGCATGACTATATGTAGTTGTGACTTTTCCATGTGTTTGTTGTGTCTTCTGAGCAGTTTGTCTGCTTTTGGACACCTTTTAAGGTGTTTTCTATGTGTTTTCCATGTGTTTGTATGTGTTTGTGTTTGCCTGCCATTGGTTTCAATGGGGTTCGACGGTGTTCGTCGAACGTTCGACGAACAGTTTGACGAACACGTCCCTGTTCGATGAACCGAACCAAACCTGAACACTAGGGAGGTGGCTCATCTCTGGTTATAAACCAGGAGTGAAGGTTTGAATGTTATACATCAGCGGCAATGGGGCCGGATGTTATAAACCAGGGATGAGAGTTTGGATGTTATACACCAGGGGCAATGGGGCTGTATGTTATAAACCAGGAGTGAAGGTTTGGATGTTATACGCCGGGAGCAAAAGGGCCGGATGTTATTAACCAGGGATGAGAGTTTGGATGTTATACACCAGGGGCAATGGGGCTGGATGTTATAAACCAGGAGTGAAGGTTTGGATGTTATACACCAGGGGCAATGGGGCCGGATGTTATAAACCAGGAGTGAAGGTTTGGATGTTATACGCCGGGAGCAAAAGGGCCGGATTTTATAAATCAGGGGTGAGGGGATGGTTATTATACAATAAATAATAATTTAGCAGAAAGAATGTGTCAGGTACACACACTTCATACAATCTCTGGAAATGTATAAATCTCAATAGCCAAGAGAATCCTTTGTAAAATAAATTAAAACGTAACTTTTACTCCTATTCCAATAAAAACATGTATGGACAATGTACACAATAAGGTGCAAAAATAGTGCAAACAGTGCATAACCGTGCTCAATAAAAAAATGGTTTTATCTCACCAAATAGTTGTTAGTTTACTGGCAGGAGTCCATTGATGCTTGAGGGGGAGGGGGGAGAGAGTAATTACTATACTACCCCAGTCGTGCCCCTGTTGTAGCTCCTGCCCTGACAAGGACAGTACCCAAGTCAGGCTAATTAATTGTACCCACCATACAGAAGATTGAGCTTCTGTATGGTGGGTACAATTAATTAGCCTGACTTGGGTACTGTCCTTGTCAGGGCAGGAGCTACAACAGGGGCACGACTGGGGTAGTATAGTAATTACTCTCTCCCCCCTCCCCCTCAAGCATCAATGGACTCCTGCCAGTAAACTAACAACTATTTGGTGAGATAAAACCATTTTTTTATTGAGCACGGTTATGCACTGTTTGCACTATTTTTGCACCTTATTGTGTACATTGTCCATACATGTTTTTATTGGAATAGGAGTAAAAGTTACGTTTTAATTTATTTTACAAAGGATTCTCTTGGCTATTGAGATGGTTATTATACACCAGAAGCAATACGGCCGGATGTTATAAACCAGGGGTGAAGGTTTGGATGTTATACACCAGGGACAATGGGACTGAAGGAAAAACCCGAATTCAATAATTGAGAGGTGTGTCCATATTGAGATTCTGTATGCTGAGTTCCTGTATCTTCGTGTAAGCATGTGTAAGGCTACGTTCACATTCGCGTCTTTGGACACAGCGTCGTCGCCGCAAAACAACGCATGCGTCGTGCGTCCCTATCTTTAACATTGGGGCCGCATGGACATGCGTTGTCATGCGTTTTGCGGCGCATGCGTCGTTTGGGCGCACCTGGCAGGGTGCGGCAAACGCAACATGTTGCATTTTTTTGGCGTCGTAACTTTTTAAAAAAACGCATGCGTTGATTTTGCGTCGCGCTTGCGTCGTCGATGCGCCAAAACCCCCATTGAAGTGTATTGTCAACACAGAAGACGAAAGTACTTGCGTCGCGGTGCGTTGTACGACGCATGCGTTCTTTAATTAAAAAATAGGAAAAGTGTCTAGACGGTGTCTAGACACTGACAAAAGACCCTATATATACAAAAAAAGGGATTGGCATTGTCTTTCAATTGGCATCAAGATACAAGGCTACACACAAGGCTACAGAGACGAGCAATAATCTGCTTTCAAAACCTGTAAGTATATAATTTCTCATTGCATTTTTCTGCTGTGTTTTATTTCTTGATTTTGATTGCAATTTGTGCAATGTATGGTCTGTGCTTTTGTACGGTTATGCCACTGTGGGTTCTATTGAAAATTTGTGGTTTTAAATCTGGTTCTGATGTATTTCTGGCCTTATATGCTGTCGTTTCTTGTCTCCGGCCTTACTTGTTTTTGGATTGGTTTTAATGTATTTTGGGTTGTTCTGTTGTCATGCGGTTGTTCAATTTTTTTTTTGTAAGGATTGTATTGTTTAATTTCTGGTGTATGTGTTTTTATTCTGGTTTCTATTTCTGGGGGTAACCGTATGGCGTGTTCTTGGCTCATGTCTTGCTGTGTTTTATTGTAAAGTATGCTGTTTGAATTGCCTTTTCTTTTCCTTTTTATTTCTCCTGTGTGCCTTTTTTTGGTGGGGGGGCTACATTTATGATGTTTCAGGAAATTTTGATTGGCTTGTTCCGTGCGGCTATATGCCATTTTATTTTCCATTGTATTTTTATGTTTTTATATATTTTAGTATATTTTTTTTATCTGTTTCTGATGTATTTCAGGCGTTTGTAATAACCGTATGGCATATATCTCCATCCTTGTTTTTTTGGATTGTAAAGTATGGATGTTTAATGTATTGTTTTTTTGGGGGGGGCTGTTTTTTATTCTTTGTCACGGGTTTTTTTTTTATTTGACTATGGTCTTGTATTGGGTTGCTGTATAATTTCCAGCGGCTGTACCATAATTTTTTTTTGTTTATATAGAATGGTTTTTATCCTTTATCTGTATCTGATGTATTTCTGTGGTTTCAATGTCACAAGATGGTGTTGTTTTGGATCATGTCTTGTTGTTTTTAATTGTAAAGTATGGCGTTGTACACTAGTTTGCTATTTCTTTGGCCTTTGCTAAATTTTTTTTTTGTGTGTAAACAATAAAGGTATATGTGTCAATTTTTTTTAATTTGTACATAGGGGGCTCTTGTAGCTGATTGTTTTTTTTGTCTATTCTGGATGATACCTTTTGCTATACTCTGCATTGTGTCGTATCTGCTATTGAATTTTATTGCAATGTATGGCGTTGTGGTATGATCAGCGCTTGTTGAGTTTGCATTGTCCTATGAGTGAACAGTCAGTTGTGGTAGTAATGTTATGATGGTTTTTTTTTTTTGCTATTTTCTTAAATGTGGCAGTGTTTAGTGCTTTTAATGTAATATTTTTTTCAATTTTTCCTTGCAGATTTATCTGGCAAAAATGGCGACGGAGTCACCATTGAGCCACTCGGCGCAGGGGAGCTCAGTGAGTAAATTATGTACAGTTGCTTACTATTCGCTGTCATTTGTAGACTTGGCACTAATTTTTTTCTTAAAACAATTTTTACAGGCTTCTTCAAGTGAGGAGGAAGGGATCCAGCAGGAGCAGCGACCTCGGGGCCAAGCTGTGGCGGCAAGCCGGCGAGTAAGTATTTTTCAAAACAAAAAGGATGTTTTTTTTATTTGGTGGTGGTGGTTGTGGTCGATTTTTTCAAATCTTCACAGCCGTAATTTTTTTCTATTATTCTAGATTTCACAACGGGACCGCGAGGAGAGTATCGATGTGGAGCTCCTAATATCAAGCATACAGGAGCGTGGCCCGTTGTGGGACAGCCATGACCCCCGGCACGCGGACCAGGTCGTCTTGAGGCGGATGTGGGTTGAGGTGACAAAATCGCTGTGGGATGGCTTTGACAGCGCTTCCGCTTCGGAAAAATCAAACTTTCGTAAGTATTTTTTAAACTACGATCAGACCCATCAAGCCAGGATCACAACCATGTGTGACGCGATCAACGCCTTGAACTTTGCATCGCACACGGTTGTGTTATCATTTGGAAATGTAAAATATCTAACCATTTCTTTTGTTTGCATTCACAGTCAAAAAGTTGAGGACCAGATGGTGATCCATGAAGGACCGTTTCAATAAGGGCCTACGTAACGAGGAGAAGGCTCGAAGTGGTGCTGCTGCGGCCAGGTCTGTGACCTACAAGTATAATAGGGCGTTGCAGTTCCTGAGACCGGTCCTTGGCCGCCGACAGTAAGTATTTAACACATCGGGTACTGCACAATATGCATGTCCACATACCATATTGCCCAGCCACATAGCATATTGCACAACCACATCGTACATTGCCTAGCCACGTATTACATTGCGCATCCACATAGTATATTGCCAGGCCACTTAATTTATTGCGCAGCCACGTAGTACACGTAGTATATTGGCCATCCACGTTACTTTTTCCCTAGTGGCATGGTATATTGCCCATCCATTTTTTGGATTTTTTTTTTTAACCGTGTGAGTCCTTGTAGTCCATGACAGGTTCCGTTCCGAGCCAGGGTAGGTCTGATCACAGGAATTGTGATGATGTCTCGATCACATGACTGTGACGTCATGGCAGGTCCTGCAATCAGCGTAAAAAATGGCAGTCGTCTCAAACGCCACTATAGGGCAAGCATAGCTGGTTTTTTTTTCAAATCAAATTGGTAACTTTAAATTGTTTAATATTGATGTGGCATAGGCAGCGTCAATACTAAAGCGTTTATGACACCAATGGTTTTTGTCCCCAAAAAATTGGTGTTAACGCCAGCCGTGTGTTTGGCGATGACAGTTTAAGTATGTGGGCAAAAGGCATTAGCAGCGGGAAGGAGCGTTCATTTTCTTCTGCACTAGGCCCGTCGCTGATTGGTCTCGTCAGCCATAACAGGCAGCTGGCGATAACAATCAGCGAATGATTAAAGGACAGACAGACTGAGAGACAGAGGATTGTAATCTATTGTTGTGTGATGTAATGTTAACTTTATTATATTACAGGAGTTGGTGTATGTGATATGTTATTTTTTGAAGACTAATGTTTTCCTTATCTTTTCACAGAACACACAGCAGCACCCTCGAGCCTGTTGGTCCATCTGGAGCGGTCCTTCATGAATCGCCATCTGACCCGTCACAGCCATCCCACAGCGAGAGCAGGCTTGCACCACTTTCTGGAGAACCGGCAGCTGGTCCATCTGGTGTTCCCCTGGCCGAGGCCACTGGCGCTCCTTCCTTCGGGTATTCCCGACAGCGTCAGCGGGCCTCGGACAGGCCGCTAATGCCCAAATTTTTGCATTTGGGCATGGTATTCCAAAATTGTTTCAAGGCGCTGGGCGATAGAATGGACACTGCTCTGTCCAATATCGACCGGCGCCTTGAAACAATGGAATCCGAGCTCTCGAGGCCGGCAAAACATTTTTTTAGTGCCATTGCGAAGGGCATGGTGGAACATCTTACGCCGGAACTCCAGATTTCGGTGATGCAGGCCTGCAACAATGCCTACGTGAGTGCTCTGCAGCAGGCTCGGATCATGCAGTCAGCGAGTACAATGCCCATAGTACCATCGCTGGCTAGCATGACTCCGACTCCTGCTGCAGAGCCACTCTACCGAGGTCCGGGTGCCGAGGGACGCCACCACAGACACCATCACATCGAGCCGCCGAGTCCTGCTCCTGCTAGGCCCTCAACCGCCCGTAGCCGTCCTGCTGGGGAAGCCGCCGCGGGAGAAGCTAAAAGGAGGAAGACAAAGACAAAGTGAACAGCTCCTGCGGCTCTGGCTGCTCCAACACAGATACCTACATCGTGGCGGGGGTCTAGCCGCAGCAGGAGCAGCCAGAGCCAGTTAAGATCCAGCAGACTGGTTTTGCCTCCTCCCTCCCCTACCGAGGTTGCTGTCTCTTCCCCAGCTGATGTTGAGAGCTTTGATTTGCCCTCCAGTCTATTAGACTATGGATCCTCATTATCCTCCTCTTCCTCCTCTCGCCATTCCCAAGCAAGGAGATACCAATCACCATTGATTGCTACAATTGACACCCCCTAGTATGCTTCCCCCCTTTTCTTTTTGTTTCCCCCAAATAAAAATTGTTTTTTTAAAACAATATTTGTATTTATTGTTAACTATAGTTATCGGCCACTCACACCGTGCGCCGTCTACACACATTTTGTGTTTTATACACCTCATATATATGCAATGTCAGACACTATTTTATCAATTTTTCAGTTTCTTTTTTTTGGGTGTCTATCATTGTTCTATGAGGTGTTTACAAACACAAACAGGATTATTACATAGATTGTATACATACAAGAAAGGTATAGTAACTAGTGTTGAGCATTCCGATACCGCAAGTATCGGGTATCGGCCGATACTTGCCGTATCGGAATTCCGATACCGAGATCCGATACTTTTGTGGTATCGGGAATCGGAATCGGAAGTTCCCAGTGTATGGTTCTCAGGGTCTGAAGGAGAGGAAACTCTCCTTCAGGCCCTGGGAACCATACTAATGTGTAAAATAAAGAATTAAAATAAAAAATATTGATATACTCACCCCTCCGATGGCCCCTGGACATCACCGCCGCTGGTAACCAGCAGCCTGCTTTGTTTAAAATGAGCGCGTTCAGTACCTTCCATAACGTCACGGCTTCTGATTGGTCCCGTGCCGCTCATGTGACCGCAACGCGACCAATCAGAAGCCGTGACGTCATCCCTCATGTCCTAGATTCCTAATTCTAGGAATTTAGGACCTGAGGGATGACGTCACGGCTTGTGATTGGTCGCGTGGCGGTCACATGGGCGGCCACGACCAATCACAAGCCGTGACGTAATTCTCAGGTCCTGAACGCGCTCATTCTTAAGAAGGAAGGCTGCTGGAAAGAAGCCGAGGGTGAGTATATTCCTATTAGGTATATACTCACCCTCGGACGCGCCCTGCTTCTTTCCGGTAGCCTTCCTTCCTAAGAATGAGCGCGTTCAGGACCTGAGAATTATGTCACGGCTTGTGATTGGTCGCGTTGCGGTCACATGAGCGGCACGCGACCAATCAGAAGCCGTGACGTTATGGAAGGTACTGAACACGCTCATTTTAAACAAAGCAGGCTGCCGGTTACCAGCGGTGATGTCCAGGGGCCTCCGGAGAGGTGAGTATATCAATATTTTTTATTTTAATTCTTTATTTTACACATTAATATGGTTCCCAGGGCCTGAAGGAGAGTTTCCTCTCCTTCAGACCCTGGGAACCATCAGGATACCTTCCGATACTTGAGTCCCATTGACTTGTATTGGTATCGGGTATCGGTATCGGATTAGATCCGATACTTTGCCGGTATCGGCCGATACTTTCCGATACCGATACTTTCAAGTATCGGACGGTATCGCTCAACACTAATAGTAACACTAAAACATTACCAACGATCACGACCAGCGATACGACCTGGCCGTGATCGTTGGTAAGTTGTTGTGTGGTCGCTGGGGAGCTGTCACTCAGACAGCTCTCTCCAGCGACCAACGATCAGGGGAACAACTTCGGCATCTGTGAAACTGTCTTCAATGATGCCGAAGTCCCCCTGCAGCACCCGGGTAACCAGGGTAAACATCGGGTTAATAAGCGCGGCCCTGCGCTAGTAACCCGATATTTACCCTGGTTACAAGTGAACACATCGCTGGATCGGCGTCACACACGCTGATCCAGCGATGACAGCTGGTGATCAGCGACCCAAAAATGGTCCTGATCATTCCACAACGATCTCACAGCAGGGTCCTGATCGTTGGTCGCTGTCACACATAACGAGATCATTTGCGGGATCGTTGCTACGTCACCAAAAGCGTGACGTTACAACGATATCGTTAACGATAGCGTTATGTGTTACGGTACCTTACGGTCAGGGCTCCGGTGAGTGGCTGCAATGTTCACGTGGCCAATTGTCGACACTATTTGAATCAGGATGTATTTGTGCACCCTTACTTCAATAGTTTTGACTCGCAAGAGTGGAGCCAACAAGATCGGCTCCCTCCTTGGCAGGCTAAACACTTTCCAACTACTTGCATATGAACCCGGCTCCGTGTGTGCGGTTGATCGGCTTTTTTCCGGCAACGCTGCCGCATGTCCCAAGGCTGTGTGACTGGCACAACACATGAACAACCGAAGCCTATTTGTTGGCCTCGCCATGCATGTGTAGTGCCTGTCACACTGCCGCGACACATGCTGCTGCGGTGGGTGAAAAGAGTTGATCAGCCAGCGTGCTCAATGAAGCCGTGTTCCCTATGCAAATAGTCTGGAAGCTTGACAGTTTGCCAAGGAGGGAGCCGATGAAGTTCGCTCAACTATCAAACACACGGCCATGTCAACAAAAGTGTGGTGTTTTTGCTGAGTCAATATGGGAGCTGGTGATCACCTGAGTACAACCCAGTTTTAAAGCAGTTGGTAGGCAAATGGAGTTTGGAGAAGTGTTGAGAAATTTTTTATTAACCACAACATTTGAAAAAAATGGAAAACCAAGTTTTTATATGTTAGGGCACATTAAAAGTAAGTTTATTGAAAACACAAACATTTAGAAAATATAGGTAGATGGCAAATTTAAAATAACATAACATTAGGCACCTTTACTGGTGACCTTTATTGGACATAATAGTGTAGAAATCTTTTCTTATCATTATACCTTTTTATTTTAGCACTATAAAGGTATTAATTTTTCATTTAAAAGCTGAATAAAGTATTACAGTACAAAACAGAAGCACTACACCATAGAATCTTGCCATGACACACGGCCAACATCAGATACAAAATAGGAAGCAAATCGATCCCTCATCTGCGCAATTTCAACAGTTGTCCTCAGAGGATGATCTTGGTAATCGGGCAATGGGTTTGGTATGGGTTCATCGAGTTCCACGTTCAGTCTCTCTTTGGCCATAATATAATTGTGGAGAACCACACAAGCCTTCACCACCTCATCCACTGTCTCAATTTTAAGATTAATGGTGGATCCTAATATACGCCATTTGGAGACAAGGATGCCAAAGGCGCACTCCACAGTTCTTCTGGCCCTGGACAGTCTGTAATTAAAAATACTTTTGGTGTGGTCCAAGCCCCGACTGGAGTAGGGTTTCAGTAGGTTGGCACACATTTGAAAAGCCTCATCCCCAACCACAACAAATGGCATGGTCAGGCCTTCGGTGTTGGGAAGAGGTCGTGGCTGGGGGAAATTAAAATTGTTCTCATATAACCTTTGGCCCATATCAGAGTCCTTAAATGTCCGTGAGTCATTTGCACGGCCAAACGCACCAATGTCCACGGCCAGAAACCTGCAGTCCGCACCTGCAATTGCCATGAGCACGGTGGAAAAATATTTTTTATAATTGAAAAACAGAGATCCACTTCTTGCAGGCTTTGTAATCCTAATGTGCTTCCCATCCACAGCTCCAATACAGTTAGGGAAAGAACACAGTTGTTCAAATTTCTTGGCGTTGTCCTCCCATATTTCTGTGGTAGGGAGGGGTAAAAATTCATCACGGAGATTGTCCCACAAAGCATGGCATGTGTCGGCAATAATTCCCGAAAGTGTGGAGACTCCAATCCTAAATTGGAAATGCAGGGATCTTAAGGTCTCTCCGGTAGCCAGGAAACTGCCAAGAAGAAAAATAAAGAAATTACATTAAAGTACATTGTAATACTAAAAAATAAATTTACCATACCCAACCCCAAACAAATTCCAATAAAAAAACAAAACAAAGGGAAGAACATATCACAGTCGTTCTAGCTACATTACGTACCGTAGAGTCACCAGCAGCCGTTCCTCTGCAGAAATTGATCTCCGGAGCTGCGTGTCCTGCCTGGTAATGGCTCCTTCCACCAGACGCAGCAGATAGCGGAAGCTGTCTTGAGACATCCTGGTATACTCAAAATATTTTTCCAGGTTGTCATTTAGCTCGCCAAACAAGCAATGGTAGGCTCCACGGCTCTCCCGGACTGACACGATAGGGTGTAGCCAAAAGCGCCGATGACTCCTTCTCCGTTTATCCCTTTTCCTTTGCTCGTAATAGCCAATAGCATAGGCATTAGCCAAGGCAAAATCCAACTCCATATTCATGTAGATACTCTCCATGGGACGCTCCATCATGATGCTGGAAACACAAGCAAAATCTGAGGAATTCATCTCTGCCAGTGTATATATAGACAATTACATTACACCCACCCTCTTCTAGCCATTGGTGGTCTTTATCTAATGTCTAGACACTAATTGGGGTTTTTTTTTTTTGCAATTGGTTTAAAGAATGACATCACTTTAGGAAAACGCATGCGTCTAAAAACGCTGCGTTTTTTGGTAAAAACGCAAAGCGTTTAAAAAAAAAACGCTGCGTTTTACGACGCATGCGTTGAACGCATGCGTCAAAAAAACCTGCGTTTTACATGCGTTTTACATGCGTCGTGCGTTGCGTCGATGACGCTGCGTCCAAAGACGCGAATGTGAACGTAGCCTAATACTGTCAGACATGTATGTCTGTATTGCAGTTATGGCCATGTGACATTTCGTGCCGGCGGTCTTGTGTCAAGTGACATCCTGGGATTGACGTCCCATGTCATTGACATACCCTGCTTGCTGTTTATCACTGAAATGAAATCTGGCAGCTCAGACTGACAACTCTCAGCATTGTCCCATCTGTTGCCCTCATTTCCAGCTGACAAATGAAGAGACGCTGTAGTTGTTCTGCTAAACGATTCACTGAAACAAAGTCAGGGAATTATGGCTAATGGAGCAGAGGTCCCTCCTGTATTCAGCACCTCCGCCGTGACATATACAGCTATACTTAGCTCACTTGTGTCATGTAAATCTACAGCAAACACATACATTTCTTTCTTTACCACTAGCAAAATTATTTACTCCAATCACTTCTAAAGCTGCATTCAAAGTTCTACTGTTCTCTAGTGCAAGATGAAGCTGAAGCTACTAGATAATGTACGTTGGCAGACTGACTAAGCGGCAGCTTAAATATCATGTCGTATACTCCATTCACATCCAAAGCTGCATTCAAAGTTTGACAGCTGGGCTGTCAGTAGTCTGATTCCACCTAGGAGACAGTTGAATATAATTTACTATTCTCCATTTATAACCCATTGTGGAAGTATAAAGTACATCTGAATGCAATGCACCAGCTGAGGGACTCTGAGCTAACCAGAGATTCATTTTTCTGCCAAGTCCAAGTGCTAGCTAACAGAAAACTGACAACAGCTTTGGATGTGACTAGAGCAGATGAAATGATGGAACTTCAGTTTATGTTTGCCATACTAAGAACCTGATTCCTTAATACATTTACAACTTTATTTGGTTTAGTTTTTAGTGTTTTTCCTTTGCACCTTTTTAAAGCCCATTTTATATGTATTAATATAAAATATATATATTCCAGAAGAATCATCAATTGTGACATTTTAAAGAGTTGCAAAATTTTGGGTTAAATGTACTCCATTCCCCATCCCGGAGTGATTTTATGTGCGCCAGATATCTTGGCGTAAATTTTGTGACATTTTAGCAGAACATGCTTATATTTCAGACTAAAAAAAATAAAATTGCAAACCGGATTATAGAGGTGTCCACTACTTTAACATTACAGGCCGGTTCTCAGGATAGGTCATCAATGTCTGATCGGTGGGGGTGTGACGTCCGGCACCCCCGTTGATCTGAAGTTCTCATTGGCCAGAACTGCCCAAATACAGAGCTGAACAGCTCCATCGATGGAACAGTGGCCGCGCCTGGTACTGCACATCAGCTCCCTCCCTATTGATTTGAATAAGGGGTGGATGTACAGTACCCGGCAGTAGACGAAGCTGTGCTGCGCCATAACTGAGCTGTTCTGAGTGCTGCCGACACCGGGAGCAGCTGATCGCAAGGGGTGCCGGGTGTTGCACCCTCACTAATTTGAGCTTGATGACCTATCTTAAGACTAGGCTATCAATGTTAAAGTAGTGGACTACCCCTTTAACTCGGTTTGGGTTTTTTATCATTAAAGTAGTAGAAACCTCTTTAAAAACAAAAATAAAGACAGTTTTATATTTTGTGCAAAATTCATGAACCATGTGCCCTATTCTGAAGAATATGACGCCAAAAAATGTTAATGAATACAACAAGATAAAAAAGAAATAGAACTTGGAGAAAAACCCGCAGATCATGAATCGGGCTCTATAGCTGTATTTCATCTGCATTTCTTGGCTCATTAGATTTTAGACACGATCTTCTTGACTCCGTCTCATGTGATGAAATCTGCGGCACAATTACGTGGCACTTTGTGTTAATTTTACCCTCTCTTATGGCAGATTATATCCGCTCTGACATCGTATCAATAGTCTGCAGGTTTAAGCGCTGAGATTGCTAATTCTGGATGATTATAGGTTGGGAATATGAATCCACTTTTGAAGATTTGTCACAACAGGAAAATGTTGTGTCAAAGGTTTTTATCTTGATGTAGGCGCTAAATATATAATCAGTCCATCACTTCACCTGGAGAAACGCTCGACAGTCGCCGGAAGAATATTTATAGCGACGTCAACGATGTAAATGAAAAATCAGCCGTTAAAATGGAATGGAAAATTAAAGGGGACAACATTGTAACACAAAGGACGCAGATATGAAATATTAAAGAAGTAGCTATAAATATGGCATAGCGATAGAGGAGGTTTTATCATGGCACTATCTATGTTGCACCCACAAAATAAAATGCTCAAACTAATATGTTCGCGAGAGTCACATGATAAAATTCTGACTACCAGCAGCCACCACAAGAGGGAGCTCACTGCATAATATGTATACAGTAAGCTCTTAGACTCCCTCTAGTGGTGGCTGCAGGCAGAGAATTTCATGTACTGTAACACTATGCAATGGATTTCGAGCTTTGTATCACAAAAGTGGAGCTCCTTGTCCTAAAGTGGAGGGCATAATCTTGCCACCACATCTCACCCAATGCAAACTTACTGGTTTCCAAAATGTAGCCCGCAGGATCTCAAAACATGCAGAAACATCCAATTTATTTTGCGGTCCAGTATTCCAAATTATCTTGTTTAATAAATGTGAAATGCCATTAGATAGCATAAAACAGAAGGATGGGTCACTCCTGCCATCTTTCTTTGTTAATAATGCTAATTGTAGACAGGGGAAGCAATATAAAGGTCACAAGACCCATATGTCCCCTTTCTCTTTAACCCTAGAGCAGTGTTATGGCAGTTTCTATGCTATGTGCCACCCATGACCCAGCTCAGATCTTACGAGGATGGCATAAGAGAGCAAGGAAATACCAGATGCTGCAGTTTTGTACCAAAGACTAAATCTTGATATGTTCTTTGACACTTCAAGGTTTTTCCTGCCCACAAGCAAGAGGGTCTTACCTACGTGTTCCATGGAGCATGGGATATGATTGAGGTCTCATCAAGCATATACATGAGTATTCTTGGGAGGGCCATCGGGGTCATTAACCTAATGGATGATCCTGAGGGCAGCACAGGAGTTTACATTAGATTATTGAGCGAGATCTTCAGCCAAGCGTTCCCTTTCAATGTGTTTTATATGGTAATTACATGACAACCCAGGTTCTCCAGAACTGATCCGAAGCTACAGGAGGGAATATCAGGTACGCAGTCACTGGCATTTAGCAGGTCCTCTGCTGGCTTAGCACACCCTGCCATGGCCACAGTAAAATAAAAACAAAAATGACCTAGGCAGTGTAATGGAAATGGTGAGCATATATAGACAGGAACAGATGGACCAGCAGACGGCCGATTGTAACAGCGTCCATTAACTCCTGGACATATCTACTAACTGGCAATGGCTGAAACCGTATAACCGAGACATTTACAGCCGCAAATATATTCAATAGAAATGACCCTTGATAGGAGAATCCAAATGACTTCTACATAAAAGTAGAGATGTGTTTAAAAGAAATGAAGCATTGGGCAATGATCTAAAATACACCCTCAAAGGCTGTTTCTATCCAAAAGTGAACAGCCAAATATTATGCAATACTGTCACATAGTGCCATAATAATATTGTCTTTTATAGCCCATTGCAAACAGTATTGTAATTGTTATATTGTTATACCTAATGGCAGTATTATAGTAGTTATATTCTTGTACATAGGGGCAGTATTATAGTAGTTATATTCTTGTACATAGCGAGAAGTGTTATAGTAGTTATATTCTTGTACATAGGAGCAGTATTATAGTAGTTATATTCTTGTACATAGGAGCAGTATTATAGTAGTTATATTCTTGTACATAGGAGGCAGTATTATAGTAGATATATTCTTATACATAGGGGGCAGTATTATAGCAGTTATATTCTTGTACATAGGGGCAGTATTATAGTAGTTATATTCTTGTACATAGGAGCAGTATTATAGTAGTTATATTCTTGTACATAGGGGGCAGTATTATAGTAGTTATATTCTTGTATATAGGGGCAGTATTATAGCAGTTATATTCTTGTATATAGGAGCATTAATATAGTAGCTATATTCTTGTACATAGGAGCAGTATTATAGTAGTTATATACTTGTACATAGGGGCAGTATTATAGTAGTTATATACTTGTACATAGAGGCAGTATTATAGTAGTTATATTCTTGTATATAGGAGCAGTATTATAGTAGTTATATTCTTGTACATAGGAGCAGTATTATAGTAGTTATATTCTTGTATATAGGAGCATTAATATAGTAGCTATATTCTTGTACATAGGAGCAGTATTATAGTAGTTATATACTTGTACATAGGAGCAATATTATAGTAGTTATATTCTTGTACATAGGAGCAGTATTATAGTAGTTATATTCTTTTATATAGGAGCAGTATTATAGTAGTTATATTCTTGTACATAGGGGACAGTATTATAGTAGTTATATTCTTGTACATAGGAGGCAGTATTATTGTAGTTATATTCTTGTACATAGGGGACAGTATTATAGTAGTTCTATTTTTGTACATAGGGGGCAGTATTATAGTAGTTATATTCTTGTACATAGGAGCAGTATTATAGTAGTTATATTCTTGTATATAGGAGCATTAATATAGTAGCTATATTCTTGTACATAGGAGCAGTATTATAGTAGTTATATTCTTGTACATAGGAGCAGTATTATAGTAGTTATATTCTTGTATATAGGAGCAGTATTATAGTAGTTATATTCTTGTACATAGGGGACAGTATTATAGTAGTTATATTCTTGTACATAGGAGGCAGTATTATTGTAGTTATATTCTTGTACATAGGGGACAGTATTATAGTAGTTCTATTTTTGTACATAGGGGCAGTATTATTGTAGTTATATTCTTGTACATATGGGGCAGTATTGTAGTAGTTATATTCTTGTATATAGGGGCAGTATTATAGTAGTTATATTCTTGTACATAGGAGGCAGTATTATTGTAGTTATATTCTTGTACATAGGGGACAGTATTATAGTAGTTATATTCTTGTACATAGGGGGCATGTTGTGAAATTGGATTTTGGGCTCCCCCGGTGGCCACTGGTGGAATTGAACTTGTGTGCATCATCCCCTCTGTTCACCTGTTCCCATCAGGATGTGGGAGTCGCTATTTAACCTTGCTCCTCTGTCACTTCCATGCCGGTCAACATTGTAATCAGAAGCCTTTCTGTGCATGTTCCTGCTTCTAGACAACTCCCAGCTAAGTCGGACTTTTGTCCTTGTTTGTTTTTTGCATTTTGTTCCAGTTCACAGCTGCAGTTTCGTTTCTGTGTCTGGAAAGCTCTTGTGATCTGAAATTGCCACTCTGATGTTATGAGTTAATACTAGAGTCTTAAAGTAATTTCAGGATGGTATTTTGATAGGGTTTTCAGCGGACCATGAAAGTGCCCTTTCTGTCTTCCTGCTATCTAGTAAGCGGACCTCGATTTTGCTAAACCTATTTTCATACTACGTTTGTCATTTTCATCTAAAATCACCGCCAATATATGTGGGGGCCTCTGTCTGCCTTTCGGGGAAATTTCTCTAGAGGTGAGCCAGGACTGTATTTTCCTCTGCCAGGATTAGTTAGTCCTCCGGCTGGCGCTGAGCGTCTAGGGATAAAACGTAGGCACGCTACCCGGCTACTGTTAGTGGTGTGGCAGGTTTAGTTCATGGTCAGTTTAAGTTTCCATCCTTCCAAGAGCTAGTTCATATGTATGCTGGGCTATGTTCTCTTGCCATTGAGAACCATAACAGTTTGACCGGCCCACAAAGGGTTAAATTAATTGGCAGAGAAAGGAGAGAAAAAAGAAGTCTGCTGAAAATTATTATTTTTTTTTTTCCTTCAGTTCTGAGTGTGCTTTCAATTGAATCACTTGCAAGTCTGCCTATATTGCAGCCTTCCTCTCTCTCTCTCCTTCTAATCCTGGAATGGCTCTGTGTTCACCTGTTTAAAATGGATATTCAGAGTTTAGCTGCAGGTTTGAATAATCTCACCACGAAAGTTCAAAATTTACAAGATTTTGTTGTTCATGTTCCTATGTCTGAACCTAGAATTCCTTTGCCTGAATTTTTCTCGGGGAATAGATCTTGCTTTCAAAATTTCAAAAATAATTGCAAGTTGTTTTTGTCCCTGAAATCTCGCTCTGCTGGAGATCCTGCTCAGCAGGTCAGGATTGTGATTTCCTTGCTCCGGGGCGACCCTCAAGATTGGGCTTTTGCATTGGCTCCAGGGGATCCTGCGTTGCTCAATGTGGATGCGTTTTTTCTGGCCTTGGGGTTGCTTTATGAGGAACCTCATTTAGAGCTTCAGGCAGAAAAAGCCTTGATGTCCCTATCTCAGGGGCAAGATGAAGTTGAAATATACTGCCAAAAATTCCGTAAATGGTCTGTGCTTACTCAGTGGAATGAGTGCGCCCTGGCGGCGAATTTCAGAGAGGGTCTCTCTGATGCCATTAAGGATGTTATGGTGGGGTTCCCTGTGCCTGCGGGTCTGAATGAGTCCATGACAATGGCTATCCAGATCGATAGACGTCTGCGGGAGCGCAAACCTGTGCACCATTTGGCGGTGTCTACTGAGAAGACGCCAGAGAATATACAATGTGATAGAATTCTGTCCAGAAGCGAACGGCAGAATTTTAGACGAAAAAATGGGTTGTGCTTTTATTGTGGTGATTCAACTCATGTTATATCAGCATGCTCTAAGCGCACTAAGAAGCTTGATAAGTCAGTTTCAATTGGCACTTTTCAGTCTAAGTTTATTCTATCTGTGACCCTGATTTGTTCTTTATCATCTATTACCGCGGACGCCTATGTCGACTCTGGCGCCGCTTTGAGTCTTATGGATTGGTCCTTTGCCAAATGCTGTGGGTATGATTTAGAGCCTCTTGAAGCTCCTATACCTCTGAAGGGGATTGACTCCACCCCATTGGCTAGTAATAAACCACAATACTGGACACAAGTAACTATGCGAATTAATCCGGATCATCAGGAGATTATTCGCTTTCTTGTGCTGTATAATCTACATGATGTGTTGGTGCTTGGATTGCCATGGCTGCAATCTCATAACCCAGTCCTCGACTGGAAAGCTATGTCTGTGTTAAGCTGGGGATGTAAGGGGATGCATGGGGATGTACCTTTGGTTTCCATTTCATCATCTATTCCCTCTGAGATTCCTGAATTCTTGTCTGAATATCGTGACGTTTTTGAAGAACCTAAGCTTGGTTCATTACCTCCGCACCGGGAGTGCGATTGTGCCATAGATTTGATTCCGGGTAGTAAATACCCTAAGGGTCGTTTATTTAATCTGTCTGTGCCTGAACATGCTGCTATGCGAGAATATATAAAGGAGTCCTTGGAAAAGGGACATATTCGTCCTTCGTCATCTCCCTTAGGAGCCGGTTTTTTCTTTGTGTCTAAGAAAGATGGCTCTTTGAGGCCGTGTATTGATTATCGGCTTTTGAATAAAATCACGGTTAAATATCAATATCCGTTGCCACTGCTGACTGATTTGTTTGCTCGCATAAAGGGGGCCAAGTGGTTCTCTAAGATAGATCTCCGTGGGGCGTATAATTTGGTGCGAATTAAGCAGGGGGATGAGTGGAAAACCGCATTTAATACGCCCGAGGGCCACTTTGAGTATTTGGTGATGCCTTTTGGCCTTTCAAATGCCCCTTCAGTCTTTCAGTCCTTTATGCATGACATTTTCCGTGATTATTTGGATAAATTTATGATTGTGTATCTGGATGATATTCTGATTTTTTCGGATGACTGGGACTCTCATGTCCAGCTGGTCAGGAGGGTTTTTCAGGTTTTGCGGTCTAATTCCTTGTGTGTGAAGGGTTCTAAGTGCGTTTTTGGGGTTCAAAAGATTTCCTTCTTGGGATACATTTTTTCCCCCTCTTCCATCGAGATGGATCCTGTCAAGGTTCAGGCTATTTGTGATTGGACGCAACCCTCTTCTCTTAAGAGTCTTCAGAAATTTTTGGGCTTTGCTAACTTTTATCGTCGATTTATTGCTGGTTTTTCTGATGTTGTTAAACCATTGACTGATTTGACTAAGAAGGGTGCTGATGTTGCTGATTGGTCCCCTGCTGCTGTGGAGGCCTTTCGGGAGCTTAAGCGCCGCTTTTCTTCCGCCCCTGTGTTGCGTCAGCCTGATGTTGCTCTTCCTTTTCAGGTTGAGGTCGACGCTTCTGAAATCGGAGCTGGGGCGGTTTTGTCGCAGAGAAGTTCCGACTGCTCCGTGATGAAACCTTGTGCTTTTTTTTCTCGTAAATTTTCGCCCGCCGAGCGGAATTATGATATTGGGAATCGGGAGCTTTTGGCCATGAAGTGGGCTTTTGAGGAGTGGCGTCATTGGCTTGAGGGGGCTAGACATTAGGTGGTGGTATTGACCGACCACAAAAATTTAATTTATTTTGAGTCCGCCAGACGCCTGAATCCTAGACAGGCGCGCTGGTCGTTGTTTTTCTCTCGGTTTAATTTTGTGGTGTCATACCTACCGGGTTCTAAGAATGTTAAGGCGGATGCCCTTTCTAGGAGTTTTGAGCCTGACTCCCCTGGTAATTCTAAACCTACAGGTATCCTTAAGGATGGAGTGATATTGTCTGCTGTTTCTCCAGACCTGCGGCGGGCCTTGCAGGAGTTTCAGGCGGATAGACCTGATCGTTGCCCACCTGGTAGACTGTTTGTTCCTGATGATTGGACCAGTAAAGTCATTTCTGAGGTTCATTCTTCTGCGTTGGCAGGTCATCCTGGAATCTTTGGTACCAGGGATTTGGTGGCAAGGTCCTTCTGGTGGCCTTCCCTGTCACGAGATGTACGAGGCTTTGTGCAGTCTTGTGACGTTTGTGCTCGGGCCAAGCCTTGTTGTTCTCGGGCTAGTGGATTGTTGTTGCCCTTGCCTATCCCGAAGAGGCCTTGGACGCACATCTCGATGGATTTTATTTCGGATCTTCCTGTTTCCTGGTGGTGTGTGACCGTTTCTCTAAGATGGTCCATTTGGTTCCCCTGCCTAAGTTGCCTTCTTCTTCCGAGTTGGTTCCTCTGTTTTTTCAAAATGTGGTTCGTTTGCATGGTATTCCGGAGAATATCGTTTCTGACAGAGGAACCCAATTCGTGTCTAGATTTTGGCGGGCATTCTGTGCTAGGATGGGCATAGATTTGTCTTTCTCGTCTGCTTTCCATCCTCAGACTAATGGCCAGACCGAGCGGACGAATCAGACTTTGGAGACATATTTGAGGTGTTTTGTGTCTGCAGATCAGGATGATTGGGTTGCTTTTTTGCCTTTAGCGGAGTTTGCCCTCAATAATCGGGCCAGCTCTGCCACCTTGGTGTCTCCTTTTTTCTGTAATTCGGGGTTTCATCCTCGATTTTCCTCCGGTCAGGTGGAATCTTCGGATTGTCCTGGAGTGGATGCTGTGGTGGAGAGGTTGCATCAGATTTGGGGGCAGGTAGTGGACAATTTGAAGTTGTCCCAGGAGAAGACTCAGCTTTTTGCCAACCGCCGGCGTCGGGTTGGTCCTCGGCTTTGTGTCGGGGACTTGGTGTGGTTGTCTTCTCGTTTTGTCCCTATGAGGGTTTCTTCTCCTAAGTTTAAGCCTCGGTTCATCGGCCCGTACAAGATATTGGAGATTCTTAACCCTGTGTCCTTCCGTTTGGACCTCCCTGCATCTTTTTCTATTCATAATGTTTTTCATCGGTCATTATTGCGCAGGTATGAGGTACCGGTTGTGCCTTCCGTTGAGCCTCCTGCTCCGGTGTTGGTTGAGGGCGAGTTGGAGTACGTTGTGGAAAAAATCTTGGACTCTCGTGTTTCCAGACGGAAACTCCAGTATCTGGTCAAATGGAAGGGATACGGTCAGGAGGATAATTCTTGGGTGACTGCCTCTGATGTTCATGCCTCCGATCTGGTCCGTGCCTTTCATAGGGCTCATCCTGATCGCCCTGGTGGTTCTGGTGAGGGTTCGGTGCCCCCTCCTTGAGGGGGGGGTACTGTTGTGAAATTGGATTTTGGGCTCCCCCGGTGGCCACTGGTGGAATTGAACTTGTGTGCATCATCCCCTCTGTTCACCTGTTCCCATCAGGATGTGGGAGTCGCTATTTAACCTTGCTCCTCTGTCACTTCCATGCCGGTCAACATTGTAATCAGAAGCCTTTCTGTGCATGTTCCTGCTTCTAGACAACTCCCAGCTAAGTCGGACTTTTGTCCTTGTTTGTTTTTTGCATTTTGTTCCAGTTCACAGCTGCAGTTTCGTTTCTGTGTCTGGAAAGCTCTTGTGATCTGAAATTGCCACTCTGATGTTATGAGTTAATACTAGAGTCTTAAAGTAATTTCAGGATGGTATTTTGATAGGGTTTTCAGCGGACCATGAAAGTGCCCTTTCTGTCTTCCTGCTATCTAGTAAGCGGACCTCGATTTTGCTAAACCTATTTTCATACTACGTTTGTCATTTTCATCTAAAATCACCGCCAATATATGTGGGGGCCTCTGTCTGCCTTTCGGGGAAATTTCTCTAGAGGTGAGCCAGGACTGTATTTTCCTCTGCCAGGATTAGTTAGTCCTCCGGCTGGCGCTGAGCGTCTAGGGATAAAACGTAGGCACGCTACCCGGCTACTGTTAGTGGTGCGGCAGGTTTAGTTCATGGTCAGTTTAAGTTTCCATCCTTCCAAGAGCTAGTTCATATGTATGCTGGGCTATGTTCTCTTGCCATTGAGAACCATAACAGGGGCAGTATTATAGCAGTTATATTCTTGTACATATGGGGCAGTATTATAGTAGTTATATTCTTGTATATAGGGGCAGTATTATAGTAGTTATATTCTTGTACATAAGGGCAGTATTATAGTAGTTATATTCTTGTATATTGGAGCAGTGTTATAGTAGTTATATTCTTGTACATAGGTGCATATTATAGTAGTTATATTTTTTTACATAGGGGACAGTATTATAGTAGTTATATTCTTGTACATAGGAGGCAGTATTATTGTAGTTATATTCTTGTACATAGGGGACAGTATTATAGTAGTTATATTCTTGTACATAGGGGCAGTATTATAGTAGTTATATTCTTATACATAGGGGCAATATTATAGTAGTTACTAGCTATTGAACCCGTTCTACGCCCAGGTGGCGAGCATTTATATTGGTATATGGTCTCCATCCTGGTATGTGCTGCTCCCATCTTGCTCTCCCATCCTGTTGTGTGCTGCTCCATCCTGCGCCCCCATCCTGTCATGTGCTGCTCCATCCTGCCTCCTCATCTTGTCATGTGCTCCCATCCTGCGCCCCCATCCTGTCATATGCTGCTCCATCCTACACCCCCATCCTGTCATGTGTGTGCCCCCATTCTGTCATGTGCTGCTCCCATCCTGTGCCCCCATTCTGTCATGTGCTGCTCCCATCCTGTCATGTGCTCCCATCCTGCGCCCCATCCTGTCATGTGCTCCCATCCTGCACCCCCATCCTGTCATGTGTGCGCCCCCATTCTGTCATGTGTTGCTCCCATCCCGTGCCCCCATTCTATCATGTACTGCTCCCATCCTGCGCCCTCATTCTGTTGTAATGTGCTGCACCCATTCTGCCTGTTCCTGTTTCCATTCTGCCAAATGTTGCTCCCATCTTTCTCTCTCCGGCTCTACTGCCCGAGTGCGGCTGTGCTGAGTGCGGGTGGCTGTGCTGAGTGCAGGCGGCTGTGCTGAGTGCGGGCGGCTGTGCTGAGTGCGGGCGGCTGTGCGTGGCTGTGCTGCGTGCGGGCAGATGTGCGTAGCTGTGCTGAGTGCAGGCGGCTGTGCGTAGCTGTGCTGAATGCGGGTGGTGGAGAGTGGCGGTGCTGAGTGCGGGCGGCTGTGCGTGGCGGTGCTGAGTGCGGGCAGCTGCGCGTGGCTGTGGTGAGTGCGGGCGGCTGTGCGTGGCTGTGCTGAGTGCGGGCGGCTGTGCGTGGTGGTGCTGAGTGCGGGCGGCTGTGCGTGGCGGTGCTGAGTGTGGGCGGCTGTGCGTGGCGGTGCTGAGTGCGGGCGGCTGTGCGTGGCTGTGCTGAGTGCCGGCGGCTGTGTGTAGCTCTGCTGAGTGCGGACGGCTGTGCGTGGCTGTGCTGAGCGCGGACGGCTGTGCGTGGCTGTGCTGAGTGCGGGTGGCTGTGCGTGGCGGTGCTGAGTGCGGGCGGCTGTGCGTGGCGGTGCTGAGTGCGGGCGGCTGTGCGTGGCGGTGCTGAGTGCGGGCGGCTGTGCGTGGGTGTGCTGAGTGCCGGCGGCTGTGCGTGGCTGTGCTGAGTGCCGGCGGCTGTGCGTAGCTCTGCTGAGTGCGGACGGCTGTGCGTGGCTGTGCTGAGTGCGGGTGGCTGTGCGTGGGTGTGCTGAGTGCGGGCGGCTGTGCGTGGCGGTGCTGAGTGCGGGCGGCTGTGCGTGGCGGTGCTGAGTGCAGGCGGCTGTGCGTGGCGGTGCTGAGTGCGGGCGGCTATGCGTGGCTGTGGTGAGTGCGGGCGGCTGTGCGTGGCGGTGCTGAGTGTGGGCGGCTGTGCGTGGCGGTGCTGAGTGCGGGCGGCTGTGCGTGGCGGTGCTCAGTGCGGGCGGCTGTGCGTGGCGGTGCTGAGGGCGGGCGGTTGTGCGTGGCGGTGTTGAGTGCGGGCGGCTGTGCGTGGCGGTGCTGAGTGCGGGCGGTCGTGCGTGGCGGTGCTGAGTGCGGGCGGCTGTGCGTGGCGGTGTTGAGTGCGGGCGGCTGTGCGTGGCGGTGCTGAGTGCGGGCGGCTGTGCGTGGCGGTGCTGCGTGCCGGCGGCTGTGCGTGGCTGTGCTGAGTGCCGGCGGCTGTGTGTGGCTGTGCTGAGTGCGGGTGGCTGTGCTGAGTGTGGGCGGCTGTGCTGAGTGCGGGCGGCTGTGCTGAGTGCGGGCGGCTGTGCGTGGCTGTGCTGAGTGCGGGCGGCTGTGCGTGGCTGTGCTGAGTGCGGGCGGCTGTGCGTGGCTGTGCTGAATGCGGGCGGCTGTGCGTGGTGGTGCTGAGTGCGGGCGGCTGTGCGTGGCTGTGCTGAGTGCCGGTGGCTGTGCGTGGCTGTGCTGAGTGCGGGTGGCTGTGCGTGGCGGTGCTGAGTGCGGGCGGCTGTGCGTGGCGGTGTTGAGTGCGGCCGGCTGTGCGTGGCGGTGCTGAGTGCGGGCGGCTGTGCGTGGGTGTGCTGAGTGCCAGCGGCTGTGCGTGGCTGTGCTGAGTGCCGGCGGCTGTGCGTAGCTCTGCTGAGTGCGGACGGCTGTGCGTGGCTGTGCTGAGTGCGGGTGGCTGTGCGTGGGTGTGCTGAGTGCGGGTGGCTGTGCGTGGCGGTGCTGAGTGCGGGCGGCTGTGCGTGGCGGTGCTGAGTGCGGGCGGCTGTGCGTGGCGGTGCTGAGTGCGGGTGGCTGTGCGTGGCGGTGCTGAGTGCGGGCGGCTGTGCGTGGCTGTGCTGAGTGCGGGCGGCTGTGCGTGGCGGTGCTGAGTGCGGGCGGCTGTGCGTGGCGGTGCTGAGTGCGGGCGGCTGTGCGTGGCGGTGCTCAGTGTGGGCGGCTGTGCGTGGCGGTGCTGAGTGCGGGCGGTTGTGCGTGGCGGTGTTGAGTGCGGGCGGCTGTGCGTGGCGGTGCTGAGTGCGGGCGGTCGTGCGTGGCGGTGCTGAGTGCGGGCGGCTGTGCGTGGCGGTGTTGAGTGCGGGCGGCTGTGCGTGGCGGTGCTGAGTGCGGGCGGCTGTGCGTGGCGGTGCTCAGTGCCGGCGGCTGTGCGTGGCTGTGCTGAATGCCGGCGGCTGTGTGTGGCTGTGCTGAGTGCGGGTGGCTGTGCTGAGTGTGGGCGGCTGTGCTGAGTGCGGGCGGCTGTGCTGAGTGCGGGCGGCTGTGCGTGGCTGTGCTGAGTGCGGGCGGCTGTGCGTGGCTGTGCTGAGTGCGGGCGGCTGTGCGTGGCTGTGCTGAATGCGGGCGGCTGTGCGTGGTGGTGCTGAGTGCGGGCGGCTGTGCGTGGCTGTGCTGAGTGCCGGTGGCTGTGCGTGGCTGTGCTGAGTGTGGGCGGCTGTGCTGAGTGCGGGCGGCTGTGCTGAGTGCGGGCGGCTGTGCGTGGTGGTGCTGAGTGTGGGCGGCTGTGCGTGGCTGTGCTGAGTGCCGGTGGCTGTGCGTGGCTGTGCTGAGTGTGGGCAGCTGTGCTGAGTGCGGGCGGCTGTGCTGAGTGCCGGTGGCTGTGCGTGGCTGTGCTGATTGTGGGCGGCTGTGCTGAGTGCGGGCGGCTGTGCTGAGTGCGGGCGGCTGTGCGTGGTGGTGCTGAGTGTGGGCGGTTGTGCGTGGCTGTGCTGAGTGCCGGTGGCTGTGCGTGGCTGTGCTGAGTGTGGGCAGCTGTGCTGAGTGCGGGCGGCTGTGCTGAGTGCCGGTGGCTGTGCATGGCTGTGCTGAGTGCGGGCGGCTGTGCTGAGTGCGGGCGGCTGTGCTGAGTGCGGGCGGCTGTGCGTGGCTGTGCTGAGTGCGGGCGGCTGTGCGTGGCTGTGCTGAGTGCAGGCAGCTGTGCGTGGCTGTGCTGAATGTGGGCGGCTCTGCGAGGCGGTGCTGAGTGCGGGCGGCTGTGCGTGGCGGTGCTGAGTGCGGGTGGCTGTGCGTGGCTTTGGTGAGTGCGGGCGGCTGTACGTGGCTGTGCTGAGTGCGGGCGGCTGTGCGTGGCGGTGCTGAGTGCGGGCAGCTGTGCGTGGCTGTGCTGAATGAGGGTGGCTGTGCGAGGCGGTGCTGAGTGCGGGCGGCTGTGCGTGGCGGTGCTGAGTGCGGGCGGCTGTGCGTGGCGGTGCTGAGTGCGGGGGGCTGTGCGTGGCGGTGCTGAGTGCGGGCAGCTGTGCGTGGCGGTACTGAGTGCGGGCGGCTGTGCGTGGCGGTGCTGAATGCGGGCGGCTGTGCGTGGCTGTGCTGAGTGGCGGCGGCTGTGCGTGGCTGTGCTGAGTGCCGGTGGCTGTGCGTGGCTGTGCTGAGTGCGGACGGCTGTGCGTGGCTGTGCTGAGTGCGGGCGGCTGTGCGAGGCAGTGCTGAGTGCGGGAGGCTGTGCATGGCGGTGCTGTGTGTGGGCGGCTGTGCATGGCGGTGCTGAGTGCCGGTGGCTGTGCGTGGCTGTGCTGAGTGCCGGCGGCTGTGTGTGGCTGTGCTGAGTGCGGGTGGCTGTGCTGAGTGCGGGCGGCTGTGCTGATTGCGGGCGGCTGTGCTGAGTGCGGGCGGCTGTGCTGAGTGCGGGCGGCTGTGCGTGGCTGTGCTGAGTGCGAGCGGCTGTGCGTGGCTGTGCTGAGTGCGGGCGGCTGTGCGTGGCTGTGTTGAATGCGGGCGGCAGTGCTGAGTGCGGGCGGCTGTGCGTGGCTGTGCCGAGTGCCGGCGGCTGTGCGTGGCTGTGCTGAGTGCGGGTGGTGTTGTGAACTCTGTTTTCAGGCTCCCTCTTGTGGTCACTGGTGGTATGGTGTGACTTTTGCTTTGGGCTCCCCCTGGTGGCTTTGTTTGTTATCCTGCTGGTCTCTGGCTATCAGCTGGTTCGATATCCTCTGGGAGGTTCCTATATAGCTCTGTTTTACTTTCACTTGTTGCCGGCTGTCGATGTAATCAGTGCTACTCAGATTCCTTCTGACTACCTTGCTCCCAGTCCATCCAGGACAAGCTAAGTTTTGTTTGCTCATTTTTTGATCAGCAGTGTTTATCATGTTTTCTTGTCCAGCTTGCTAAAATGTGATTCCCTCGCTTGCTGGATGCTCTAGTGGACTGAGTTTCTCCCCACACACCATTAGTTGGTGCGTGGGTTCTTGAAATCTCAGGATGGATATTTTGTAAGGGTTTTTTATTGATCGCATAGACCCCTGCTCTATTTTCTGCTTTCTAGTACTAGTGGGCCTCTTTTGCTGAATCTGATTTCATTCCTACGTATGTGCCTTCTTCTTACTTCACCGTTAATATTTGTTGGGGGCTTCTATATCTTTGGGGATTATTTCTCTGGAGGCAAGCGAGGTCTTTCTTTCTCTTTAGGGGTAGCTAGTTCCTCAGGCTGGCTCGAGACATCTAGGAATTTTTTAGGCACGTTCACCGGCTACCTCTAGTTGTGTTGGATAGGTTCAGATTTGCAATCAGTCCAGTTACCATCTCCCTAGAGCTTGTCCTTAGTTTATTCACTTGCTGGCCTATTCGTGATCCTCCGCCACTAAGGATCATAACAGTACAGCCGGCCCATAAAGTGTTAATTGCATGGCAGAAGCAGGAGAAAAGAAGCCTTGAGAATTTTTTTTTTTTTTTCTTTTTTTTGTTGCCCTGTGTCTAGCTGCTGTGGCTAGCTTCTCTCCTCCTCTTAATCTTGGTGTGGCTCTGAGTTCAGCTGCTGACATGGATGTCCAGAGCTTGGCTTCCAGTCTGGATCATCTTGCTGCTAGGGTTCAAAGTATTCAGGATTTTGTTGTTCACAGTCCTATGTCAGAGCCTAGAATACCTATTCCGGAGTTGTTTTCTGGAGATAGATCTAGGTTCCTGAATTTTAGGAACAATTGTAAGTTGTTTCTTTCTTTGAAACCTCGTTCCTCTGGTGATGCCGTTCAGCAAGTTAAGATTATCATTTCCTTTTTGCGTGGTGACCCTCAGGATTGGGCCTTCGCATTGGCGCCAGGGGATCCTGCATTGCTTAGTGTAGATGCGTTTTTTCTAGCCCTTGGATTGCTCTATGAGGAACCTAATCTTGAGAACCAGGCTGAAAAAACGTTATTGGCCCTCTCGCAGGGGCAAGATGAAGCAGAGGTGTACTGCCAGAAATTTCGGAAATGGTCGGTGCTTACTCAGTGGAATGAGTGTGCCCTGGCTGCAAATTTCAGAGAAGGTCTTTCTGAAGCCATTAAGAATGTCATGGTGGGGTTCCCTACGCCTGCAGGTCTGAATGAGTCAATGACTCTGGCCATTCAGATTGATCGGCGTTTGCGGGAGCGCAAACCTGTGCACCATTTGGCGGTGTTTTCTGAACAGACACCTGAATCTATGCAATGTGACAGAATTCTGACCAGAAGTGAACGGCAAAATTATAGACGGCAAAATGGGTTGTGCTTTTACTGTGGTGACTCAGCTCATGTTATCTCAGCATGCTCTAAGCGCAAAAAAAAGGTTGATAAATCTGTCACCATTGGTACTTTACAGCCTAAGTTCATTTTGTCTGTTACCCTGATTTGTTCCCTGTCATCTTACCCGGTTAATGCTTTTGTAGATTCAGGTGCCGCCCTGAGTCTGATGGATTGGTCATTTGCCAGGCGCTGTGGTTTTGATTTGGAGCCTTTAAAATTCCCTATTCCACTAAGGGGAATTGATTCTACACCATTGGCTACGAATAGACCTCAGTACTGGACACAAGTGACCATGTGCATGACTCCTGTTCATCAGGAGGTGATTCGCTTTCTTGTACTGCATAATTTGCATGATGTCGTCGTGTTGGGTCTACCATGGTTGCAGACTCATAATCCAGTCCTGGATTGGAAAGCTATGTCGGTGTCAAGTTGGGGTTGTTTGGGAATTCATGGTGACGCTCCTGTGGTGTCAATTGCTTCGTCCACTCCTTCTGAAGTCCCTACGTTTTTGTCAGACTACCAGGATGTATTTGAGGAGCCCAAACTCAATTCTCTACCTCCTCATAGGGACTGTGATTGTGCTATAAATTTGATTCCTGGTAGTAAGTTTCCTAAGGGACGACTTTTTAATTTACCTGTGCCGGAGCATGCTGCCATGCGGAGTTATATAAAGGAGTCTTTAGAGAAGGGACATATTCGCCCGTCCTCATCCCCTCTTGGTGCAGGATTCTTTTTTGTGGCTAAAAAGGATGGTTCCCTGAGACCCTGTATTGATTATCGCCTTTTGAATAAAATCACGGTCAAATTTCAGTATCCTTTGCCATTGTTAACTGATTTGTTTGCTCGCATTAAGGGGTCTAGTTGGTTCACCAAGATAGATCTTCGTGGTGCGTATAACCTTGTGCGTATAAAACAGGGTGATGAATGGAAAACTGCATTTAATATGCCTGAAGGCCATTTTGAGTACTTGGTGATGCCT
Organism: Ranitomeya variabilis; assembly: GCF_051348905.1. Classification (NCBI taxonomy): domain Eukaryota; kingdom Metazoa; phylum Chordata; class Amphibia; order Anura; family Dendrobatidae; genus Ranitomeya; species Ranitomeya variabilis. Next base: position 593,530,698 of record NC_135235.1, on the reverse strand, counting down.
TTTGGACTTTCTAATGCTCCATCAGTCTTTCAGTCCTTTATGCATGACATCTTCCGTGAATATCTGGATAAGTTTATGATTGTGTATCTGGATGATATTCTGTTTTTTTCGGATGATTGGGACTCTCATGTTAAGCAGGTCAGGATGGTCTTTCAGGTCCTGCGTGACAATGCTTTATTTGTGAAGGGCTCAAAATGTCTTTTTGGAGTCCAGAAGATTTCTTTTTTGGGTTTCATTTTTTCTCCTTCTACTATTGAGATGGACCCAGTCAAGGTTCAGGCTATTCATGACTGGACGCAGCCTACATCTGTTAAGAGTCTTCAGAAGTTCTTGGGTTTTGCTAATTTTTACCGTCGCTTCATAGCTAATTTTTCTGCCGTTGTTAAGCCTTTGACGGATTTGACCAAGAAGGGTTCTGATGTGACTAATTGGTCTTCTGCGGCTGTGGAGGCCTTTCGGGAGCTGGTTTTCTTCGGCTCCGGTCTTGTGTCAGCCAGATGTCTCACTTCCCTTCCAGGTGGAGGTTGATGCTTCCGAGATTGGAGCGCGGGCTGTTTTGTCGCAGAGAAGCCCCGATGGCTCTGTGATGAAGCCATGTGCTTTCTTTTCAAGAAAGTTTTCGCCTGCCGAGCGGAATTATGATGTCGGTAATCGGGAGCTGTTGGCTATGAAGTGGGCATTTGAGGAGTGGCGACATTGGCTCGAGGGAGCTAAACATCGTGTGGTGGTCTTGACTGATCACAAGAATTTGATTTATCTCGAGTCGGCCAAGCGGCTGAATCCCAGACAGGCTCGTTGGTCGTTGTTTTTCTCTCGTTTTGATTTCATGGTCTCATACCTGCCGGGTTCGAAGAATGTGAAGGCTGATGCTCTTTCTAGGAGTTTTGTGCCTGACTCTCCTGGAGATTCAGAGCCGGCTGGTATCCTTAGAGAAGGGGTGATTTTGTCTGCCATCTCCACAGATTTGCGACGTGTGCTGCAAGAGTTTCAGGCGGATAGACCTGACCACTGTCCACCGGAGAGACTGTTTGTCCCGGATAGATGGACCAACAGAGTCATCTCCGAGGTTCATTCTTCGGTGTTGGTGGGCCATCCTGGAATATTTGGTACCAGAGACTTGGTGGCCAGGTCTTTTTGGTGGCCTTCCTTGTCGCGGGATGTGCGTTCCTTTGTGCAGTCTTGTGGAATTTGTGCTCGGGCGAAGCCTTGCTGTTCTCGTGCCAGTGGGTTGCTGTTACCTTTGCCTGTCCCGAAGAGGCCTTGGACGCACATTTCCATGGATTTTATTTCAGATCTCCCTGTCTCTCAGAGAATGTCTGTCATCTGGGTGGTGTGTGATCGTTTTTCTAAGATGGTCCATTTGGTGCCCTTGCCTAAGTTGCCTTCCTCCTCCGAGTTGGTTCCACTGTTTTTTCAAAATGTGGTTCGTTTGCACGGGATTCCTGAGAACATTGTTTCTGACAGAGGATCCCAGTTTGTGTCTAGATTTTGGCGGACCTTTTGTGCTAAGTTGGGCATTGAATTGTCTTTTTCGTCGGCCTTCCATCCTCAGACGAATGGCCAAACCGAGCGAACTAATCAGACCTTGGAGACTTATTTAAGATGTTTTGTTTCTGCTGTCCAGGACGACTGGGTTACTTTTTTGCCGTTGGCCGAGTTTGCCCTTATAATCGGGCTAGTTCTGCTACTTTGGTTTCTCCTTTTTTTTGCAATTCGGGGTTTCATTCTCGTTTTTCCTCGGGACAGGTGGAGCCTTCTGACTGTCCTGGAGTGGATGTTGTGGTGGATAGGTTGCATCAGATTTGGAATCATGTGGTGGACAATTTGAAGTTGTCACAAGAGAAGGCTCAGCTCTTTGCCAACCGCCGTCGCTGTGTGGGTCCCCGACTTCGCGTTGGGGACTTGGTGTGGTTGTCTTCTCGCTTCGTTCCTATGAAGGTCTCCTCTCCTAAGTTCAAGCCTCGGTTTATCGGTCCTTATAAGATTCTGGAAGTCCTTGGCCCTGTGTCATTCCGTCTGGACCTCCCGGCATCATTTGCTATTCATAATGTGTTCCATCGCTCGTTGTTGCGGAGGTATGTTGTACCTGTGGTTCCTCCGGTTGAGCCTCCTGCCCCGGTGCTGGTTGAGGGAGAATTGGAATACGTGGTGAAGAAGATCTTGGATTCTCGTGTTTCTAGACGGAGGCTCCAGTATTTGGTCAAGTGGAAGGGCTATGGTCAGGAGGATAATTCTTGGGTTGTCGCCTCTGATGTTCATGAGGTTTGGTTCGTGCCTTCCATGTGGCTCATCATGATCGCCCTGGGGGTTTTCATGAGGGTTCGGTGACCCCTCCTTAAGGGGGGGGGTACTTTTGTGAACTCTGTTTTCAGGCTCCCTCTTGTGGTCACTGGTGGTATGGTGTGACTTTTGCTTTGGGCTCCCCCTGGTGTCTTTGTTTGTTATCCTGCTGGTCTCTGGCTATCAGCTGGTTCGTTATCCTCTGGGAGGTTGCTATATAGCTCTGTTTTACTTTCACTTGTTGCCGGCTGTCGATGTAATCAGTGCTACTCAGATTCCTTCTGACTACCTTGCTCCCAGTCCATCCAAGACAAGCTAAGTTTTGTTTGCTCATTTTTTGATCAGCAGTGTTTATCATGTTTTCTTGTCCAGCTTGCTAAAATGTGATTCCCTCGCTTGCCGGATGCTCTAGTGGACTGAGTTTCTCCCCACACACCATTAGTTGGTGCGTGGGTTCTTGAAATCTCAGGATGGATATTTTGTAAGGGTTTTTTATTGATCGCATAGACCCCTGCTCTATTTTCTGCTTTCTAGTACTAGTGGGCCTCTTTTGCTGAATCTGATTTCATTCCTACGTATGTGCCTTCTTCTTACTTCACCGTTAATATTTGTTGGGGGCTTCTATATCTTTGGGGATTATTTCTCTGGAGGCAAGCGAGGTCTTTCTTTCTCTTTAGGGGTAGCTAGTTCCTCAGGCTGGCTCGAAACGTCTAGGAATTTTTTAGGCACGTTCACCGGCTACCTCTAGTTGTGTTGGATAGGTTCAGATTTGCGATCAGTCCAGTTACCATCTCCCTAGAGCTTGTCCTTAGTTTATTCACTTGCTGGTCTATTCGTGATCCTCCGCCACTAAGGATCATAACAGGGTGGCAGTGCTGAGTGCGGGCGGCTGTGCTGAGTGCGGGCAGCTGTGCTGAGTGCGGGCGGCTGTGCTGAGTGTGGGCGGCTGTGAGTGGCTGTGCTGAGTGCGGGCGGCTGTGCGTGGCTGTGCTGAGTGCGGGTGGCTGTGCGTGGCTGTGCTGAATGCGGGCGGCTGTGCGTGGCGGTGCTGAGTGCGGGCGGCTGTGTGTGGTGGTGCTGAGAGCGGGCGGCTGTGCGTGGCTGTGGTGAGTGCGGGCGGCTGTACGTGGCTGTGCTGAGTGCGGGCAGATGTGCGTGGCGGTGCTGCGTGCGGTCGGCTGTGCGTGGTGGTGCTGAGTGTGGGCGGCTGTGCGTGGCTGTGCTGAGTGCCGGCGGCTGTGCGTGGCTGTGCTGAGTGCCGGTGGCTGTGCGTGGCTGTGCTGAGTGCGGACAGCGGGGCGTGGCTGTGCTGAGTGCGGGAGGCTGTGCGTGGCGGTGCTGAGTGCGGGCGGCTGTGCGTGGTGGTGCTGAGTGTGGGTGGCTGTGCGTGGCGGTGCTGAGTGCGGGCGGATGTGCGTGGCGGTGCTGAGTGCGGACGGCTGTGCTGAGTGCGGGCGGCTGTGCGTGGCGGTGCTGAGTGCGGGCGGCTGTGCGTGGCGGTGCTGAGTGCGGGCGGCTGTGCGTGGCTGTGGTGAGTGCGGACAGCTGTGAGTGGCTGTGCTGAGTGCGGGCGGCTGTGCGTGGCGGTGCTGAGTGCGGGCGGCTGTGCGTGGCGGTGCTGAGTGCGGGCGGCTGTGCGTGGCTGTGGTGAGTGCGGACAGCTGTGAGTGGCTGTGCTGAGTGCCGGCGGCTGTGCGTGGCTGTGGTGAGTGCGGGCGGCTGTGCGTGGCTGTGGTGAGTGCCGGCGGCTGTGCGTGGCTGTGGTGAGTGCGGGCGGCTGTGTGTGGCTGTGCTGAGTGCGGGTGGCTGTGCGTGGCTGTGCTGATTGCGGGCGGCTGTGTGTGGCTGTGGTGAGTGCCCGCGGCTGTGCGTGGCTGTGGTGAATGCGGACGGCTGTGTGTGGCTGTGGTGAGTGCGGGTGGCTGTGCTGGGCGCCGAGTGCTGGGGGCCTGAGCAGGCGGGGACACCGGCGCGCTGTGGGGGTCAGGTGCCGGAGTCGCCGCTAGCTCAGGCCCCCGGCACTTGGTATATTCACCTGTCCCTCCTTTCCACCGATGCGCGCTGCTCCATCCTCCACATCCTCTGGCTGTGACTGTTCAGTCAGAGGGCGGCGCGCATTAAGCGCGACATTGCGCCCTCTGACTTGAACGTTACAGACAGAGGATGTGGAGGACGAAGCAGCGCGCATCGGTGGAACGGAGGGACAGGTGAATATAGCATATACTCACCCTCCTGGCTCGTCCCTGCTTCTCCGTTGGAGATCGCGGTGTGCGTTCAGTTATTACGCATACCGCGATCTCCTGGGAGCTTCACTCTGTGGGGTCCAGACTGCGCCGGCGCTTGCGCAGTCTATAATGTTCCAAATTATTATGCAAATAATATTTCCTCATATTTTCTCTAAATTACCTATCTGAATTGCAGTCATTGTTATTTTCCAGTCATCTACTATTCTAGTATAATTGCAATGTTTTGGAAAAAGCTGCCTATGAAAACAGTATCTTTTTAAAAAAAATAAACACTCAAAATGCATGTTCCAAATTATTATGCACAGCAGAGTTTTCAACCTTTTTTTTTAATTTTGAACAAAAAAATGGTCAATTGTGAAGTTATAAGCATTATCAGCTTATTACAAAATGAAATCAAACAGTTTTCAAGTGAAACCTTTATTCCAGGTGATGTTACATTTGCACATAGGACCCCTTGTTCAAAAGAAGCTTCTGAACTCTCTCGTCCATTGAATTTGTCAGTTTTTGGATGGTTTCTGCTTCAATTGCTTTGCATGTGGACAGAATACCCTCCCAGAGCTGTTGCTTAGATGTGAACTGCCTCCCGCCATCATAGACACTCCTTTTGATGATGCTCCAGAGGTTCTCAATGGGGTTGAGGTCAGGGGAAAATGGTGGCCACACCATAAGTTTGTCCTCTTTTATGCCCATAGCAGCCAGAGATGCAGATGTGTTTTTTGCAACATGAGACGGTGCATTATCATGCATGAAAATGATCTTGCTGCGGAAAGCACGGTTCTTCCTCTTGAACAATGGCAGGAAGTGTTGTTTTAGAAACTCCACATAGATTATGGAGTTCATTTTTACCCCTTCAGGGATCATAAAGGGGCCGACAATCTCTCTCCCCATCAGGGCCGGACTGGCCATAGGGCAGTTCTGGCAAATGCCAGAAGGGCCGATGGCAGTAGTGGGCCGCTCGAGTGTGCCGCTGTCGGCACACTCCCCCCGCTGTCGCGGCACACTCCCGGCCCCGCATTCAACTATACCGGCGTCATAGACGCTGGTACAGTTGAATGCAATGATGGAGGAGAGAGCATCTGCTGACGCCCCCTCTCCCATCATTCCCCGCTCTGCCTGCCGCTGACACTGCGGGTGCGCGATGACGTCATATCATCGCGCACCTGCTGTGTGACCGGGCGGGCAGACTGCATCTGCTGAGACCGGAGCGGCGCGGGGCACGAGGAGAGAGGTGAGTAGTGTATTTGTTTTTTTTAATCAATGAGTGATGACTGGATTGTGGAGCTATTGGGGGGGGGGGGGGGGGCTGCCTGCCTGCATTACTTTCTATGGGGGCTGCCTGCCTGCATTACTTTCTATGGGGGCTGCCTGCCTGCATCACTTTCTATGGGGGCTGCCTGCCTGCATTACATTCTATGGGGGCTGCCTGCCTGCATTACATTCTATGGGGGCTGCCTGCCTGCATTACTTTCTATGGGGGCTGCCTGCCTGCATTACATTCTATGGGGGCTGCCTGCCTGCATTACATTCTATGGGGGCTGCCTGCCTGCCTGCATTACTTTCTATGGGGGCTGCCTGCCTGCATTACATTCTATGGGGGCTGCCTGCCTGCATTACTTTCTATGGGGGCTGCCTGCCTGCATTACATTCTATGGGGGCTGCCTGCCTGCATTACATTCTATGGGGGCTGCCTGCCTGCATTACATTCTATGGGGGCTGCCTGCCTGCATTACATTCTATGGGGGCTGCCTGCCTGCATTACATTCTATGGGGGCTGCCTGCCTGTATTACATTCTATGGGGGCTGCCTGCCTGCATTACTTTCTATGGGGGCTGCCTGCCTGCATTACATTCTATGGGGGCTGCCTGCCTGCATTACATTCTATGGGGGCTGCCTGCCTGCCTGCATTACATTCTATGGGGGCTGCCTGCCTGCATTACATTCTATGGGGGCTGCCTGCCTGCATTACATTCTATGGGGGCTGCCTGCCTGCATTACATTCTATGGGGGCTGCCTGCCTGCATTATATTCTATGGGGGCTGTGCTGCATTATATTGTATGGTGGCTGCCTGCATTACATTCTATGGGGGCTGGCTGCATTCCATTCCATGGGCCTGTGCTGCATTATATTCTATGGGGCTGGCTGCATTCCATTCCATGGGCCTGTGCTGCATTATATTCTATGGGGCTGGCTGCATTCCATTCTATGGGCCTGTGCTGCATTATATTCTATGGGGCTGGCTGCATTACATTGTATGGTGGCTGTGCTGCATTATATTGTATGGTGGCTGTGCTGCATTATATTGTATGGGGCTGTGCTGCATTATATTCTATGGGGCTGTGCTGCATTATATTCTATGGGGCTGTGCTGTATTACATTCTATGGGGCTGTGCTGCATTTAATTCTATGGGGTTGGCTGCATTACATTCTGTGGGGGCTGTGCTGCATTACATTCTATGGGGACTGTGCTGCATTAAATTCTATGGGGCTGTTCTGTATTACATTCTATGGGGCTGGCTGCATTACATTCTATGGGGGCTGTGCTGTATTACATTCTATGGGGGCTGTGCTGTATTACATTCTATGGGGGCTGTGCTGTATTACATTCTATGGGGGCTGTGCTGTATTATAGTCTATGGGGGCTGTGCTGTATTATAGTCTATGGGGGCTGTGCTGTATTACATTCTATGGGGACTGAGCTGTAATGCTGGATACAGCTGTAATTATATGTTATATAGTCGTGTTACACTCCCCTCACTTCTTGTAGCCTACAAGTGTACAAAGATATTATGCAGTCACCATGCGACAAGTGGGCCTGTGTGACTTCAAATGCCAGGGCTGAATTTTAGTCCCAGTCCGTCCCTGCTCCCCGTGATTCCAGCACAAAACATTACTGCACCTCCTCCTTGTTGGTGCCTTAGCCATGTTTTCATGGGGTGTCCATCCTCCACTCCATTCATCTGGACCATCGAGCGTTGCACGGCACTCATCGGTGAACAAAACAGTTTGGAAGTCAGTCTTCATGTATCGTTTGGCCCACTGGAGCCGTTTCTGCTTGTTGCAGTGGGTAGAGGTGGTCGACAGGATGGCTTACGCACAGCTGTAAGGCTACGTTCACACGATCCTTTTTTCCGTCCTTTTTTTTTCAGGTCCTGTTTTGAAAAACCGCAGCTAAAATCCGCACTGATTTTTCGCTGCGGTTTTTGATCCTTTTTCTTCTGCGGATTCCACTGCGGGTTTCCAACTGCAGTTTCCTATTGGGGCTGCTGGAAACCCGCAGCAGAATCCGCAGAAAGAATTGACAGGTACTTCTTTTTTCTGCAGGCAAAACCGCTGCGGATTTGCCTGGGGAAAAAAGGATCGTCGGCACAGCGGGTTTTGTTTTCCATTGGGTTACATTGTACTGTAACCTACATGGAAAAAAGCTGCGGATCCGCAGTGCCAAATCCGCTGCGGATCCGCAGCAAAAACCGCAGCGTGTGAACATACCCTAAACCTCTGCAGGACCCTGCATCTTGTTGTTCTGGGGACGTTGGAGGCACCAGCAGCTTCAAAAACTTGTCTGCTGCTATGACAAGGCATTTTTGCAGCTGCTCTTTTAACCTTACGCAATTGCCTGTTGGAAAGAGTCCTCAGTTTTTCCTTATCAGCACGCACACGTGTGTGCTGGGAATCAGCTACATACTTCTTGATTGTGCGATGATCACGATGAAGTGTCTTGGCAATGTTGATTGTAGTCATGCCTTGACCTAAATACTCCACAATTTGTTGCTTCTCAGCAGCCGACACATCCTTTTTCTTTCCCATTTTGGCCAAAAATGTAGGCTGCTTAATAATGTGGAACAGCCTTCTTAAGTAGTCTTGCCTTTATTTGGACACACCTGCCAAACTAATTTGCACAGGTATCTGCAATTGCTTTCAGTGATATAAAGAGCCCTGACACACATCACCATCAATGAGTTTAAATGACAAACAAAAAAATTCTAACCTTATCACTCCTAAACTCTATGTGCATAATAATTTGGAACACAGTGTATAGTAGTTATATTCTTGTACATAAGGAGCAGCATTATAGTAGTTATATTCTTGTACATAGGAACAGTATTATCGTAATATTCTTGCATAGGGGGCAGTATTATAGTAGCTACTGTATATTCTTATACATAGGGGCAGTATTATAGTAGTTATATTCTTGTACATGGGGCAGTATTATAGTAGTTATATTCTTGTACATAGGGGCAGTATTATAGTAGTTAAATTCTTGCACATAGAAGCAGTATTACAGTAGTTATATTCTTGTACATAGGGAGCAGTATTAGAGTAGTTATATTCTTGTACATAGGGGCAATATTATAGTAGTTATATTTTTGCACATAGGAGCAGTATTATAGTAGTTATATTCTTATACAAAGGGGCAATATTATAGTAGTTATATTCTTGTACATAGGGCAGTACTATAGTAGTTATGTTCTTGTACATAAGGAGCAGTATTATAGTAGTTATATTCTTGTACATAGGGGCATTATTATAGTAATTACATTCTTATACAAAGGGGCAATATTATCCCCTTTACCCCCAAGGGTGGTTTGCACGTTAATGACCGGGCCAATTTTTACAATTCTGACCACTGTCCCTTTATGAGGTTATAACTCTGGAACGCTTCAACGGATCTTGGCGATTCTGACACTGTTTTCTTGTGACATATTGTACTTCATGATAGTGGTAACATTTCTTCGATATAACTTGCGTTTATTTGTGAAAAAAACTGAAATTTGGCGAAAATTTTGAAAATTTCACAATTTTCCAACTTTGAATTTTTATGCCCTTAAATCAGAGATATTTCACACAAAATACTTAATAGGTAACATTTCCCAAATGTCTACTTTACATCAGCACAATTTAGGAACCAAAATTTATTTTTGTTAGGGAGTTATAAGGGTTAAAAGTTGACCAGAAATTTCTCATTTTTACAACACCATTTTTTTTAGGGACCACATCTCATTTGAAGTCATTTTGAGGGGTCTATATGATAGAAAATACCCAAGTGTGACACCATTCTAAAAACTGCACCCGTCAAGGTGCTCAAAACCACATTCAAGAAGTTTATTAACCCTTCAGGTGTTTCACAGGAATTTTTGGAATGTTTAAATAAAAATTAACATTTAACTTTTTTTTACACTAAATTTAATTCAGCTCCAATTTGTTTTATTTTACCAAGGGTAACAGGAGAAAATGGACCCCAAAAGCTGTTGTACAATTTGTGCTGAGTACGCCGATACCCCATATGTGGGGGTAAACCACTGTTTGGGCGCATGGCAGAGCTCGGAAGGGAAGGAGCGCCATTTGACTTCTCAATGCAAAATTGACTGGAATGGAGATGGAACGCCATGTTGCGTTTGGAGAGCCCCTGATGTGCCTAAACATTGAAACCCCCCACAAGTGACACCATTTTGGAAAGTAGACCCCCTAAGGAACTTATCTAGATGTGTGGTGAGCACTTTGACCCACCAAGTGCTTCACAGAAGTTTATAATGCAGAGTCGTAAAAATAAAAAATCATATTTTTTCACAAAAATTATTTTTTGCCCCCAATTTTTTATTTTCCCAATTGTAAGAGAAGAAATTGGACCCCAAAAGTTGTTGTGCAATTTGTCCTGAGTACGCCGATACCCCATATGTGGGGGTGAACCACTGTTTGGGCGCATAGCAGAGCTCGGAAGGGAAGGAGCGCCATTTGACTTTTCAATGCAAAATTGACTGGAATTAAGATGGGATGCCATGTTGCGTTTGGAGAGCCCCTGATGTGCCTAAACATTGAAACCCCCCCACAAGTGACACCATTTTGGAAAGTAGATGCCGTAAGGAACTTATCTAGATGTGTTTTGAGAGCTTTGATCCCCCAAGTGTTTCACTACAGTTTATAACGCAGAGCCGTGAAAATAAAAATTCTTTTTTTTTTCACAAAAATTATTTTTTAGCCCCCAGTTTTGTATTTTCCCAAGGGTAACAGGAGAAATTGGACCCCAAGAGTTGATGTCCAATTTGTCCTGAGTATGCTGATACTCCATATGTGGGAGGGAACCACTGTTTGGGCACATGACAGAGCTCGGAAGGGAAGGAGCGCCATTTGGAATGCAGACTTGGATTGGTCTGCAGGCATCACGTTGCATTTGCAGAGCCCCTGATGTACCCAAACAGTAGAAACCCTCCACAAGTGACCCCATATTGGAAACTAGACCTGCCAAGGAACTTATCTAGATGTGTTGTGAGAACTTTGAACCCCCAAGTGTTTCACTAGTTTACAACGCAGAGCCGTGAAAATATAAAATCCTTTTTTTTCCCACAAAAATGATTTTTAGCCCCCCAAATTTATATTTTCCCAAGGGTAACAAGAGAACTTGGACCCCAAAAGTTGTTGTCCAATTTGTCCCGAGTATGCTGATGCCCCATATGTTGGGGTAAACCCCTGTTTGGGCGCACGGGAAAGCTCGGAAGGGAAGGAGCACTGTTTTACTTTTTCAATGCAGAATTGGCCGGAATTGAGATCAGACGCCATGTCACGTTTGGAGAGCCCCTGATGTGCCTAAACAGTGGAAACTCCCCAATTCTAACTGAAACTCTAATCCAAACACACCCCTAACCCTAATCCCAACGGTAACCCTAACCACACCCCTAACCCTGACACACCCTTAACTCTAATCCCAACCGTAAATGTAATCCAAACCCTAACCCTAACTTTAGCCCCAACCCTAACCCTAACTTTAGCTCCAACCCTAGCCCCAACCCTAACCCTAGCCCTAACCCTAGCCCTAACCCTAACCCTAGCTTTAACCCTAGCCCTAGCCCTAGCCCTAACCCTAGGCCTAACCCTAGCCCTAACCCTAGCCCTAACCCTAACCCTAGCCCTAACCCTAACCCTAGCCCTAACCCTAATCCTAACCCTAACCCTAGCCCTAACCCTAATGGGAAAATGGAAATAAATACATTTTTTTAATTTTATAATTTTTCCCTAACTAATGGGGTGATGAAGGGGGGTTTGATTTATTTTTATAGCATTTTTTATAGCGGATTTTTATGATTGGCAGCCGTCACACGCTAAAAGACGCTTTTTATAGCAAAAAAGTTTTTGCGTCTCCACATTTTGAGACCTATAATTTTTCCATATTTTGGTCCACAGAGTCATGTGAGGTCTTGTTTTTTGCGGGACAAGTTGGCGTTTTTATTGGTAACATTGACGGACACGTGACCATTTTTGATCGCTTTTTATTCCGATTTTTGTGAGGCAGAATGACAAAAAAACAGGTATTCATGAATTTCTTTTGGGGGAGGCGTTTATACCGTTCCACGTTTGGTAAAATTGATAAAGCAGTTTTATTCTTCGGGTCAGTACGATTACAGCGATACCTCATTTATATCATTTTTTTATGTTTTGGCGCTTTTATACGATAAAAACTATTTTATAGAATAAATAATTATTTTGGCATCGCTTTATTCTGAGGATTATAACTTTTTTATTTTTTCTTTGATAACGGTGTATGGTGGCTCTTTTTTGCGGGACAAGATGCCGTTTTCAGCGGTACCATGGTTATTTATATCCGTCTTTTTGATCGCGTGTTATTCCACTTTTTGTTTGGCGGTATGATAATAAAGCGTTGTTTTTTGCCACGCTTTTTTTTTTTTCCTACGGTGTTCACTGAAGGGGTTAACTAGTGGGACAGTTTTATAGGTTGGGTCGTTACGGACGTGGCGATACTAAATATGTGTACTTTTATTGTTTTTTTTTTATTTAGATAAAGAAATGTATTTATGGGAATAATATATATATTTTTTTTCTTTATTTAGGAATTATTTTTTTTTTTACACATGTGGAAATTTTTATTTTTACATTTTTACTTTGTCCCGGGGGGACATAACAGATCGTTGATCTGACAGTTTTCACAGCACTCTGTCAGATCGGCGATCTGACTTACAGTGCTGCAGGCTTACCAAGCGCTTGCTCTGAGCAGGCACTCGGTAAGCCACCTCCCTCCCTGCAGGACACGGATGCCGCGGCCATTTTGGATCCGGGGACTGCAGGGAGAGGAGGTAAGAGACCCTCGGAGCAATGCGATCACATCGCGTTGCTCCGGGGGTCTCAGGGAAGCACGCAGGGAGCCCCCTCCCTGTGCGATGCTTCCCTGTACCACCGGCACACTGCGATCATGTTTGATCGCAGTGTGCCGGGGGTTAATGTGCCGGGGGCGGTCCGTGACCGCTCCTGGCCCATAGTGCCGGATGTCAGCTGTGATAGTCAGCTGACACCCGGCCGCGATCGGCTGAACTCCCCCCGTGAGCGAGGCCGATCGCGCTGGACGTACTATCCCGTCGGTGGTCATACGTGCCCACCCCACCTCGACGGGATAGTATGTCCAATGTCAGAAAGGGGTTAAAGTAGTTATATTCTTGTACATAGGGGCAGTATTATAGTAGTTATATTCTTGCACATAGGGGCAGTATTATAGTAGTTATATTCTTGTACATAGGGGCAGTATTATTGTAGTTATATTCTTATACAAAGGGGCAGCATTATAGTAGTTATATTCTTGTACATAGGAGCAGTATTATAGTAGTTATATTCTTGTACATTGGGCCAATATTACTGTATATTATTTATTGTCTTGTACATAGCTGAAGTGTTATAATAGTTATACTCAATTTCATATTTTGAGACGTGATGGAAATTAAATTCACATTTACGGAAAGGGTTTTGTTATTTTTTATCTTAAATTCAGAAAGATGATAATATGCACATATATAGTTCTCTATTGCTCCCGGCAGTCTTAAAGACTCAATACAATCAGCAGTGACAGCCATGGATACGTTTTCCCCTCCCCCAACCTCAGTACACAATTCTTCTGGCAGGATTTTCATTTCTCCCAGATATAACATGAAAACAGCAAGAAAGAAGAAAAACATAAAGAATTGCCTCAGCGGATTACATTACCAGTAAACGATGTGATTATATAATTCCTGGAGGGAGGATATGACGGTAATTTACACTAAAATGAAATGTAGACTGATATGAGCGCCATGTGCTACGATATTATCAGCTTTTCATGGTCCGATTGGTCATCAGGAGGAAAGCTCTTGGCACATTATTCCATTCAGTGGATCATAGCAAACCATTGAAGTCAACGGCTGGTCATCTTTGTGTAGACCATGTACATATCATCAGAACCACCATGACCTCTGTTTGCATGCATTTAAAGGGAACTAGTCAACTGGTTTATGTTGCCGAAACCAAGGCAGCATGAATCAGAGATCAATTATATTTTTCTTTGGAAGACTCTGGCTTTTAAGAGGAAACCGTTTGAAGAGATGGCTTCTTCCCAAATCGCTCCAGATGAGTGACAAGTACCTCCCTATGTACACACAGGGGAGAAGCCTGTTACTCACCTGGAATGATGTGGGAAAAGACACTGGAATAGTCTCATCTCCGCCTTTGGTTGGGTTTCATGAATTAGGTGACATGTTACCTTTTAAGAGTTAATCTAGCATAAGATTGTAAAGAGAGCACATAACATTCATTCATACTATAGACCGAACATCACTCCAAAGCCTGAAGACTAATGTCATGACCAAGTCTCCTTCTGTACCTTCTAAGTATCATCCTTTGGGTGGTTAGATAGAAGACGGACTCTGGTTTGGAGACTGTTGAGGGTAAAATGGTATTACAGCTCACCTCCATTCACTTTAATGAGGGTTGATTTGCAATACCAGACATAACCCATGGTCAGCGGTGGTGCTGTTTCAGGAAACAAAAATCCAATAGATTACGAACCAGAGATAACCCCTCTTGAATGGGGTTTTCAGTTCAGGAAACTTCTTATTAAATTGCTGGAGATGTGTCCTCTCTTGACCAGAGCTGAATGTAGTTATAATAAGCATTTTATGCTATTGATGACTTGTTCTGTCCTTTATGACACAGATGACCTTTTGATGAGATTGAACACTATGTAATGCTTAAACTTACCAGTGGTGGTGCTGCAGAGAAACTGAACACCCCCAGAACAATTTATAGTGATCGCTGGGGATCGAAGCAGTGGAACACTTTGTGATCTACTAATTGTCACCGAACAGTACAAACAGATTGTCCAAAGTGGAGAATCCCTTTAAGCAGTAAATATAAGATTTACAAGAGTGGCGCATAAAGACGCCCCTCCATAAAAGATATTCATGCTCACCTGTAGTCCCTGGGCCCTGGCCCTGCTATGGCTATTTACATCTATTACCTGAACTGTGAGCAGGATTTCTTTACTGATGATGGTTGGGGTCTATAAAACCTGTGAAATTAGAACTTGTGCCCTGTACTTACACCCAACTCCTTGCTGGCAAATTAATTCCACTATTAATGTAATTGCTGATAAGGCTTTTATTTAATCTTTGTGAATCTCCTCATTACCTGGCTCACACAGAGAGATTTATCACAGGTCTCCGAGCGGGACGGTGGTATTTTCTCTAATAACGTGCCACTGAATCTTTAGAAAATAAAAGCCCGGGGTTGTATATCAGGCTGAGATCCCGCTGAGGGTTTTATTATACATCCTAAATCTAAAGAGTAGACTAGGGGCTCCATCCAGGGATGTCATACATTAACTGCGGAACATGTAGACAAATTAATTGAGCAGATTATTTTGTTGGTAGGAAATACATTTATTTCAATTTAGAAAAAAATAATAATTGCAGTGTGAATAGACGTGTAGATGCCATTGTTTATTCTGGTAAAAATGGCTGCCGCAAATAAAACATATAAAATCATGTGCATACAACAAACAATCCATACATATATACAGTGGGGGAAATAAGTATTTGATCCCTTGCTGATTTTGTAAGTTTGCCCACTGACAGACATGAACAGTCTATGATTTTAAGGGTAGGTTAATTTTAACATTAAGAGATTAGAATATCTGAAATAAAACCAAGAAAATCACATTGTATAAATTCTGAAAATTTATTTGCATTTTGCAATGAGAAATAAGTATTTGATCCCTCTGGCAAACAAGACTCAATACCAACCCTTGTTGGCAAGCACAGCAGTCAGACGTTTTTTGTAGTTGATGATGAGGTTTGCGCACATGTCAGGAAGAATTTTGGTCCACTCCTATTTGCAGATCATCTCTAAATTATTAAAACTTTAAGCATGTCGCTTGGCAACTTGGAACTTCAGCTCCCTCCATAAGTTTTTTATGGGATTAAGGTCTGGAGACTGGATAGGCCACTCCATGACCTCAATGTGCTTCTTTTTGAACCACTCCTTTGTTGCCTTGGCTGTATGTTTTGGGTCATTGTCTTGCTGAAAGACCCAGCCATGACCCATTTTTAATGTCCTGGCGGAGGGAAGGAGGTTGTCACTCAGGAATTTATGGTACATGTGTGGCACCACAGGAGTCCAATTGCCACAGTGGAATTGCCTCCCTCCCAGGGGGTGTTGTCATGCCTGGAAGCAAGGAGGGGTCCCCTTACCAGGTAATACCAGCATCCAACACCTTCTTGACTCCAGACCAGAAAGGGGAGCTCTGACACCCAGTTTCAGGGGAGCTTCCCTATAAGTTCAGGCCTGGAGGCAGAGTTAGTCAGTTAGAGTCTAGTGAGGAGTCTGAGAGGGAGAGGAGAGCAGGCAAGTCGAGGAGAACCTGGGGAGTAGAGCTGTAGCCAGGCTCACTCCAGAACAGAGCGCTGACAAAGAGGACACCAGAGTCCTTGGCTGTGTAGGTGCTGTACGCCCCAACAGCCGAATCTGGAGGGCAGGGAACTGCAAGCTCCCTGGCCACACTGAACGCCTGGAGGCACTGCAGCAGACCAAGAGCCGGGGCTGCCAGTGAAAAGGCAGTGCTCATGATTGGCAGACAGTGCGAGCCTTACAGGTTAGAAGCAACATGCAGGAGAGGAACTTGAACAGAGCTTAAAGCAGCAAGGACCTAAAAGAATAGCGCAGAAGGAAGGCCTCCAAACCCACCAGGTAAAGGAAACTGCAATGCTTTTGTCCTCCAGTCATTTCCCGCACCCTCAGTCCTACACCCTGTCGTCTACGATCCCTTACCAACTATACCGGTAGCCCTGGGGCCCCGATCCACCTGTGGGGAGCAGAACCATCCCAGATGCGTCACTATCAGCCCCAGCAGTCCCCTTAAGCAGCGTCGGCCATCCATTGGCACAGCACCTTCTCCCAATCACTCAAAATCATCCCAGGTGTTCATTGGCAGACTTCAGATGGGCCTGTACATGTGCCTTCTTGAACAGGGGGACCTTGCGTGCTCTGCAGGATTTTAAAACTTTATGGCGTAATGTGTTACCAATGGTTTACTTGGTGACTGTGGTCCCAGCTGCCTTGAGATCATTAACAAGTTTCCCCCGTGTAGTTTTAGGCTGATCTCTCACCTTCCTCATGATCAAGGATACCCCACGTTGTGAGATTTTGCATGGTGCCCCAGATCGATGTCGATTGACAGTCATTTTGTATTTTCTTCAATTTTCTTACTACTGCAACAATAGTTGTCTCCTTCTCACCCATCATCTTACTTATGGTTTTGTAGTCCATTCCAGCTTTGTGCACGTCTATAATCTTGTCCTTGACATCATTAGAAAGTTTTTTGGTCCTGCCCATGTTGTAGAGGTTAGAGTCTGACTGATTAATTGAGTCTGTGGACTAAAGTCTTCTATAAAGGTGACTATGTAAGACAGCTGTCTTTAATGCAGGTAACGCGTTGATTAGGAGTGTCTAACTGGTCTGCAGGAGCCAGAACTCTCAATGGTTGGTAGGGGATCAAATACTTATTTCTCACTGCGAAATGCCAATAAATTTATATAATTTATGCAATGTGAATGGGTTTTATTTTTTATATTCTATCTCTCAATGTTAAAATTAACCTACCCTTAAAATTATAGACTGTTCATGTCTTTGTCAGTGGGCAAACTTGCTAAATCAGCAAGGGATCAAATACTTATTTCCCCCACTGTATAAACACTAGAAAGGTATATTTATTGTTTTCCTGAATCATGAGGCTCAGGATAATCAGGTTCATCTCTGGAATCGGGAATTATGAAATTATGAGAAACAGGTAAAATGATGACTTAAAGGACCCATCGCCAGATCAAAAATGTCAGGTTTTTGCTCCTATTTTATCCCCGCTGCTCCCCTGAGTAAATTTTCTTTTTCTTTTTTTTAAATCCTCCAAAAGGTTTCAGAGATATTGGCCTTTTTATTTAGCGCTAATTTTTATGGTATTTTCCAAGGGGAGGTGGCTCACAGAGAAACTATAGAGCGCAGCATAAGGATACACCCCAGAAGATCCTGTTTGACACGTCCCATTGTTAAAGATCAGCATATGACCAACTATTGATACATAGATGTAGACACTGGAAGAGTATATTTATTATTTTCCTGAATCAAGAGGCTCAGGATCATCATGTTCATCTCTGATAGAAATTATTGCATTAAATGGAATTGTGGGAAACAGGTAAAATGATGACTTAAAGAGGACCAGTCACCAGGTCAAAAGTGTTCAGTTTTTGCTACTATTTTATTCTAGCTGCTACCCTAAGTAGTCTTTCTCTTACGTTTTTAAAATCCTCCATACAGTTTCAGAGATGTGGGCCTTTTAATATAGTGCTAAATTTTATGGTATTCCAAGGTAGAGTGGCCCATGCAGAGCAGAGTAGCCAAAAGACACTCCCCAGAGGATCCTATGAACCACGCCTTATTGATAAGGATAATAAAAAAGTAGAACTAAATCAAAAGGCACGTGTCTCATGAACTGTATGTCAGATTTGAAAAAAAAGAAAACACAGAATACCCAGTGGAGCAGTTGGAATAAGATAAGAGCAAAAAGTCATCACATTTCACCTGGTAACAGGTCCGCTTTAAAATAAAAATGCAATCTGTGGGGACCTCAGAGCAGAATGCTTCAAGATGGAAGGATACAATTTAGCGGCATTGCAGAGCATCGTGTCGTCCATCTACTTTCATTAGTCTAACTATCTGATAGGAAGTGATATCGAAAAGTTCTGGCTAAATTCTACATTAGGTAATTAAAGAAGTTTGTACGTTGAGAGTAGACATCAGGAGATCTTGGATCTTGTTGAAACTTTAATCAAAGTAGACGACTCCCCTGACTTTGCTCCTGCCTGTCCAGTCGCATTTTACTTGTCCATCCTCAAATCAAACGTAATTGCGCCGATGAATAATTGAAGACATTGTGCAGGTTCGCGGAGAACAAATTAGATTCTTATCACTTCTGCTATTGTAAGTGGGGGGCGGAGAAGGAGGATGGGGTGGGGGTGGGGAGTGAAGGGACACCTTGGCTCTGTTCTGCACCTGAAACATAAATCATGGCATTTTATGTTTGCAAAGAGAGAATTAATGACTGGACAAGAAATTTGCCACAGATATTTGGGCTGAATTATCCATTAATAGGCCAAAAGTAGCAGGTCTCCTCTTCTGCACTAAATCTTAAAGGGGCTTTGTCATCTTTAAAAAAAATGGCATATTGATAGGATATGACATCACTTTTTTAGTTGTGAATAGTAGGGGTCTGACCTCTGGGACCCCCACTGATCTAGTGAATAAAGAAACCGATAGTGTAGCGCTGCGTTCCTTCTCTTCTTTTCCATTGCACAATGGTGGCGGCCACTCAAATATGCAGAGAAATGCAACGTGACCGTATTCAAGTGATTGGGGTCTGCACATTTTTTCTCCACATTCAGGTAGTTGTGAGTGGTTGTGCAGATTTTTAGGATCAATGTGAGTCTCCCCACTGGCAATAAAGTAAAAGGATGTACTAGCAATTTATCATTTATAACACAGAAATATCCCATAAATTTATAATGAAAGGTTCTGCAACTCCATGACTCCAATTCATCAAGCATGTTACTCTAGAATTCTGTCATATCGGTCTGGTCTCGATGGAAAAGAGGACTAAAAATCTTCCAAAAATTTAAGAATTAGTACAGTAGAAAAGGGGCAGCAGTGCTTACTTGCCCAGGTCTCCGAACAAATGCACTATCAGGATGCAGCAAACCCATGTAGTAAAGATGGCGGCAACACAGGTGCAAAATACTGATAAGACAACCACTCACAGCCTACCAATTCATGGACCATTAGTCCTCTTTTTGTGGCTTTGCTATTACGTTTAGTGTTAGGACTTGCAAGTGTGAGGACCCTTGATGTTGGGTTGAGAGCTTGCATATCTTGGCCAAAATATCGACCAATACCTCACATATTTATATGTATTTTTTGCCCTTTATTTTTCAGGTGCAGCCAAGCCCAGCACTTTTGGTCTTGTAAACTGGGGTGTCTGTTCATATGGGATGCATGTAGATAGTGCTGGGCAGCCCGCCTTATCGAATAGTAAGGGCGTCACTAATAGGCTGTAAACCAGACACTATGCAGTACCTGTGTGTGACCAGCACCATATACAAGCTTCTTTTGTGCAATCATATACTAAGCAGTCACCCCCTCCATGAGTTGGTAGGCTGTGAGTTGTTGTCTTAGGCCAGAGTCACACTAAACGTAAGAAAAATCGGTCTGAGTCTCCCTACCGAGAGTTGCAGGAGTGTCATGTGAGTGCAGCGCCCCAGGGTCCTAGTCATTGCAGTAATACCATTCTTCTCTAGGGGGGAGTGATGTTACGTCTGAAGGCAATGAAGGAGATCTCTTTGTCAGGTAACGCAATGCATGCAACATGTTCACACTCCAGACCAGAAGGGTGAGCTCTAAGCCTGTTTTAGGTGAACTCCCCTATAAAACATCCTGATTTGGAGGGAAAAGGGGTTCAGAGTCGAGTTCCTGTCAGGAAGACAGAGGAAGGAGTGGAGTCCTGGAGCCTGAAGTGCTGCAGCTCCTGGGAAAAGACACTAAAAGCGAACATATTGCAGAGAGTGTGCAGGAAAGCAGAGCACAGGAGAGGAATATCAGAGGGAGATCAGCCAGGAGTAAGCTGCTTCCTTCTGAGGCGCAGGAATCCGGTAGCTAGAATACCAAGGGAGTAAGGATCTCTACTGTTGTGAATTCTGTTTTTGGGCTCCCTCTGGTGGTTACTGGTGGTACTGGTTGACTGGTGTCTTGTTTTTTCCAGTGCACCTGTTTCCATTAGGAAATTGGGAGTCTCCTATTTAGTCTGGCTTCCCAGTCATTGCAGTGCCGGCAATCAATGTTACCAGAGCATCTCTGTTGCTTGCTTCCTGCTCCAAGTCTGCAAGTCAGCTAAGTTGAATCTTTGGCTTTTGTGTTTGTTTTGTCCAGCATGCATTTTCATATCTCGTGCGGCTGGAAGCTCTAGTGATCTGGAATTGCTACTCCGGTGTCATGAGTTGACAACGGAGTTAAGGTAATTCCAGGATGGCTGTTCAGGGTTTTGAGGTGACCGCGAAGTCCTCTTTGGTATATTCCGCTATCTAGTCAGAGGGCCTCGCTTTGCTGAATCTATATTCATACTGCGTTTGTGTTTTCCTCTTACCTAACCGTTATTATATGTGGGGGGCTACTATAACCTTTGGGGTTTCCCTGGAGGCAAGTCAGGTCTGTGTATTCCTCTATTAGGGGTAGTTAGTTCTCCGGCTGGCGCGAGGTGTCTAGAGACAACGTAGGCACACCCCCTGGCTATTTTTAGTTGCGTGTTAGGTTCAGTATCGCGGTTACCTAAGATACCATCCTTCCTAGAGCTTGTTCGTTTTTTGCCTAAGTCCCTGCCATTGGGAATCATGACAGTATTGCCGGCCTAATGTATTAAGAGTATTGGCTGAAGAAAGAGAGTAAAAGGAAGTTTCTGACACTTTTTTTTTTTGCTCAGAAGTTCTCCTAGCCATAATTGCAGTCTGCTGTTTTGTTTTTTTTTTCTCTCCTCTTAACCCCTGAATGGCTCAGATCTCTGCTGTTGAAAAATGGATATCCAGAGTTTAGCTTCAAACCTAAATGCTCTCGCTTCTAAGGTTCAAAATATCCAAGACTATGTTATGCATGCTCCTGTGTCTGAACCCAAGATCTCTATACCCGAGTTCTTTTCTGGAGATAGATCTCGTTTTTTGAATTTTAAGCACAATTGTAAGTTGTATCTTTCTCTGAGATCTCGCTCCGCTGGAGATTCCGCTCAGCAGGTTAAAATTGTTATTTCCTTGTTGCGGGGTGACCCCCAGAATTGGGCATTTGCATTGGCACCAGGGGATCCTGCGCTGCTCAGTGTGGATGCGTTTTTTCTGGCACTGGGGTTGCTCTATGAGGAACCTAATTTGGAGATTCAGGCTGAAAAGGCCTTAATAGCCCTCTCTCAAGGGCATGATGAAGCTGAAATATATTGTCAAAAATTTCGAAAATGGTCTGTGCTTACTCAGTGGAATGAGTGCGCCCTGGCGGCGAATTTCAGAGAAGGTCTCTCTGACGCCGTTAAAGATGTCATGGTGGGGTTTCCTACGCCCACAGGTCTGAATGAATCCATGACTATGGCTATTCAGATTGATCGGCGTTTACGGGAGCGCAAACCTGTGCACCATGTGGCGGTGTCTTCTGAGCAGGCACCAGAGATTATGCAATGTGATAGAATTCTGTCCAGAGGTGAACGGCAGAATTATAGGCGCAAAAATGGGTTGTGCTTCTACTGTGGTGATTCTGCTCATGTTATATCAGCATGCTCTAAACGCACAAAAAAGGTTGATAAGTCTTTTTCAATTGGCACCTTACAATCTAAGTTTATTTTGTCTGTAACTTTGATTTGTTCATTGTCATCTATCACTGTGGATGCCTATGTGGATTCTGGCGCTTCCTTGAGTCTTATGGATTGGTCCTTTGCCAGACTGTCATGATCTCTGCAAGCAGAGACCACAGCAAGCCTATAGAGGGACAAGCTCTCGGAAGATGGAACTATACTGACCATGAACTAAGCCTGCCGCGCAACTAGAAATAGCCAGGTAGCATTTCCTATTTATCGCTAGATGCCCAGCTCTGGCCTAAGACCTAAATAGCTAGCAGAGGGAAATATAAGACCTGGCTCACCTCTAGAGAAATATTCCAAAGAAGACAGTAGCCCCCCACATATAATGACGGTGAGTTCAGATGAAACAACAAACGCAGCAGGAAAATAGTCTTAGCAAATTTGAGGTCCGCTTACTAGATAGCAGAAGACAGATAGTATACTTTCATGGTCAGCAGAAAAACACTAACAAAACACCATCCAGAGATTACCTTAAACTCTGGCATTAACTCATAACGCCAGAGTAGCAATCCCTGATCAACGAGAGCTTTCCAGACACAGTAACAAAACTTCAGCTGTGAACTGGAACAAATAGGCAAAACGAAACATGGACAAAGTCCAACTTATCAGTAGTTGTCTAGAAGCAGGAACAAGCACTGAGAGGCATCAGATAACATTGTTGACCGGCAAGAAACCACCAGAGAAATGAGCTTAAATAGCGACACCCACTACTGATGGAACCAGGTGAAACAGGAAAGAGGATGACAAGTCCAATTCCACAAGAGGCCACCGGGGGAGCCCAGAATCCAAATTCACAACAGTACCCCCCCCTCAAGGAGGGGGCACCGAACCCTCACCAGATCCACCAGGGCGACCAGGATGAGCCCTATGGAAGGCACGAACAAGATCAGAAGCATGAACATCAGATGCATTGACCCAAGAATTATCCTCCTGGCCGTAACCCTTCCAGTTGACCAGATACTGGAGTCTCCGTCTGGAAACACGAGAGTCCAAAATTTTCTCCACAACGTACTCCAACTCACCCTCAACCAACACCGGAGCAGGAGGCTCAACTGAAGGTACAACAGGTACCTCATACCTGCGCAACAACGACCGATGAAAAACGTTATGAATGGAAAAGGACGCAGGGAGGTCCAAACGGAAAGAAACAGGATTAAGAATCTCCAATATTCTATAAGGGCCGATGAACCGAGGTTTAAACTTAGGAGAAGAGACCCTCATAGGGACAAAACGAGAAGACAACCACACCAAATCTCCAACACAAAGCCGAGAACCAACACGACGATGACGGTTGGCAAAACGCTGAGTCTTCTCCTGGGACAACTTCAAATTGTCCATAACCTGCCCCCAGATGTGATGCAATCTCTCCACCACCGCATCCACTCCAGGACAATCCGAGGATTCCACCTGACCGGAGGAAAATCGAGGGTGAAACCCCGAATTACAGAAAAACGGGGACACCAAGGTGGAAGAGCTGGCCCGATTATTGAGGGCGAACTCTGCCAATGGCAAAAAAGCAACCCAATCATCCTGGTCAGCAGAGACAAAACACCTCAGATATGTCTCCAGGGTCTGATTAGTCCGCTCGGTCTGGCCATTAGTCTGAGGGTGAAAAGCAGATGAAAAAGACAAATCTATGCCCATCCTGGCACAGAATGCCCGCCAAAATCTAGACACAAATTGGGTACCTCTGTCAGAAACAATATTCTCAGGAATACCGTGCAATCGGACAACATTCTGAAAAAACAGAGGAACCAACTCAGAAGAAGAAGGCAACTTGGGCAGAGGAACCAAATGGACCATTTTAGAGAAACGGTCACAGACCACCCAGATGACAGACATCTTCTGGGAAACAGGCAGATCTGAAATAAAATCCATCGAGATGTGTGTCCAAGGCCTCTTAGGAATAGGCAAGGGCAACAGCAGTCCGCTAGCCCGAGAACTACAAGACTTGGCCCGAGCACAAATGTCACATGACTGCACAAAGACTCGCACATCTCGTGACAGGGAAGGCCACCAGAAGGATCTTGCCACCAAATCCCTGGTACCAAAAATTCCGGGATGACCTGCCAATGCAGAAGAATGTACCTCAGAGATGACTCTACTGGTCCAATCATCCGGAACAAACAGTCTATCAGGCGGACAACGATCCGGTCTATCCGCCTGAAACTCTTGCAAGGACCGCCGCAGATCAGGAGAAACGGCCGACAAAATTACTCATTCCCTAAGGATACCTGTGGGTTCAGAATTACCAGGAGAGTCCGGGTCAAAACTCCTAGAAAGGGCATCTGCCTTAACATTCTTAGAACCCGGTAGGTATGACACCACAAAATTAAAGCGAGAAAAAAATAAAGACCAGCGCGCCTGTCTAGGATTCAGGCGCCTGGCAGTCTCAAGATAAATCAAATTTTTGTGGTCAGTCAATACCACCACCTGATGCTTAGCCCCCTCTAGCCAATGGCGCCACTCCTCAAACGCCCACTTCATGGCCAAAAGCTCCCGATTCCCAACATCATAATTCCGCTCTGCGGGCGAAAATTTGCGAGAAAAGAAGGCACAAGGCCTAATGACGGAGCAGTCGGAACCTTTCTGCGACAACACTGCCCCAGCTCCGATCTCCGAAGCGTCAACCTCAACCTGAAAAGGCAGATTCACATCAGGCTGACGCAACACAGGGGCAGAGGCAAAACGGTGCTTAAGCTCCTGAAAGGCCTCCACAGCATGAGGGGACCAATTAGCAACATCAGCGCCTTGTCTGGTCAAATCAGTCAGTGGTTTAACGACATCCGAAAAACCAGCAATAAATCGGCGGTAAAAGTTGGCAAAGCCCAAAAATCTCTGAAGACCCTTAAGAGAGGAGGGCTGAGTCCAGTCACAAATAGCTTGCACCTTGACGGGATCCATCTCAATGGAAGAGGGAGAAAAAATATACCCCAAAAACGCACTTAGACCCCTTCACACATAAAGAATTAGACCGCAGAACCTGAAAAACTCTCCTGACCTGCTGGACATGAGAGTCCCAGTCATCAGAAAAAATCAGAATATCATCCAGATATATTATCATAAATTTATCCAGAAAATCGCGGAAAATATCATGCATAAAAGACTGGAAAACTGAAGGGGCATTAGAAAGACCAAAAGGCATGACCAAATACTCAAAGTGGCCCTCGGGCGTATTAAATGCGGTCTTCCACTCATCCCCCTGCCTGATCCGCACCAAATTATACGCCCCACGAAGATCAATTTTAGAGAACCACTTAGCACCCTCTATACGAGCAAACAAATCAGTAAGCAATGGCAATGGGTATTGATACTTAACAGTGATCTTATTCAGAAGCCGATAATCAATACATGGTCTCAAAGAGCCGTCCTTTTTCGAGACAAAGAAAAACCCAGCTCCCAAGGGAGAAGAAGATGGACGAATATGTCCCTTTTCCAAAGACTCCTTTATATATTCCCGCATAGCAGCATGTTCCGGCACAGACAGATTAAACAACCGACCCTTTGGATATTTGCAACCCGGTATCAAATCTATGGCACAATCGCACTCACGGTGCGGAGGTAATGACCCAAGCTTGGGTTCGTCAAAGACGTCTTGATAATCAGAGAGGAACTCAGGGACTTCAGAGGGAATGGACGACGAAATAGAAACCAAAGGTAAGTCCCCATGAATACCCTTACATCCCCAGCTCAACACAGACATTGCTCTCCAGTCCAAGACTGGATTGTGAGACTGCAACCATGGCAATCCCAGTACCAAATCGTCATGTAAATTATACAGCACCAGGAAACGAATAATCTCCTGGTGATCCGGATTGATACGCATGGTTACTTGTGTCCAGTATTGTGGTTTATTATTAGCCAATGGGGTGGAGTCAATCCCCTTCAGAGGAATAAGAGTCTCCAAAGGCTCTAAATCAAAACCACAATGATTGGCAAAGGACCAATCCATAAGACTCAGAGCGGCGCCAGAGTCAACATAGGCGTCCGTGGCAATGGATGACAAAGAGCAAATCAGGGTTACAGACAAAATAAACTTAGACTGAATGGTGCCAATGGAAACAGACTTATCAAGCTTCTTTGTACGCCTAGAGCATGCTGATATAACATGAGTAGAATCCCCACAATAGAAGCACAATCCATTCTTCCGTCTAAAATTCTGTCGCTCGCTCCTGGACAGAATTCTATCACACTGCATACTTTCTGGCGTCTTTTCCATAGACACCGCCAGATGGTGCACCGGTTTGCGCTCCCGCAAACGCCTATCAATCTGAATAGCCATTGTCATGGACTCATTCAGACCTGCAGGCACAGGGAACCCCACCATAACATCCTTAACGGCATCAGAGAGACCTTCTCTGAAAGTTGCCGCCAAGGCGCACTCATTCCACTGAGTAAGCACAGACCATTTACGGAATTTTTGGCAGTAAACTTCAGCTTCGTCTTGCCCCTGAGATAGTGCCATCAAAGTTTTTTCTGCCTGAAGTTCCAAATGAGGTTCCTCATAAAGCAAGCCCAAGGCCAGAAAAAACGCATCCACATCGCGCAACGCAGGATCCCCTGCTGGCAATGAGAAGGCCCAATCTTGAGGGTCACCCCTGAGCAAGGAAATCACAATCCTAACCTGCTGAGCAGGGTCTCCAGCTGAACGAGACTTCAGGGACAAATAAAGCTTACAATTATTTCGGAAATTCTGGAAGCTAGCTCTATTCCCTGTGAAGAACTCCGGCAAAGGAATTCTCGGCTCAGATACCGGAGCATGTACCACAAAATCTTGTAAATTTTGTACTTTCGTGATGAGATTATTCAAACCCGCAGTTACACTCTGAAGATCCATTATTGTCAGGTGCACACAGAGCCATACAGAGATTAGGAGGAGAGAGAGAAAAAAGACTGCAGCAAGGCAAACTGGAGGAAAACAAAAAAAAAAAAAAAAAAATTCCAGCAGACTTCTTATAACTCTCCTTCTCAACCTGGGTCTTTAACACTTTAATGGCCGGTCAAACTGTCATGATCTCTGCAAGCAGAGACCACAGCAAGCCTATAGAGGGACAAGCTCTCGGAAGATGGAACTATACTGACCATGAACTAAGCCTGCCGCGCAACTAGAAATAGCCAGGTAGCATTTCCTATTTATCGCTAGATGCCCAGCTCTGGCCTAAGACCTAAATAGCTAGCAGAGGGAAATATAAGACCTGGCTCACCTCTAGAGAAATATTCCAAAGAAGACAGTAGCCCCCCACATATAATGACGGTGAGTTCAGATGAAACAACAAACGCAGCAGGAAAATAGTCTTAGCAAATTTGAGGTCCGCTTACTAGATAGCAGAAGACAGATAGTATACTTTCATGGTCAGCAGAAAAACACTAACAAAACACCATCCAGAGATTACCTTAAACTCTGGCATTAACTCATAACGCCAGAGTAGCAATCCCTGATCAACGAGAGCTTTCCAGACACAGTAACAAAACTTCAGCTGTGAACTGGAACAAATAGGCAAAACGAAACATGGACAAAGTCCAACTTATCAGTAGTTGTCTAGAAGCAGGAACAAGCACTGAGAGGCATCAGATAACATTGTTGACCGGCAAGAAACCACCAGAGAAATGAGCTTAAATAGCGACACCCACTACTGATGGAACCAGGTGAAACAGGAAAGAGGATGACAAGTCCAATTCCACAAGAGGCCACCGGGGGAGCCCAGAATCCAAATTCACAACACCAGACGTTGTGGGTTTAGCCTAGAGCCTTTGGAAGTTCCTATCCCTCTGAAGGGTATCGACTCCACACCTTTGGCTAGGAATAAACCACAATTCTGGACACAAGTGACTATGTGTATGACTCCTGACCATCGGGAGGTGATTCGCTTCCTTGTGTTGCATAACTTGCATGATGTCTTAGTGCTTGGATTGCCATGGTTGCAAACTCATAATCCAGTCCTCGACTGGAAAACAATGTCTGTGTTAAGCTGGGGATGTTGGGGGGCTCATGGGGAAGTACCTTTGGTTTCCATTGCTTCATCTACTCCCTCTGAAATTCCGGCATTTTTGTCTGATTTTTGTGATGTTTTTGAGGAGCCTAAACTTGGTTCTCTTCCCCCTCACCGGGATTGTGATTGCGCTATAGAATTGATTCCTGGCAGCAAGTTTCCCAAGGGTCGTTTGTTCAATCTGTCTGTGCCTGAGCATGCTGCTATGCGAGAGTATATTAAGGAGTCCTTGGAAAAGGGACATATCCGTCCATCCTCATCCTCTTTAGGAGCAGGTTTTTTTTTTCGTGGGTAAAAAAGATGGCTCCCTGAGGCCCTGTATTGATTGTCGCTTGTTGAATAAGATTACAGTCAAATATCAGTATCCTTTGCCACTATTGACTGATTTATTTGCTCGTATTAAAGGGGCAAAGTGGTTCTCTAAGGTTGATCTTCGGGGTGCGTATAATTTGGTGCGGATTAAGCAGGGAGATGAGTGGAAAACTGCATTTAATACGCCCGAGGGCCATTTTGAGTATTTGGTAATGCCTTTTGGTCTTTCTAATGCTCCTTCAGTCTTTCAGTCCTTTATGCACAATATTTTCCGTAAATACCTGGATAAATTTATGATTGTGTATTTGGATGATATTTTGATTTTTTCGGATGACTGGGAGTCGCATGTTCAACAGGTTAGGAAGGTTTTTCAGGTTTTGCGGTCCAATTCTTTGTTTGTAAAGGGTTCAAAGTGCATTTTTGGGGTTCAGAAGATCTCCTTTTTGGGGTATATTTTTTCCCCTTCTTCTGTTGAGATGGATCCTGTCAAGGTTCGGGCTATTTGTGATTGGACGCAGCCTACTTCCCTGAAGAGTCTTCAGAAGTTCTTGGGCTTTGCTAATTTCTATCGTCGATTTATAACTGGGTTTTCAAGTGTGGTTAGACCTCTGACTGATTTGACTAAGAAGGGTGCTGATGTTGCCAATTGGTCCTCTGCGGCTGTGGAGGCCTTTCGGGAGCTTATGCGTTGCTTTTCTTCTGCCCCTGTGTTGCGTCAGCCTGATGTTTCGCTCCCTTTTCAGGTTGAGGTTGATGCTTCCGAGATTGGAGCAGGGGCGGTTTTGTCGCAGAAAGGTCCCGATTGCTCAGTGATGAGACCATGTGCATTCTTCTCTCGAAAATTTTCGCCCGCCGAGCGAAATTATGATGTCGATAATCGGGAGCTCTTGGCTATGAAGTGGGCATTTGAGGAGTGGCGTCATTGGCTTGAGGGTGCTAGACATCAGGTGGTGGTCTTGACTGATCACAAGAATCTGATTTACCTTGAGTCTGCCAGGCGTCTGAATCCTAGACAGGCGCGCTGGTCTTTGTTTTTCTCCCGGTTTAATTTTGTGGTTTCATACTTGCCGGGCTCGAAAAATGTGAAGGCAGATGCTCTTTCTAGGAGTTTTGAGCCTGACTCCTATGGTGATTCTGAGCCTACGGGTATCCTTAAGGATGGAGTGATTTTGTCTGCTGTCTCCCCAGACTTGCGGCGTGCTTTGCAGGAGTTTCAGACTGATAGGCCTGATCGTTGTCTGCCTGGGAGATTGTTCGTTCCAGATGAGTGGACCAGTAGAGTCATCTCAGAGGTTCATTCTTCTGTGTTGGCAGGCCACCCTGGAATTTTTGGTACCAGAGATTTGGTGGCCAGATCCTTCTGGTGGCCTTCCTTGTCTCGGGATGTGCGTACCTTTGTGCAGTCTTGTGATGTTTGTGCTCGGGCCAAGCCTTGCTGTTCTCGGGCTAGTGGATTGTTGTTGTCCTTGCCTATTCCGAAGAGGCCGTGGACGCACATCTCTATGGACTTTATCTCGGATCTCCCGGTTTCTCAGAAAATGTCTGTCATTTGGGTGGTGTGTGACCGTTTTTCTAAGATGGTTCATTTGGTACCCTTGCCCAAATTGCCTTCTTCATCGGAGTTGGTTCCTTTGTTTTTTCAGAATGTGGTTCGTTTACATGGTATCCCGGAAAACATCGTTTCTGACAGGGGATCTCAATTTGTGTCCAGGTTCTGGCGAGCGTTCTGTGCCAGGATGGGCATTGATTTGTCTTTTTCGTCTGCGTTCCATCCCCAGACTAATGGCCAGACGGAACGAACTAATCAGACCTTGGAGACTTATTTGAGGTGTTTTGTGTCTGCTGATCAGGATGATTGGGTCGCCTTTTTGCCGTTGGCAGAGTTTGCCCTCAATAATCGGGCCAGTTCTGCCACTCTGGTTTCTCCTTTCTTTTGCAATTCAGGGTTTCACCCTCGTTTTTCATCTGGCCAGGTGGAATCTTCGGATTGTCCTGGAGTGGACACTGTGGTGGATAGACTGCACCAGATTTGGAGTCATGTGGTGGACAATTTGAAGCTGTCTCAGGAGAAGACTCAGCAGTTTGCTAATCGTCATCGTCGTGTGGGTCATCATCTCCGTGTTGGGGACTTGGTGTGGTTGTCTTCTCGTTTTGTCCCTATGAAGGTCTCCTCTCCTAAGTTTAAGCCTCGGTTTATAGGTCCTTATAAGATTTTGGAGATTCTTAATCCTGTATCTTTTCGTTTGGATCTACCAGCATCTTTCACCATTCATAATGTCTTCCATCGGTCGTTGTTGCGGAGGTACGAGGTACCGGTTGTTCCTTCTGTTGAGCCTCCTGCTCCTGTGCTGGTGGAGGGTGAATTGGAGTATGTTGTGGAGAAGATTTTGGACTCTCGCATTTCCAGACGGAGACTTCAGTATTTGGTTAAATGGAAGGGATACGGCCAGGAGGATAATTCTTGGGTGACTGCCTCTGATGTTCATGCTTCGGATTTGGTTCGCGCCTTTCATAGGGCGCATCCAGATCGCCCTGGTGGTTCTCATGAGTGTTCGGTGCCCCCTCCTTAAGGGGGGGGTACTGTTGTGAATTCTGTTTTTGGGCTCCCTCTGGTGGTTACTGGTGGTACTGGTTGACTGGTGTCTTGTTTTTTCCAGTGCACCTGTTTCCATTAGGAAATTGGGAGTCTCCTATTTAGTCTGGCTTCCCAGTCATTGCAGTGCCGGCAATCAATGTTACCAGAGCATCTCTGTTGCTTGCTTCCTGCTCCAAGTCTGCAAGTCAGCTAAGTTGAATCTTTGGCTTTTGTGTTTGTTTTGTCCAGCATGCATTTTCATATCTCGTGCGGCTGGAAGCTCTAGTGATCTGGAATTGCTACTCCGGTGTCATGAGTTGACAACGGAGTTAAGGTAATTCCAGGATGGCTGTTCAGGGTTTTGAGGTGACCGCGAAGTCCTCTTTGGTATATTCCGCTATCTAGTCAGAGGGCCTCGCTTTGCTGAATCTATATTCATACTGCGTTTGTTTTTCCTCTTACCTAACCGTTATTATATGTGGGGGGCTACTATAACCTTTGGGGTTTCCCTGGAGGCAAGTCAGGTCTGTGTATTCCTCTATTAGGGGTAGTTAGTTCTCCGGCTGGCGCGAGGTGTCTAGAGACAACGTAGGAACACCCCCTGGCTATTTTTAGTTGCGTGTTAGGTTCAGTATCGCGGTTACCTAAGATACCATCCTTCCTAGAGCTTGTCCGTTTTTTGCCTAAGTCCCTGCCATTGGGAATCATGACACTCTACGCTTTACTTCAGAGACTGGCAGGACAGATAATTCCACGTTACCTGCCCGACCTATACCCAGGAGGCACGGTGGCAACTTGTGGGGGCTGGGGCATGCTAGAGTCCCTGTAAAAAGCCTCAGGCCATCAGTCATACGGGTTGTTCTTATCCATCTGGGGGACAGAGAAAGAGACATAACATCTAGAACACCAACATCAGTTGTGAGGACCTTACCGAGACACTCAGCAGGGAGGTACTACAACACCCAGGCGCTAGAGGAAGGCTACTGATTTCCACCTGGATAAGGGGACTCTGGGTTTGCCTTCAAACCGGCGGGACCCTGCCTGCCCTGTGATCTGGTGCTCTGGACTGTGGACGCTGAAGCCTTCAGTAAAGGTAAAGAGACTGCAACCTTGTGTCCTCGTTCTTCACTGCGCCTCACACCATCCACCACCTACACTCTGGGAAGCCCTGGGGATACACTTCACCTGTGGGAAGGTATGCCATCTAGCTGCCATAACATCACCCCAGCGGACCCTTAAGCAGCGTCGGTCACCCTGACCGAATACCACAGGTGGCGTCATCACGAACATTATCCCTTTAAAGACCTTTCCCCTATTTACAACGGACGTCCCTAGGTCCACGGACTGGGTCAGCTACCGTGACATCCCCCTTGAGAACCGAAGGGCCCGGTACCGAGTACCCCACTGCCCTACGGGGGGGCGCTCCATGAGTACAATCCGATTTTTTTACACCTAGCTTCCAATTTACATCCGAATGCAGTGCGATTGCTATCTGATTGCAATGCAATTATAACATGAGCTTTTACATACAGCAATTTTCTGTCATTTACATGTCGTTTTCGTTTTCAAAGGAAATATTCATCAAAACACATGCACACACACACACACACACACACACACACACACACATATATATATATATATATATATATATATATATATATATATATATATATATATATATATATATATATATATATATATATATATATATAAATAATAGATAGAATAGAAGCCGGCAATTCATTTGCCGCATACAGTAATATCACAGAGTGACAGGTTAGAATAGAATAATAGGTACCGTATATACATATAAAATACATAGATATTTACAGGTGCTTCTCACAAAATTAGAATATCATCAACAAGTTAATTCATTTCAGTTCAATACAAAAAGTGAAACTCTTATATTTTATAGAGTCATTACAAACAGAGTGATCTATTTCAGAGTTATCTATTTTGGTTTACAGCCAATAAAAAACCCAAAAGTCATTATCTCAGTAAATTAGAATAATTAACAAAAAACACCTGCAAAGCTTCCTAAGCATTTAAAAAGGTCCCTTAGTCTGTTTCAGTAGGTTCCACAATCATGGGGAAGACTGCTGACTTGACAGATGTCCAGAAGGCAGTCATTGACACACTCCACAAGGAGGGTAAGCCACAAAAGGCCATTGCTAAAGAAGCCATGAGCCACAGAGTGCTATATCCAAGCATGTTAATGGAAAGTTGAGTGGAAGGAAAAAGTGTGGTAGAAAAAGGTGCCCGGGATAACTGCAGCCTTGAAAGGATTGTTAAGAAAAGGCCACTCAAAATTTTTCAGAAGATTCACAAGGAGTGGACTGCTGCTGGAGTCATTGCTTCAAGAGCCACCACACATAGACATATCCGGGACATGGGCTACAGGTGTTGCATTCCTTGTGTCAAGCCATGCATGACCAATAGACAATGCCAGAAGTGTCTTACCTGGGCCAAGGAGAAAAAGAGCTGGACTGTTGCTCAGTGGTCCAAGGTGTTGTTTTCAGGTGAAAGTAAATTTTGCATTTCATTTGGAAATCAAGGTCCCAAAGTCTGGAGGAAGAGTGGAGAGGCCACAATCCAAGCTGCTTGAGGTCTGGTCTGAAATTTCCGCAATCAGTGATGGTTTGGGGAGCCATGTCATCTGCTGGTGTAGGTCCACTGTGTTTTATCAAGACCAAAGTCAGAGCAGGTATCTACCAGGAAATGTTAGCGCACGTCATGCTTCCCTCTGCCGACAAGCTTTTTGAAGATGGAAATTGAATTCTCCAGCAGGACTTGGCACCTGTCCATACTGCCAAAAGTACCATTACCTGGTTTGCAGACAACAGAATCACTGTGCTTGATTGGCCAGCAAACTCACCTGACCACATAGAGAATCTATGGGGTATTGTCAAGAAGAAGATCAAGGCTGCTATCAAAGCTACCTGGGCTTCCATAACACCTCAGCAGTGCCACAGGCTGATGGCCTCCATGCCACGCCACATTGATGCAGTAATTGATGCCAATGGAGCCCTGACCAATTATTGAGTACATTTACTGAACATACATTTCAGTAAGCCAACATTTCAGATTTTAAAATTATTTTTCAAGCTGGTGTTATAAAGTATTCTAATTTACTGAGATAATGACTTTTGGGTATTCATTGGCTGTAAGCCATAATCATCAAGATTAACAGAAATAAACACTTGAAATAGATCACTCTGTTTGTAATGACTCTACATAATATATGTTTCACTTTTTGTATTGAAGAACTGAAATGAACTAACTTTTTGATGATATTCTAATATTGTGAGAAGCACCTGTAGATGTCTGCAACATATATATGTATATATTACATCAGCAGCCGCGTAATGTAAAATCACAGCAGGAGCTGACAGGATAGAAGAGATATATTACATACAGTAAATACAAATAGAATAGGTAGATATACAGAGGTCAGTGACATATACAATTAGTGCAGTTTGTGTGCAAATTACTGTACATGTATTTAATAAAAGATTATTTTTCTGAAAAGAATGTTGTGGGCTCCCGCATAATTTCTGTAACCAGCAGAGGGAAAGCCGACGGCTATGGGTCAATGTTTATAGCCTTGGAAGGGGGACTCTAACAAAAAAATAGGGGACTCGAAAAAAAAATGCAGGCTTTTCATCTATCTTTGTAATGTATATATATATATATATATATATATATATATATATATATATATATATATAATGAAGAAAAAATTGGAACAGCACAAATTCACTACTTATCTTCGGGTGCAAAGCCCAGACAACCCGTCATCTCCAAGCATGGAGATGTGGGTTTAATAAACACCTACACATTGTCTCAAAGATCATGGAGTGCTGCCTGCTTTTGTGAAAAAAAAAAAAAAAAAAAAAAAAAAATAAAATATATATATATATATGTGTGTGTGTGTGTCACTGACATCTATCTATGTGTCACATGAATTGCCGGCTTTTATTCTATCTATGTGTGTAATATACTGTATATACATATATAAATGTGTGTCACTGACATCTGTATATCTATGTATATGTGTATATATCTATTCTATTCTAACTTGTCGGTGTGATTTTACTGTACGCAGCACATTAATTGAAGGCTTTCCAAATGACATCGGTGCGTAAAAATTGGACAGCACTCGCATGGTGATTTTTTCTCGCACCCATAGGCTTACATTGGCGAGTCTCGGTGACAATCGCACCATGCTGCAATTTTACACGCACGCTGAATACGGCTGATAAACGGTGATGTGAGCTGCCCCATAGATTCACACTGGGCCGAGTACTATGTGATGTTTTCTCGCATAGCACTCGTCCGTATTCTATGGCAGTGTGACTCCGGCCTAATCAGTATTTTGCTCCTGTTTTGGTGCCATCTTTACTTCATGGGTTTGCTGCATACTGATAGTGCATTTGTTCGGAGATGTGTGCAGGTGAGCACTGCTTCCCCTTTTCTGCTGTACTAATTTTCGATGGAGAAGACAAGAAAAGTGAATGTGTATGATATTTTAGTAGAATGGGGGACTTTTTTGCCAGAAAAATATGCAAAAAAGGACAAAAACAAAGATTTTTTTATTTTGCATAAAATTCATGATCCACTTCTGCCATTTTAAAGAATCTGCCATAAAAGCCATCAATGAATACCACAGGCCAAAACAGATAAGGGACTTAAAAAAAAAATGCAAATGATGAATCGGCAACTTAGTTCCCAAATTCTAGTTCCAATAACAAGGAATTGAGTTTAATGCAGGTTCCATCAAATTGAATTTAGACTCCACATTAAGAGACACTAATGACCTCCATGCTGCTACATTATAGACCCAGTGTATGAATTCTCCATGGTCACATGGTCTATTAACTCTGAATGTTATATTATGGAATGAGCTGTAATACGGATTACATCATCCTCCAGTGTCACTACAAGACATATGTGATGGTCCAGTAATGTCACCATTTTTGCTTTCTTTGCGGTAACCACCCGAGTCTAATTACCAGTTACTGGAAGGAGTCATTACTGTTTATGTGAACCCGAGGGAAGATCCGCAATCACTCGTCTCTTAATTACAGTTAATTGTGATGTATTAGATTCAACTCTCTTTTGATTTCCCATTTATAAATATTTTTTTCATGCGATCAGAATCAGTATCTTCAAGGCATCTCCTGACTCTCTGCAGAAAGATTTAATTACATACAGAATGGGGGATGGGCATTACTATAATTTATAGTGTGAAAGGAGACAAAAACTTTTTCTAAAGAAAGCGCCACACTTGAATAGTGGTTACATTTAGTAGTGCAGCTCAGGTCCACTCATCATTAAAATAAAGATGAGTGCAATGCAAAGCCACAGACTGAGCACAAGAGAGATGCTATGACGCAGACAATATTGGGCACTTATCACTATTAGGGTTGAGCGACTTTTGCTTTTTTAGGATCGAGTTGGGTTTTGTGAAACCCGACCTTCTCAAAAGTCGGATCGTGTGAAATCGGCCGATTCTACTGTAAAGTCGGGTTCCGGTCCCGGAACACGAAACCCAATGCAAGTCAATGTGCATCTCTCTCTCTCTCTCTCTCTCTCTCTCTCTCTCTCTCTCTCTCTCTCCCTCTCTCCCTCTCTCCCTCTCTCCCTCTCTCCCTCTCTCTCTCTCTCTCTCTCTCTCTCCTCCGTGCATATATTGTATTTGACTCCGGAAATCACTGCAGCCCAAACGGTAATATGGCTCTATGACGCCGCAGAAACCGGGCCGGAACCTATGTCATCACGCTGCCCACAATTAATTGGCTGAAAAAATGGCGGGGAAGGCGTCATTCAAAACGCGACTTTGGCGCCAAGATCGCGTACCGCATGGCCGACCCCACGCTGGGATCGGGTCGGGTTTCATGAGACGCCGACTTTGCCAAAAGTCGGCGACTTATGAAAATGACCGATCCGTTTCGCTCAACCCTAATCACTATTACTGAGAACAACTGCTAGGGCTCATGCAGGCGTCCTTGTAAATTGGTCGTTGCAAGGATCGCTAATGCATGGACTGTCCGCAGGTCTCTCAATCCGAGCGTGACAGCCTTCTAAAAATATATGAATCTGTGACTGTCGGGTCGTGAGACACATGGCCAATCCGTACATTGCGGTATGAGATCAGACCAATTTGCATCGACGTCTGCATGAGCATTTAAGCAGGGGTGCATATAACAGGTGGGGCATCACGATTGGTAAGAAAGCCCTCATCTGCTTAAATGGGTTGTTTAAAATTAGTGATAAGAGACCAACGTTAGACCTGAAGGATTTGTATTGATTAATTGGGAGAAAGCGAGAATGAAGAAAGTAAATATAGCCCACAGGAAATGGGAGCGGATCACACTTTTTGTTGTGGGTTCCCCTAGTGAGGTGGATTCTCTATGCTGTAAGTAAGGGTGAGCAGCACAGACACAAGTGATGGTGTAGCAAAGCAAGCTTTGACGGTCAGCACGTGGATCAGTGATATGCAGGATAGCAGGATACGCAAGAGGACAAATAGAAAGTGGAACAGGAAGCACCATGTGAAGCTGAGCCATGTGTGTGGATACATATAAGAACAGTAGATGTATTCACAATACAGGACTTTCAGCAGACAAATGGTTAATAGTAGAGATGTATGCAATCAAGGACTTGCAGCAAATAGGTGGCTAATAAGGCTTGTTTCACATTTGCGGCTGTGTCCGCAGCGTTTCTACTGCATATATCCGCATGCGTTGTGTATTCCTATATTTATCATTAGGGACGCATGCGTTTTTGATTTTTCGCGTTCTGCTGCGTTTGACGACGCATGCGTCGTTTCGTCGTTTGCGACTTGGCGCGGAAATGCAACATGTAGTAATTTTTAGAGGCGTCAATTTGCCGCCTGGAAACGCATGCGGTCGATTGAGCAAGGATTGTGGCAAAAAAACGCATTGCTGTCTATATGAATGCATGCGTTCACAAGCACATGCGTTTGCTTGCGTTCGTGAACGCATGCGTTTCAATAGAGAAAAACATGTCTAGACACTGATAAGCCACCCCCCACATACAAGGTGATAAAGGGAGGGAGTGGACATTTGCAGGTCACTACTCAGCAGACACTGAAGCAGACGAGACACAGGCTACATTTTGGAGGAAAACAAGACCCTGAACAATTTGAGTATATCCTAGCCAATGCCTTAATTTTCTATTTTCTGTCTCTACATGTCCTAATTTCTTGCATTTCTTTCTTTCTGCATGCATCAGAGTGTCTTCTGCTTCTTCTTCTTCTGATGAGGAGTTTCGTCCTGGGCAGTCGGAAGTCGAGCATGTCAGTGAGGTGAGTACTTGTCAGATTGGTAAGTATTCACTGTCACATCTACACATGTGACAATTTGAATTTTTCATTTTTTTAGAGCTCTTCTTCAACTGCGGCACAAACTGGGCAGGAGCAGCGGACTCAAGGTCGGGTGGAAAGACGGCAGCGGGTACGTATACAAGGCTGACTGTTTACTGTATCCTCAGTCTAATATTCTTGAATCTTCTTTTCTTTCCATTCCTATTTCATAACTTTTTTCTTCTGGAATCCTTTTGTATGTTGACTTTCCTATTCATGCCATTTTTCAGCATCTTTTTTCTTTTTTTTCCTTATGTTAATTCACTAAACTTTAATGACTTTATTTAATTTTTAGGTTCCACAACGGGAGGATGACCTAATTGAAAATGACCTCCTCATCTCCCTGGTCCAGGAGCGAATCCCGTTGTGGGACACCCGGGATCCACTGCACTCAAACAACGTCACGATCCGGCGCCTATGGAATGAGGTGGCCAAAGAGATGTGGGATGGCTGGGACAACGCCCCGACTCGGGTCCGAAATGCATTTGGTAAGTATTGCACTGCAGTGTGAAGCAGCAGAGACCTTGGCCGTGCTCACACAACTGTGTGTGATGAAAGAAACTCTCAGGAGTTTCTCTCATCACACACAATTGTGTGAGCAC
Organism: Ranitomeya variabilis; assembly: GCF_051348905.1. Lineage (NCBI taxonomy): Eukaryota > Metazoa > Chordata > Amphibia > Anura > Dendrobatidae > Ranitomeya > Ranitomeya variabilis. The sequence continues at coordinate 593,491,565 of NC_135235.1, read as the reverse complement.
GGCCAAAAGTCCATTTTCTGACCATTTATTTTTTTTTATTTTTTTTTTTAACAGTGGCCAAAGTCAAAACATGTTGGCGTTCGATGAAGGACCGCTTCAACAAGGACCTGCGTCAAGAGAGCCGTGTTCCCAGTGGTTCAGGAGCAAGGATCAGAAGATACAAATACCATAGTGTTCTGGCATTTTTAAGACCGGTCTTTGCCCAGAGAACTTAAGTATTTTTCCCTTGCATTAGGTTGTATTGTATTGCCATAATCTGTATATTTCTATTCCACAGGATTTAGCGTCTTGTTAATTTTTGGTATTCATTTTCTTTTTCCTTTTTTCACAGCACATGGAGCACAACTGTTGGCCCAGGTTCTGGAGCGGTCCTTCATCCGACAGCCACGGACCCGTCCCAGCCATCCAGCAGCGCTGCAGCAAGTGGGCCTTCCACACTAACTGGAGACCAGTTTTACACGACGCAATCAAGGCTTTGAGTGACCGAATGGATATTTCACATAACCTCTTGAATGCACGTATCCAGGAGGTCACCAAAAGCCTTGACCAAGTGAAAGCCGACCTCCAGAGGCCAGCACATCATTTTTTTAACCAAATTGAGCAGGGCATGTCGGAACACCTTACTCCTGATCTCCAGCTGAGTGATACGCAGGCCTGCAATGCTACTTACGTGCAGGCTATGCAGCAGAGTTGGTATTTCCAGCAGACAGTGTCGGCATATCCACCTGTGCCTTCACTGTCACGATTAACCTCAATGTCGACCTCTGCTGCATACCGGTGCACGGCCACCTCAATTTCTAGCACTGCCAGACACCACTACAGCACCACCACCATGCCGAGTGCAGTTGGACATCCCACCGCCACCACCATGACAACCGCTGTTCCTGCTTGGACCTCCTCCACTGACACCACGATGCAGCAGAACCCTGGCATGGCCTTCCGTACTGCCACCACCACGATGCAGCAGGACCCTGGCATGGCCTTCCGTACCGCCACCACCACGATGCAGCAGGACCCTGGCATGGCCTTCCGTACCGCCACCACCACGATGCAGCAGGACCCTGGCATGGCCTTCCGTACCGCCACCACCACGATGCAGCAGGACCCTGGCAAGGCCTTACGCTCTACAAGCGCTATGGACTCTGGCATGGCTGCAAGTTCTACGAGCACTATGGACTCTGGCATGGCCTTACGCTCTACGAGCACTATGGACTCTGGCATGACTGCATGCTCTACGAGCACTATGGACTCTGGCATGGCTGCACGCTCTACGAGCACTATGGACTCTGGCATGGCTGCACGCTCTACGAGCACTATGGACTTGGGCATGGCTGCACGCTCTACGAGCACTATGGACTCTGGCATGGTGCAGCCGGACCCTGACAGGTCACCCACTACTACGCCACACCATATGAGCCCACCAAGGCTTCCCAGAACCCAGCAAACTCCAAAAAAAAACAAAAAACAGAGGACTCTTAGTATTCCTCCCCCTTCACTTCCCAATGTGTCTGTAATGTCAGGTTTGTCTCACCCTTCCAGTGCGTCTCAAGCCTCTCATGTGTCAAGCCCCATCCCCGAACTTCCAGACCCTACTAGTTTCATTGCCCCTTCTCCTGCCACCTCTGCGTCGTCCATGGTTAGCCAGGCCTCAGTGCTTCACAACCCCCGTTTACATCACTCTACCCCAAGCCGGCGCAGTTAAATACATTTTTTGGTTGTTAAAAAATGAAAAAAATTTGATTTGCCCCAATTATGTTTGGTTTATTGTGTCTTCTGCCGCCGGCAACACACACCGTGCGCCAAATAACAAACTTCGCCAGACACTTTATTTTTTGGCCACATCATATCTCCAGTAGTTATAAAAAAAAAAGACTGCAGTTTTGTGTGTCTTTAGTATAGAGATATGAGGTTGGCCAAAAAATGTATACTTGTATTATCTCCAAAATCTCTTCTTTCTACTTTGTCTGTGACTAGTGTTGCAGTCAAAAGAGAAAATGGCGGACATACAGTGCAGAACTCTACTGAACAGGTCAGGTGTCAAAAAACTCATTAGTTAGGACTAGGGTTGAGCGACTTTTATTTTTATAGGATCGGGTCGGGTTTCACGAAACCCGACTTTCTCAAAAGTCGGGTCGAGTGAAATCGGCCGATCCTATAAAAAAGTCGGGGTCGGGGTCGGCCGAAACACGAAACCCAATGCAGTGCAATGGGATACTATGGTTCCCAGGGTCTGAAGGAGAGGAAACTCTCCTTCAGGCCCTGGGATCCATATTTAAGTGTAAAATAAAGAATTAAAATAAAAAATATTGATATATTCACCTCTCTGACGCAGCCTGGACATCGCCGCTGGTAACCGGCATCTTCCGTTCCTAAGAATGGCGCTTGAAAGACCTTTCGATGACGTCACGGCTTGTGATTGGTCGTGGCCGCCCACGTGACCGCTCAGCGACCAATCACAAAGCCGTGACGTAATTTTCAGGTCCTAAATTCCTCATTCTAGGAATTTAGGACATGAGAATTACGTCACGGCTTTGTGATTGGTCGCTGAGCGGTCACGTGGGCCGCCGCGACCAATTACAAGCCGTGACGTCATCGAAAGGTCCTTCACGCGCTCATTCTTAAGAAGGAAGGCTGCCGGAAAGAAGCCGAGGGTGAGTATATTCCTATTAGGTATATACTCACCCTCGGACGCGCCCTGCTTCTTTCCGGCAGTCTTCCTTCTTAAGAATGAGCGCGTGAAGGACCTTTCGATGACGTCACGGCTTGTGATTGGTCGCGGCGGCCCACGTGACCGCTCAGCGACCAATCACAAAGCCGTGACGTAATTCTCATGTCCTAAATTCCTAGAATGAGGAATTTAGGACCTGAAAATTACCTCACGGCTTTGTGATTGGTCGCTGAGTGGTCACGTGGGCGGCCGCGACCAATCACAAGCCGTGACGTCATTGAAAGGTCTTTCAAGCGCCATTCTTAGGAACAGAAGATGCCGGTTACCAGCGGCGATGTCCAGGCTGCGTCGGAGAGGTGAATATATCAATATTTTTTATTTTAATTCTTTATTTTACACTTAAATGTGGATTCCGATACCGATTTCCGATATCGCAAACATATCGGAACTCGGTATCGGAATTCCGATACCAGATTCAGAAGATCACCGACCTCATGGCCGACCCCACACAGGGGTCGGGTCGGGTTTCATGAAACCCGACTTTGCCAAAAGTCGGCGACTTCTGAAAATGGCCGACCCGTTTCGCTCAACCCTAGTTAGGACACCTGACCTGGTGAGTAGAGAACTGCCTTGTATAACCTCCATTTTCTCTTCTGTGTACATAATCTATTACATACAAATTGAAGGGACGATGGTGATCACACACGGCATATCTATGCTCACCTGCACAGGTGTCAGAAGTAGTGAATTCATGAAGCTGTATGTGCATCATGAATTAATTATTTCTGACACCTGACTTGATGAGTATAGATCTCTTTAATGTGACAGTCATTGACTCTTCAGTCTCTGTCCAATGGATACAGCAGAAGAGAATCAGAACGCAATGACGTCAACAAGCTTACCAATAAAGCAACATGGCTGTCATAACACTAGCAGTATGTGGCCAGTGTTTTATATCAGTATTTGTAAGCCAAAACAAGGAGTGGAACAATAAGTAAATTATGATATTAACATAATAACTAGCACCTCTGCCTTTATTATCCACTCCTGGCTTTGGATTACAAATACTGATATTAAATACAGACCAAATACTGCTAGTTTTAGGACAGCCTTGGTTTGTAGAGGAAAAACATAGGAGACACGGTCAACACAACCAAAACTAAAATTTAATAATGAGAAATATTATCATTTCAGAAAATTACTGGTACAGATCGAATTACAACAGGACATTTACACAACATTGTCCTGCCATGACACACGTCCAATATCTGAATCAAAAAAGGCAGAAAATTGGTCCTGCATGTGACCAACTGCTGCAGTTGACCGCAGCGGGTGATGCTGGAAATCGGGCAATGGGTGTGCAACTGGTTCATCCAGTTCAATGTTGGGTTGCTCCTTAGCGATTATATAATTGTGCAGAACCACACAGGCTTTGACCACCTCGTTGACTGTTTCCACTTTTAGATTTATGGCTGATGCAAGAATGCGCCATTTAGAGACCAGAATGCCAAAGGTACCATCTACTGTTCTTCGGGCCCTGGTCAGTCTGTAGTTAAAGATCCTTCTAGTGTGGTTCAAGTCCCGACTGGAATAGGGCTTCAGTAGGTTTTCACACATCTGAAAGGCCTCATCCCCAACCATAACAAATGGCATCGGTGGACCTTGAGTGTTGGGGAGAGGTTGTGGTGGGGGAAAATTGAAATTTTTGCCATACACACGGTGGCCCATATCCGAGTTCTTGAAAGTGTGGGAATCGTTGCCACGGCCAAAAGCTCCAATGTCCACGGCGATTAAGTGACAGTTCGCATCAGCTATTGCCATGAGCACAACAGAAAAATATTTTTTATAGTTGAAATACTCCGATCCTGTTCTGGCAGGTTTGATAATGCGGATGTGCTTTCCATCCACGGCTCCTAAACAGTTGGGGAAATCACACACACTCCAGAATTTTTCCGAAATTTCAAGCCACATGTCGACGGTGGGTAGGGGTATAAACTCATCCCGGAGTACATTCCACAAAGCCCGACAGGTGTCCACAACTATTCCGGACAGGGTGGATATTCCAAGCCGGTATTGGAAGTGGAGGGATGATAAACTCTCTCCGGTTGCCAGAAATCTGTAAGAAAAAGAAACACAAAAAAAATTACAAACTATTCTATTTATGGTGTGGTTATGCTAAAGAAAGAAAGGAAAATACCCAAAACATACATGTCAGAAAACACAAAATTTGGACTGTCATTGTTTTAGATTTGGAACGTACCTTAATGTAACCAGCAGACATTCCTCCGGTGGAATCGCTCTACGGAGCTGGGTGTCCTGTCTCCGTATGGCTCCTTGGACACGAGCAAGCAAATCCCGGAGCGAGTCTTGCGACATCCTTGTATATTCATGGAATTTCTCCGGGTTGGCATTAAGCTCGCCATACAGGGTGTGATAGGCTCCACGGCTCTCATGTAGTTCGATAATGGGGTGTCTCCAAAAATGCCTACGTTGTCTCCTCCATCTTTTGCGATTTCTGTCTTGCTCCCAAGCTAAAGCACAGGCAAGAAACAGCTTGATGCTTAAATCCAGGTTGAAATAAAAGCTCTCCATGCGAAGATCCATCATGACACAGGATGCAGGAGCAAAATCTGAAGATTCCAGCTGTTCAGGGGTCTATATAAAGAAATCCCATAATACACGCCCTCTGTAGTCCCATTGGCGGTGTCTGGTTATCTTGATTTTTCTCTTGTGAAATTTCTCATCATGCGCACCAAAAACGCAAATGCATGAAAAAACGCATATTAACGCGTACAAACGCGGCGTTTTTTTAACAGCATGTGGTAACGCATGCGTCTAAAAAACACCGCGTTTGTACGCGTTTATATGCGTTTTTTCCACCACTTGCGTATGCAGATTAAATGCTGCGGATTTAAACGCTAATGTGAAACTAGCCTAACAGAGACAAATGCAATGAAGAAGTTGAAGCAGGCAAATGATTAACTGCAGGATTGGCAGTGATGAATAGGCAAATTGGTTACTTGTTTGCAGGACAATAGAGATGAATATCGATCAGGTATCGAGCTTGCAAAGACATTGTAGTCAACAGCACCAGTATTAGCTGTGTTGAGTTGAGAGTGCAATAGCACTAAAATTCACTGAACTGAGCTGGGAAACAGGAGTTTGCTGGAGAATTGATTATACAGCTGAGAGAGGATGAGAAGATGATTAGACAGCTGAGAGGATGATTAGGCAAACCCCTGTACTACACATAGTAGCTAAAAGTAGTGCTTCCTGAATACTCAGACAGCACATGACTGCCTGAGCTGGCCGTAAAAGGCATTGTGCAATGACATTAGATGTATTTGCCACAGTACCCCGGGGTAGACTACAATAAAGGGAGCCATTCATTGGGTAAGCAAACAAGTCCTGGAGACTGAGTCAGGATGGGTGTGAAGAAACACCATTTAATAATATGTCAATTTTCTTCTTAACCACAATTATTTTAGTTTTGATAATAGATTTTATTTTCAGAAAACCGGAGTCAGTATGAGTGCTAAATTTTCCACATCTTTGGAAAATATTGTCATTTCTAGATGGGAGGAGCTTTTCATATTTCATAGGTACAATTTATATGGCCATAATATCATTTGGTATGGCCGTTGCATCGATGACCTCCTCCTGGTGTGGGGGAGCATATGGAAGGAGGCAGTCGCATTTACCGATCATATCAATGACAATGATTTTAATTTGAAATTCACTTATTCTTTTGAAAAAAATTGCATTCATTTTTTGGATCTATTACTTCACGGTGACAATATTAATCAGACTGTCACTATCTCACCATATAGAAAACCCACGGGCAGCAATTCTATACTAACTGCTAAATCATGTCAACCCCCTCATGTCATTAAAAATATCCCTAATGAAAAACTCATTAGACTCAAATGTAATTGTACGAATAGAGAGTAATTTCTGATGGAGCCTAATATCGTTTGTGAGAGACTATCACAACGGGGTTACCCTAGGTGGAATCTTAATAAAACTCAGGATACAGTGATAAAAATGGACCGCAAAAAAACTACTTGGTAACGAATACTAACATAGTACAGAGATGGACAATAATAAACCTGGGGTTACATTTACAACACAATATATCCCACAATATAACAATATAGTAACAATTCTAAAAAAATATTTACCCATGAAAAATCAATATGACAAATTGAGGATGATTTTAAAGGATAATACACAATTCAAAGCCAAAAGAGGCCCTACTTTGGGTCCACTCCTATCTCCTAGTCTGTTTTGCAGCGATCCAGGTGGACTCATTGTACAAATAACTTGGCTTAATGTAAACGTTTTTTTCAATTACGGGGCGACACGATGTAAAACATGCGATTTTGTACAGAAAACTGATCAGTTTTGTTCCTTATACAATGCTTCCACATGTCCTATAAAGTACTATATTAATTGTAATACTTCAAATGTAATTGACTTAATTGAATGCACGAAATGTAAAATTCAATACAGGGGATGCACTACCTGTCCTTTGAAGGTTCGTATCAGACGTCATCTTTCAGATGCGCTTAATCCGAATGCACTATCGGCGTCATCATCAAAATATTTTGCCAATTTCCATAAAGGCTGTTTAAAATATTTCACATTTTGTGGCATTGAAAAAGTCTATAAGCCACATAGAGGTGGCTGTCTGTGAGCATATTCCAAGCACGCACAGTGCAGGGAGTCAGATGCTTCCTGCCCAGCAGTGTGTACGCTGCTGCTGCGTCACGCTCATACCGTGTGTGTGCGCACATTGTAACAGCGCACACTAAGATCGATGGGTAATTAAAGGGCCGGGCCATGAAAACAGGGCCCGTGACTCACTTTGTGTCTTGGAAGTGCAGCATATGCTAATCATTTTAATTATGTGACCAATAGGTTTGTTGGACACACTATTTAATGGTGCTTCTCTTGCTATAAGGTTAGATCATGAGTAAGATGCATGTGAAAACGCGTTGATCTGTCCTAACAGTGTGTAGGGCCTGACATTATGTGTTTTTAATTTTTATAACTTTGCAATAAAAGTTATTTTTTAGCTACTCTCCCACCACTGGATCCTCCTTTCTTTTCTTTAATCATCACGGCTATTCAACCTGATCTGTGCGAGGCGTTGGCTGTCACCAGGGAGTCCAAACACAGCAAATGGTAAGCTGACATCACTATTTTTGCCTCCTGTGTGCTAAAGCTACCTTATATTGCATATTTTTTTCTACATGGGTAGCTCGGTGGCTCCGTGGTTAGGGCTGTAGTTTGGGCTCAAATCACACCAAGGACAATATCTGCAAGGAGTTTTTCTGTTCTGCCCGCGATTGTGTGGGTTTTCTCCTTGTGCTCAAGTTTCCTCCTATTCTCCAAAGAGATACTGATAGGGAATTTATATTGTGAGCTCCAATGGGGACAGTGATGATAATGTCTGCAAGGGAGTAAAATATACGGTGCATAACTTATTGTAATCACTAGATTCATTTGCATCCAAGTAACTGCAGGTACAAGAATAGGAGAGGCTGCACTAATCTTTTTGGTCAGAAGAAAGTAAGTGCACCTGGAGAATACAAGAAAGAGCAAACAACATATACAGTTGTGGCCAAAAGTATTGACACCCCTGCAATTCTGTCAGATAATACTCAGTTTCTTCCTGAAAATGATTGCAATCACAAATTCTTTGGTATTATTATCTTCATTTAATTTGTCTTAAATGAAAAAACACAAAAGAGAATGAAGCAAAAAGCAAAACATTGATCATTTCACACAATACTCCAAAAATGGGCCAAACAAAAGTATTGTCACGCTCAGCCTAATACTTGGTTGCGCAACCTTTAGCCAAAATAACTGTGACCAACTGCTTCCAGTAACAATAGTATCAATAAGTTTCTTACAATGCTCTGCTGGAATTTTAGACCATTCTTTTTTGGCAAACTGCTCCAGGTCCCTGATATTTGAAGGGTGCCTTCTCCAAACTGCAATTTTTAGATCTCTCCACAGGTGTTCTATGGGATTCAGGTCTGGACTCATTGCTGGCCACCTTAGAAGTCTCCAGTGCTTTCTCTCAAACCATTTTCTAGTGATTTTTGAAGTGTGTTTTGGGTCATTGTCCTGCTGGAAGACCCATGACCTCTGAGGGAGACCCAGCTTTCTCACACTGGGCCCTACATTATGCTGCAAAATTTGTTGGTAGTCTTCAGACTTCATAATGCCATGCACACGGTCAAGCAGTCCAGTGCCAGAGGCAGAAAAGCAACCCCAAAACGTCAGGGAACCTCCGCCATGTTTCACTGTAGGGACCGTTTTCTTTTCTTTGAATACCTCTTTTTTTCTCCTGTAAACTCTATGTTGATGCCTTTGCCCAAAAAGCTCTACTTTTGTCTCATCTGACCAGAAAACATTCTTCCAAAACATTTTAGGCTTTTTCAGGTAAGTTTTGGCAAACTCCAGCCTGGCTTTTTTATGTCTCGGGGTAAGAAGTGGGGTCTTCCTGGGTCTCCTACCATACAGTCCCTTTTCATTCAGACGCCGACGGATAGTACGGGTTGACACTGTTGTACCCTCGGACTGCAGGGCAGCTTGAACTTGTTTGGATGTTAGTCGAGGTTCTTTATCCAACATCCGCACAATTTTGCGTTGAAATCTCTTTTCAATTTTTGTTTTCCGTCCACATCTGAGGAGGTTAGCCACAGTGCCATGGGCTTTAAACTTCTTGATGACACTGCGCACGGTAGACACAGGAACATTCAGGTCTTTAGAGATGGACTTGTAGCCTTGACATTGCTCATGCTTCCTCACAATTTGGTTTCTCAAGTCCTCAGACAGTTTTTTGGTCTTCTTTCTTTTCTCCATGCTCAATGTGGTACACACAAGGACACAGGACAGAGGTTTGGTCAACTTTAATCCATGTCAACTGGCTGCAAGTGTGATTTAGTTATTGCCAACACCTGTTAGGTGCTACAGGTAAATTACAGGTGCTGTTAATTACACAAATTAGAGAAGCATCACATGATTTTTCGAACAGTGCCAATACTTTTGTCCACCCCCTTTTTTATGTTTGGTGTGGAATTATATCCAATTTGGCTTTAGGACAATTCTTTTTGTGTTTTTTTCATTTAAGACAAATTAAATGAAGATAATAATAACAAAGAATTTGTGTTTGCAATCATTTTCAGGAAGAAACTGAGTATTATCTGACAGAACTGCAGGGGTGTCAATACTTTTGGCCACAACTGTATCATCAACATATTCAAAAGTGCTGTACAGACATTATCATCATTCACTTCCCTTCTAGTGTGGTTTTCCAGTAACGAGACTTTTTCTTGCTTGACGCTTCATTGTGATTCCGGTGTTTTGAGGAAACAGTAGGTGGATGCATTGGCAGGGGAATAGGTGACATTATTCCCTTTTCTTCACTCTCAGGCTTAGAGGTAAATCTATTAGCTGTTGAATGAGAGCACCGGCAGAGAACATGTTGTGATTAGGACGCGCTTCATTGCTTCTCTTCTAATCCCCACTTGTTGCTTTTCAATATTGTCCATGAGAATAAAGCGCTGTCAGCGGGAGTCGCCAAATACAATTTTAGATCATTTGGATTTTTAAACACTGAGATTCTTTTATGAGACTCAGTTCTATGGGGGTAATTTAGCAAGATTGGCTTTTCATACTCTAGTCTTAAAACTGTAGCCCAATAGAATACGGGGAATCAAATTTATTAAGGGGTGCAATCCTCTTAATAAATTTGATGTATGTTTTGAGCTCTCTGTGTACCAAGCTACAAGTTACAAATTTATCTCTGTTAAATAGTTCTGCTGAATCAAACTACGAGTCACAATTACATTTCTGCTCTCATTGTATTGCGTTCTGATTTGATATTCTTGTGGTTAACCATATATCCCTGCCGCAAGATACCTGAATGCATATACATCTCTGCTATACCTGTGGTTAACTGTATCCCTGCTGCAAGATACCCAATTACATATGCATTTCTGCTATTAACCCTATCCCTCTTGCAATATGTCTTACTACATATACTTCTCTTTTGTTCCTGTATTTAACTGCTCTTTAGCTGCAACTGCTTCCAGCTTTGCTTGCCTTTATGACATCCTGCAAATCCATTTTCCTGCAGTGCTTTTGTCCATGCTTCTTGCCCTAACCTACAACTTAGAGAATGCTGCACTCGAATTTCATCAACATATAGTTAGCAGGGACAGTTAGAGTTAATGGTTGGGACTAGCCCAGAGTGGGAGGTGCCGAGTTGAAGGGACAAGAGACAGTTTCTGTCAGAACTTGAGAAAGGGCCCAGAGTGCATAGAGAAAAGGGTCTAAGGTTTAATGTGAGCAGACATGGGTGTCCCTAAAGAGAAATGAGACAGAGACGGAGGAAAGCGAGATCCTACAGGAGAGAAAGAGAGAGAAGTGACTGAAAGAACTTACTGACTGATCAGAGATGGGTCCTAGGAGAGGACTCTTAGCAGTACAGCCCAGAGTTTATAACTCCAAGAGGTAATGGGCCTAGTTGAGACAGAGTATGAAAAATGAAGAGTGCGCCCCAGGGGGGAATTCGAGAGCATCAGACACAGAAGAGATAAATAATGTCGATAATGGCAAAGTAGCACCCCTAAGGAGAAAACGAATGAGGAGCCACAAGTTGAGAATAGGACTCTAACAAACTGGACTTTATTACTGAGCTAGGCTGTGGTGAAGAAAATAGGAAAGGTGAAGATAGAGTACAAGACAGAAAAGAAGAAGGAATCTGGGTGTGAAAAATGCTCCATATTGTAAAGGAAACGTTCAGCAAGCTGTATATCCACTATCTACTGCATATAACCCCTACCAAGTTATCGTTGAGTAAAAAGTTTATTTTTGATTTGTTGTATCTAGGGATGAGCGACCCCGAACTATAAAGAACCCTGAACACAGACTTCTTACTGTACGTTGGTGCTACTGTTTGGGTTCAGCAGCCTTATAAAGCTTGTCAAAAGGCTGAAAAACAGCCAATCAACAAGCTTTCAGGCTGTGGGCACTTTCGGCACCTTCACAGCCATGTCAAGTAATGGCCAGTGCACCACGTGACCAGGCCTGACAGTGTGAAAATATAAATAAATTAAAAGAATGACCCCTATTGATATTACAAGGAAGGGACTGCAGACAGCTGTGAGCTAGTCTGATTATGCTAGACAGGGGACAATATCCATTTAGCTTTCCAGCCTATTAAAATCAGCCTCCAGCTGTCTGCTTTGTCTTAGCTGGTTGTTAAAAATGGGGGGACACTAAAAAAATGACGGGTCCCCCTTATTTTTAATAACCAGCTAAGTCAAAGCAGACAGCTGCAGGCTGATATTACTAGGCTGAAAAGAGGCCATAGAGAGGCCCATCCACATCCCAGCCTAAAAAGACCAGCCCTCACCTCCCCCAGGAATGGCGCATCCATTAGATGCAAAGATTTTGGCACTTATCTTTGGCTCTTCCCAATTGCTCAGGTGCATTGACAATCGAGATAGTGGGATTGGGGTTGATGTCAGCTGTGATGTTCACTGACATCAAGCCCAGAGGTTTGAAATGGAGACACTCCCATTGCTAACTCCGTAGTCAAAAGAAACACACCTACACAAACGTTCTTTATTTGTAAAATGAACTCCCCGACAAATTCCCTCTTTCCCCCATTTATTAAAGTAAATATAAATAATCCACAGGCATAATCTGGTGTAATCCGAATGGGGGTCCCACGACGATCCCCATCTTCTTCCTCCAGTCTATGGAGCCCTGTTTAGAGAATGCAGCTCTGTAGACTGGAGCTGCAGCCACCGCCGGGTCTGACGACCGTTCATCAGTTCGGTACTAGCACTGTACTCCGCGAGCCCCTGCTGCTGTGAACTTAGGTGACTAGGGTTGAGCGGACCCATTGATGTTTGGGTTCAGTGGGTTTCGATGAAGCTACAGTTAAATGTTTTGCTTGGGTCCAAACTTAACCCCAAAACCAAAAGAAGTCAATTTTGGACCCAATCTTCAGTGCTTAAAGATGCCTATAGAGTGGTCAAAGTAAGGGTTCGGGGGCTGCAAAAGGAATCTAAATAGGGATAAGAGTAGGACAAATGCCCCAAAAACAAATGTGTATAGAAAAATGGCTTTAAATAACATAGAATAAAAAAAGAAAAAATGAGGTTCAAGTGGAGTAGGAGCTTGAGGAGGAGGTGGAAGAGGCAGAGGAGGAGAAGGATGTAGTCAACACTGCTTTTTATGGATTTTTGGGGGGTACTCTGAAAGCAGCCAGTGTAATAATCTGCTGGCCACTCCCTCTCTGTATACAGGCCGTATAATGCTCTGCAATTCTTTGGGATGAAAACAATTAGGGGAGCATCAAATAGGAGATGTGGCCAAGTTGCTGGTGGTGGTGATGTAGCTGTTGCAGGGAAAGAGAGGGCATGGTCGAGCTGTGTCTGATATGTGCCCAAATTAAACATTTTCCTCTGCTGCAAGCAGACAAGATGTTCTGTAGGCCCGAATACCATTGGATGAATGGTGATGCCAGAACATATAGAGGTGGTTTTAAGTTGGCTGAGAGTGCCTTTAGTCCCTTTGCTTTGTCTTCCACCCTGTCCACTGCTGACAGCGCAGATTTGGCACCTGCAGCCCATGGGCATCTGTCTTCCACTCCACCTCCTTGCAAATCATACAACCATTCTGAGCCCCAAATCATGCAACAGTCACTTATATTTTTTGATGACTCTACTGACTGTGGTTCTGAGGGACATCCACCTGCCCATGCCCTACAAGTCAAAAAAATCTAGTACACTGATGCCCAGACAAAAAAAATCAATACGAAGTAAGACAGTTTAAACAGTTACAGGAGGAATGAGGGCCCTGCTCACAAGCTTACAATCTATATGTTGACTATTCCTCCTACTCCACTTCCTCCACCGCCTCCTCATCTGGTCAGAAAGTACTGGCAGTCTGTGCACACTTTTGGTGTTCTCATCCTGCTGCTGCTCGCCTGTCTGTGGTGCAGATGCACTTCTGCCTTCCTGCTTCCTGCCTCATATGTGACATACCCACAAGATGGAACTTCACCTTTCATATGCTGGAAAGACTGTTCGAGCAGCACCAAGCAATAGTGGATTTTCAGCTACAAGATGCACGGTGAGTCGCTGTGCAGAACACCACTTCACCAACGGTGAGTGGGCCTCCATGTGTTCAGTTATGCGCTGCTTGAAATACTCCACCAATATTGTCAGAGCTGATGATGCCATCATTGTTACTATCCCACTTCTATGCCTCCTAGAAAAATAAAGCTTCAGGTGATGATGAATGAGGTAGTGGCACAGGAAGAAGAGGAGGAGGAGGAACAGAGACCACTCACACCACTATCAGACCAGGCATCCACACATGTCTTGGAGGATGGGCTCCTATACCAAAAGCGGCCAGGTACACAAATGTCCAGCCAAGAGACGGTTTTGTACAATTAGTAGGAGGAGTATGAGTACTGTATGAGAAGGATGAGGAACAACTGTTCACTGCAGGGTGGCACACAAACCACCTCACAAGAATCAATAGAACATGGCCTGGTGGGATACAGAGGATAAATACAATACAGAAGACCCAGAAGATACACTTCCCACCGAGGACAGCTTGTCATTGCCACTGGGCAGCCTAGTACACATCAGGCAATACATGCTGCTGTGCCTGTGTATCGACCACCGAGTTTCCCAAATTGCTACCAGTGCTGATTACTGGGTGGCCACCCTTTTGGATCCCCGCTACATGCACAGCGTGCTATGCTTACTTTCGTCACTAGAGCGAGATTGGAAAATATGGGAATACAAGCGTATGCTGGTAGACGCAACACTGATGGCATTCTCCCCTGACAGTGAGGGCTCAGTGAAAGCAGAGGAGGGTGAAGTCACCAAAGCAGCTTGGACACTGACACCACCTTGGAAGGGATGGTTAGCCTAGCAGAAGTGTAGAAAACCTAAGGGTACTGTCACACAGTGGCACTTTGATCGCTCCGACGGCACGATCCGTGACGTTGCAGCGTCGCTTGATTATCGCTCCAGCGTCGTAGACTGCGGTCACACTTTGCAATGCACGGCGCTGGAGCGATAATTTCATGACGTAGTTGCGATGTAGAAGTCATATGGGACATTGGGAATATCGTGCACACCTTTGTTACACGCTGCGATCATGCCGCCACAGCGGGACACTTGACGACGAAATAAAGTTTCAAACGATCTGCTACGACGTACGATTCTCAGCGGGGTCCCTGATCACAGTAGCGTGTCAGACACAGCGATATTGTAACTATATCGCTGGAACGTCACGGATCGTGCCGTTGTAGTGACCAAAGTGCCACTGTGTGACAGTACCCTTACTCAGCACCACGCAAAATCCAGTTCCACCATCTGATACAGCCTCTATTTTGGTACAGTACAAACATGTTTTTTGGTACAGTACAGAGGCTTTTTGGCACAGTACTCTCAGAGGCTTTTTGGTAAAGTCAAAACAGAGGCTTTTTGGCCTAGTACCCAAAGAGGTGTTTTGGCACAGGACTCCCAGAGGTTTTTTAGTAAAGTACAGTAGAAACAAAAGCTTTTTGGCACATTACACACAGAGACTTTTTGGCTCAGTACTCCCAGAGGATTTTTAGTAAAATAGAAATAGAGACTTTTTGGCACAGTAGAAATAGAGTCTTTTTGCCCCACAAATGGGAGATGTCTGTCAGAGTATATATATATTTTTTAGAAACACTACTCATATAGACACAACAGTAAAATAAAATAATTTTTGGGGCCCACAAATTGGAAACAGATGGCTGCAGAGTAGACATTTTTTTACACACACTACTCTAAAAAAACAGTTGCAGAGTACAATTATTTTTTACACACACTACTCATATAGACACACTGGTATAGTAAAATTATTTGTTTGGACTGCAAATGGCAAAGAGACAGCTGCTGAGATTTATTTATTTGCCATGCTACTAGAAAAGACAAAGCGGTCCAGAAAAAATATTTCTTTGGCCTACAATTGGCAACCAGATGGCTCCTGAGTAGAATTATTTTTTATGCACACTGCTCGTACACGCAGTGGCTTTTGGCACAGTAATTCCACAGATATGGGTTGCAGAGTACACACAGCGGCTTTTGGTACATTACTCTCACAGATATGGTTGCAGAGTATACACAGCAGCTTTTGGCCAACTACTTCCACAGATATGGGTTGCAAAGTACAAGACAGCGGCTTAAAAGCACAGTACTAACACAGATATGGGTTGCAGAGTGCACACAGCAGAGTAAAGGCTCAGTGCTTCCATAGATGTGGGTTGAAGAGTACACACAGCAGTTCTTGGTACAGTGCTATCACAGACATGTTTGCAGAGTACACACAGCGTTTTTGGCAAAGTACTCCAACTGATATAGATTGCAGAGTACACACAGTGGCTTTTGGCACAGTATTCCAACAGATATGGGTTGCAGAGTACACACAACGGCTTTTGGCAAAATACTATCAATTTATTTTCACTCCATGGTTGCAGATTATAAAATCTTTTGGGTATGCACAGTACTATCACAGACACGGTGAAGAGTATACATAGAGAGTGTTTTTGTTAAACTGCACACACGCAAAACCTAATACTGTCCCTCACTACAGTTGTGTCCTGTCTCTATGTTAAGCAGAGCATAAATAAAAAATAATCAAATTGAACCAGAAACAACAGATCCAAGTGGAGGAGGAAGTGAACATGGCAGTAAAGGTGGAAGAGGCAAGGGAGGAGTTATCAACACTATTTTTTTTATTTTTCAATGGAACTGACTTAAAACAGCCTATAATTAACAGAATTCAAACTAGCAATCTAGAACCAGGAGACGTAGGTCCAAGTAGAGAAAGAGATGAATGCGGTTTTAGGGACCTGAATTAAAAGAGCATAGAATGAACCAAAAATAAACTAACAAGCTACAACCGGGGGGAGGTCTGACTGGAGGAAGAGGAGGAGGAGGCGGAAGTTGCGATATAAGTGGAAGAGGAGGAGGAGGTAGCCAACACAGGCAAATACCATGTGTGTGATCAAACCCACTGCTGTACTAAACACATGTTCCAACATGACACTTGCTGCAGGGCTGACCAGCACCTCTAAGGCATTTGGAGACTCAGAAGATAAATAGGGCAGACCCATCAGTGAGTATGTGGAGACGTGTGGACACGTACTCTTCCATAATGTTGTTGTGACGCTGCCTCCTACAAATACTGACCATATCAGATGGTGTTGCCTGATGTTCTGGTGTGCTGAGAAAGTTTTGATACATTTCTTGCCTCCAAGGGTTTGGTGGTGCCCCTGCTGCATTGGTGGCTTCTCCCTCTGACCTTAACTTGTTCTTCCACTGAGCCCTGATCAGATGGAGAAATCAGCAGTAGTTTCTGTACCAGCATGATTTTGTAGTCATGCATTTTGCGATCCCACTCTATTGTTGGAAGTAATGATTGTACGTTGTCAATGTAGTGGGGACCCAGCAGGGTGGCAACCCAGTAATCAGCACTGATAACAATATAGACAATTCATTGGTCATTAAGCAAGCACAGCAGCATCTATTGGCTCATGTGTGTCAGGTTGCCTAGAGGCAATGACAAGCTATCCTCGGTTGGAAGGGTATGGTCTACATCCTCTGTATCCTCCCAGCTACGCTCCAATGACACCCTTGTGCTGATTTGAGTGCCACCCTGCTGTGAACACGGTTGTTCATCTTCCTCCTCCTCCCAAACTGTCCCCTGGCTGTACAGTTGGGTACCTGGCCACTGTTGAGACAGTAACTCACCCTCCGAGCCATGTGTGGACAACAGGCCTGATAATGGTATGAATTTGCCCTGCCCCTCCTGCTCCTCATTCTCCTGTGCCACAACCTCATCCATCATCGCCTGAGTTTTTGGTATAGTGACACCAGTGCTGGCCATATTGGTGGAATATTCAAAGCAGCGCAACACGGCATACACATCCTGCATGGAGGCTAACTCATTGGCGGTGTAGTGGTGTTTTTCCACAGAGAAACTAAGCCGTGCGTGCTGCAGCTGAAACCCCACTATTGTCTTCTGCTGCTGCTCTCACAGTCTCTCCATCATGTGCAAGGTGGAGTTCCACCTTGTTTGCACGTCGCATATCAGATGGTGAATGGGAAGTCAGAAGTGATGCTGCACTGCAAACAGGCGAGCAGCTGGTTGAGAACGCCGAAAGCGAGCACATACTGCCCGCACTTTCAGCAGCAGCTCTGACACATGTGGGTAGTTTTTCACAAAACTCTGTACCGCTAAGTTCAGCACATGCGCCAGGCAAGGTATGTGCATCAAACTGAGCTGCTATGAGATTTTTCCTGTTATCGCACATCACAAGACTGGGCTTGAGGTTTACCGGCACCAACTACTAATCTGTCTGCTGTTTGATCCCAGTTCACGGCTCCTGCTCATTGTGGGATTTGTCCCCCAAACAGAGGAGTTTAAGAGCAGCCTGCTGTCATTCCCCCCTGACTGTGCTGAAGTTGGAGGTGCAGGTCTTACTGCGACTGGATGAGAAGGCAGTGGAGGAAATGGAGTAAAAGGAGGCAACCTGGACAGATACATGTCCAACAATCCTAGGTGGTGGTAGGACATGAGCTAAAATGCCTTCCGCCTCTGTCCCAGCCTCCACTACATTTACCCAGTGGGCAGTTAGGAAGATGTTAAGTCCCTGGTCTTGCTTACTGGTCAATGTATTGATGGTTATGTGGACCTTGCCACTGATGGCATTGTGCAGGGCACATCTGATGTAGTCCGCAACATGTGTGGCAGGTGGCCCTGTTGATCAAGAGCCAGAGGGAGAGATCAAGACTGCAGTAGAATAGAGAGCAGGAGGAGCCTCAGATCTGTCATGCTTTTTAACGTGTACTTCACTGCACCTCGTGCTTGAAATTCACATGCCTTGTCATGCACGTGGTGCTCAGGTTCAGAAGATTTATGCCTTGCTTCATGGTCTAATGGCACAGCGTGTAAACCACCTGACACTTATCGTCAGCTATTCCCTGAAGAAATGCCACACCAGGGAGCTCTTTGGAGCTGTCTTTGGTGTGCTGATTTCAACAGCACGGTGGGCATTAGGAGCTGACTTACTGACTAGTGCCTTTGCACCCTGATCCCTCTTTTGCTGTGCGGCTGGGGCAGTATGGCCACCTCCTCTTCCTCCAAACTGTTCACCTCACTAAGATGGCCATGTGGGGTCTGGGACCTCATTAACTTTGCATCATCTTCCACTGACTCCTCAACACTGCACTCCTTGTCAGTCTGCACATTACAGGAAGACACTGCAGTTGGCAACTGAATTTCGTCATCATCTGACATGCGCTGCAGTGGTCCACTGACCATGTGAACTAGCCCTCCTACTTATTCATCTTCCAATATAATAAATAATTGGGCACCAGTGCATTCAGTCTCTTCCGATTCTGGGGCAGTGCTAGGTGGATGGGCCATGGAACTACAGCCAGTGGAGTCACCAAAAAGCAGAAGAGACTGCTGCATGATTTGGGCCTCAGCCTGCTTGGCTGATTTGCAATGGGGTGAGTTGCCAACTGTGCACTTTCTGCAGTGGACCAGGCGGAAAATAATGCCAAGAAACTGGAGCCATTCTTAGTCATCCAATCTAACACCTTTTCAAAATTTTGTGGCCTCACCATTCGTGCAGCGGTATTGGGCATATGCATAATGTTCTGTCACCTGCGTGCACCAGAGGAAGGTGTTGTATTTGGGCAAGCAGTAGGGGGGCAGAATGACAATGTCCTCTCCCTGCAGCAGCTACACCACCACAATTAGCAACTACACCAGCGCCATGTGTAGCGCCCCCACTGCCGCAGGGCCGAGGGGTACCCGGTACCGGGCCTCTGAGTCTCTGCTCTGGGATTGTCACAGTGGCTAGACCCGGCCCGTGACCCTGCTGAGGGGCGCACAATGAAAGGTGTGGATGGTGGGGGTGATGTAATGGTGCGGTGCAGTGCAGGTCGCAGTAAATAACGAGGACACCAGGTTGCAGTCTCTTTACCTCTTTACTGAAGGCTTCTGCATCCTCAGTCCGGAATACGGTTAACCAGGCTGCGCAAGTCCGGCCGGTCCGATGGCACCTCCAGAGTTCCCTTTGCAGGTGGAAATCTGTGCCTACCTTCTAGCGCTTGTGTGTTGTGGTCCTCCCCTGCTGTGCTTACGGGATAGTCCCCACAACTGTTGTGTCTGTTTCTGAAGTTCCCTCACAACTCGATTCTGATGTTCTTCTTCGTCCCCCAGATGATATGGCTAGGACGCACCCGTATGACGGGTAGGCTCGGAGCTCTTCCTGGACCCTAGTGTCGCCCTTCTCCTGTTGTTGCCCCCTGTGTCTTCGTAGGTGATTTGTGTGAGACAGCCCGCCTATAGCTGACTGTCCTGCCGTAGGTTTGAAGTACTGCTTGGAGCCTAATACTTCCTCGGTGTTCCGGCCACCGGCTACGCGCCTCAGTAGGATGTTGCCTCGTCTTACAGCACGACTCCTACTGGTGTTTCTCCTTGTTGCGTTGATCTCGTTTCTCACTCAGCACAATGAACCTCGCGTCTTGTCCTTTCTTGGGGTACCGCCGCTATCTCGTGCAGGCGCGGTCCCGTAACGTTCTCTCTGTTCGCTAGGCCTCTGTCAGGATCCCACCCCTGACAGGGACCCCCCTGAGTCTCTCCCCGTGACACCCTCTGCCACAGGGTGTTGCCTGTTCGATTCCCAGTCAGCTTCTGTCGAACTTTCTGCCTAACCCCCAGTTTTACCAGATTGTGAGGAGTGGCCTAATACATAGCACCCTTAGCTCCCCCTGGAGGCCAGACTGTGAAGTGTATTGGTGACTGTGATACCTGGTCAGAAGAACTCCTTCAGTGCCATCAGACGTACCATAGCCCCCCTTAGCTGCGGAGCATCAGTACTGCAACGACCAGGACTCTGGGGCGCTGCACTCCCCCCTGGTTAAATCCAGTACTCCTGGACTGGGAAGAAAACAACAATACATGTCAGCAAAAAGACATACAATTTTGGAAATGCAATAACAATAAGTAAATTTGAACAGAGCTTCCCTTTATGGGAGGTGAGGACACTTGAACGTTACAAACCTGGTTAAATACTTTAAATAACATACTATAAATAACTTTTCTTACCCAACCGGGTATTCTACTTAGTGCAATTTCTGAACAATAATTTAACATTGCCTTTAACCCCTTCACCCCGAAGCCTGTTTTCACCTAACTGACACGGCCAATTTTTACAATTCTGACCACTGTCACTTTATGAGGTCATAACTCTGAAACGCTTCAACGGATCTTGGTGATTCTGAGATTGTTTTCTCGTGACATATTGTACTTTATGATAGTGGTAAAACTTCTTCGATATGACTTGCATTTATTTGTGAAAAAAACAGAAATTTGTCGAAAATTATGAAACTTTCGCAATTTTCAAATTTTTCGTTTTTATGCCCTTAAATTAGAGAGTTATATCACATAATATAGTTAATAAACAACATTTCCCACATGTCTGCTTTACATCAGCACAATTTTGGAAACATAATTTTTTTTTGTTAGGGAGTTATAAGGGTTAAAAGTTGAAAAGCGATTTCTCATTTTTGCAACAAAATTTGCAAAACCATTTTTTTTACGGACCACCTCACACTTGAAGTGACTTTGAGGGTTCTATATGACAGAAAATGCCCAAAAGTGACACCATTCTAAAAACTGCACCCCTCTGTCATGATCTCAATGGCAAGAGATCATAGCATCAGCATATATAGGAACTAGCTCTTGGAAGATGGGAACTGAGCTGACCATGAACTAAACCTAACGCACAACTAGCAGTGGCCGGGTAGCATGCCTACGTTGATTCTAGATGCCCAGCACCAGCCGGAGGACTAAAAAAAGCTAGCAGAGGAAAATATTAGTCCTAGCTCACCTCTAGAGAAATACCCCGAAAGGAGACAGAGGCCCCCCACATGTATTGGCGGTGAATCAAGATGAAATAACAAACGTAGTATGAAAATAGGTTTAGCAAATTTGAGGTCCACTTGCTACATAGCAGAAGACAGAAAGGACACTTTCATGGTCAGCTGAAAACCCTATCAAAACACCATCCAGAAATTACTTTAAAACTCTGGCATTAACTCATAACACCAGAGTGGCAATTCCTGTTCACAAGAGCTTTCCAGACACAGTAACGAAACTACAGCTGTGAACTGGAACAAAAATGCAAAAACAAACATGGACAAGAGTCCAACTTATCTAGTAGTTGTCTAGGAGCAGGAACAAGCACAGAGAGGCTTCTGATAACATTGTTGACCGGCAAGCAACTAACAGAGCAGCAAGGTTATATAGCGACTCCCACATCTTGATGGGAACAGGTGAACAGAGAAGATGAAGACACCAGTTCAATTCCACCAGTAGCCACCGGGGGAGCCCAGAATCCAAATTCACAACAGTACCCCCCCCTCAAGGAGGGGGCACCGAACCCTCACCAGAACCACCAGGGCGATCAGGATGGGCCCTATAAAAGGCACGAACCAGATCAGAGGCATGAACATCAGATGCATTCACCCAAGAATTATCCTCCTGGCCGTATCCCTTCCACTTGACCAGATACTGGAGTCTCCGTCTGGAAACACGAGAGTCTAAGATTTTCTCCACAACGTACTCCAACTCACCCTCAACCAACACCGGAGCAGGAGGCTCAACGGAAGGCACAACCGGTACCTCATACCTGCGCAATAATGACCGATGAAAAACGTTATGAATAGAAAAGGATGCAGGGAGGTCCAAACGGAAGGAAACAGGGTTAAGAATCTCCAATATCTTATATGGGCCGATGAACCGAGGCTTAAACTTAGGAGAAGAGACCCTCATAGGGACAAAACGAGAAGACAACCACACCAAATCCCCAACACAAAGCCGAGGACCAACACGACGGTGGCGGTTGGCAAAAAGCTGAGTCCTCTCCTGGGACAACCTCAAATTGTCCACCACCTGCCCCCAGATCTGATGCAATCTCTCCACCACAGCATCCACTCCAGGACAATCCGAAGATTCCACCTGACCAGAGGAAAATCGAGGATGAAACCCCGAATTACAGAAAAACGGGGACACCAAAGTGGCAGAGCTGGCCCGATTATTGAGAGCAAACTCCGCCAATGGCAAAAAAGCAACCCAATCATCCTGGTCAGCAGACACAAAACACCTCAGATATGTCTCCAGGGTCTGATTAATCCGCTCGGTCTGGCCATTCGTCTGAGGATGGAAAGCGGACGAAAAAGATAAATCTATGCCCATCCTAGCACAGAATGCCCGCCAAAATCTAGACACGAATTGGGTCCCTCTGTCAGAAACGATATTCTCAGGAATACCATGCAAACGAACAACATTTTGAAAAAACAGAGGAACCAACTCGGAAGAAGAAGGCAACTTGGGCAGAGGAACCAAATGGACCATCTTAGAGAAACGGTCACACACCACCCAGATGACAGACATCTTCTGAGAAACAGGCAGATCTGAAATAAAATCCATCGAGATGTGCGTCCAAGGCCTCTTAGGAATAGGCAAGGGCAACAACAATCCACTAGCCCGAGAACAACAAGGCTTGGCCCGAGCACAAACGTCACAAGACTGCACAAAGCCTCGCACATCTCGTGACAGGGAAGGCCACCAGAAGGACCTTGCCACCAAATCCCTGGTACCAAAAATGCCAGGATGACCTGCCAACGCAGAAGAATGAACCTCAGAGATGACTCTACTGGTCCAATCATCAGGAACAAACAGTTTATCAGGTGGGCAACGATCAGGTCTATCCGCCTGAAACTCCTGCAAGGCCCGCCGCAGGTCTGGAGAAACGGCTGACAATACCACTCCATCCTTAAGGATACCTGGGGGCTCAGAGTTACCAGGCGAGTCAGGCTCAAAACTCCTAGAAAGGGCATCCGCCTTAACATTCTTAGAACCCGGTAGGTATGACACCACAAAATTAAACCGAGAGAAAAATAATGACCAGCGCGCCTGTCTAGGATTCAGGCGCCTGGCGGTCTCAAGATAAATCAAATTTTTGTGGTCAGTCAATACCACCACCTGATGTCTGGCCCCCTCAAGCCAATGGCGCCACTCCTCAAAAGCCCACTTCATGGCCAAAAGCTCCCGATTCCCAACATCATAATTCCGCTCAGCGGGCGAAAATTTACGGGAAAAGAAGGCACAAGGCCTCATCACGGAGCAGTCAGAACTTTTCTGCGACAACACTGCCCCAGCTCCGATCTCAGAAGCGTCGACCTCAACCTGAAAAGGTAGAGCAACATCAGGCTGCCGCAACACAGGGGCAGAGGAAAAACGGCGCTTAAGCTCCCGAAAGGCCTCCACAGCATCAGGGGACCAATCAGCAACATCAGCACCCTTCTTAGTCAAATCGGTCAATGGCTTAGCAATATCCGAAAAACCAGCAATAAATCGACGATAAAAGTTAGCAAAGCCCAAAAATTTCTGAAGACTCTTAAGAGAAGAGGGCTGCGTCCAATCACAAATAGCTTGAACCTTGACAGGATCCATTTCAATGGAAGAGGGGGAAAAAATATATCCCAAAAAGGAAATCCTCTGTACCCCAAAAACACACTTAGAACCCTTCACACACAAAGAATTAGACCGCAAAACCTGAAAAACCCTCCTGACTTGCTGGACATGAGAGTCCCAGTCATCCGAAAAAATCAGAATATCATCCAGATACACAATCATAAATTTATCCAAATAATCGCGAAAAATATCATGCATAAAGGACTGGAAAACTGACGGAGCATTTGAAAGACCAAAAGGCATCACTAAATACTCAAAGTGGCCCTCGGGCGTATTAAATGCGGTTTTCCACTCATCCCCCTGCCTGATTCGCACCAAATTATACGCCCCACGAAGGTCAATCTTAGAGAACCACTTGGCCCCCTTTATGCGAGCAAACAAATCAGTCAGCAACGGCAATGGGTATTGATATTTAACAGTGATTTTATTCAAAAGCCGATAATCAATACATGGTCTCAAAGAGCCGTCTTTTTTTGACACAAAGAAAAAAACGGCTCCTAAGGGAGATGACGATGGACGAATATGTCCCTTTTCCAAGGACTCCTTTATATATTCACGCATAGCAGCATGTTCAGGCACAGACAGATTAAATAAACGACCCTTTGGGTATTTACTACCCGGGATTAAATCTATGGCACAATCGCACTCTCGGTGCGGAGGTAACGAACCAAGCTTGGATTCTTCAAAGACGTCACGATAGTCAGACAGGAACTCAGGAATTTCAGAGGGAATAGATGATGAAATGGAAACCACAGGTACATCCCCATGAGCCCCCTTACATCCCCAGCTCAACACAGACTATTCTGACTCATGGATATGTAGAACGCAGTGGTGCCTGGATAGGCCTTTCTTTTGGGCGCTTCCGTATTGACCTGTACTCACGTTCATACCGATTTATCAGATAGCTTAACTCAGCCACGATCTCATGTAAGAAGACTCCAGGAAAAGAGGATTGCTTTAACCGAAACTCTTGTATTATGATGAAAGTAGCAGGTAAAAAGGAATATTCAACAGAGGACATGTAGAAGATGCATACAGATATGGTGATGATGACAAAATGGAGAATAAGGGCGTGAACAAACATACATCACAGGACTACAGTGAGAGAGTTGGGACAAAATACAGGGAAAAGCAAACTTCTGCCTAGAAAGAAGGATAGAACACAAGCAATGCAAAACATTGAATGATTTCCCAAGTCGTGGGACATGACACTCCCCGTCTGAAATCCTTGGATTTCACGATGTCCGTAATTCTTCGAAGTCGTACGAACCTGAAAAAACAAGAGGAAGAAAACGTGCATGCAATAATAAAACATAAAAGATTTTTAAGTCCAACTCGTTGTTGTTGACCCGTAGATCACACCGAAAGATAAGTTCAAGTATATAAAACCCATCTTCAGATTGGGGAAGCCGCAAACATGCAAACTCTTCCACCAACCCAGAATCCAATGGGAATGTTAAAGGTTCAATCCAATGGAAAATGTCAACATTCAATAAACTGGGGGATGAGGAGGAATGCTCCCCGCCGTGAACAACGTCCAGGAGCATGTTCAGTTCATGTGATGTCCTCCTTTCGTAGAAGCAGCACGAGTTCAGTGACCGGGCGGAAGAAGGTTCGGGTAGAGCCCCCTTTTGTCACCTTAACTTCTACCTTACGAGTCTTTCCGTCCTCACCGGGTAGGACCTTGGTGATAAGTCCCATTGGCCAGTCATTACGATGAGCCTCTGTATCCTTTAAGAGAACAAGGTCTCCTTCTTGGAGATTGGGACTGGGCGTCTGCCATTTGTGACGGTTTTGAAGCAAGTGTAAATATTTGGTCTTCCATCGATGCCAAAACACGTTAGCCAGGTGTTGTACTTGCCTCCACTGACGTCTGTAAATGTCCTTATTATCGAAGTTCCCAGGCGGAACTGTAGCAGCTCCAATCTTCTGTGTGAGAAGTGTGGCTGGAGAAACATCAGAACCCAAGTTGAGGTCCTTTAGGTTTGTGGCGTGGTCCTCAGATGGAAACGCGTTCATTACGTCTTGTACAACTTCAGCAATTTCTACTGCCAATATCGCAGCGCAAAGCTCGAGTCTGGGTACAGAGTGTGCAGGCTTTGGAGTTAACTTGGCTTTACCCAGGATGAAACCACAGTGTACCTTGTTAGCTCCTAAGGTCATCAGATAAGCTACTGCGGCTATGGCTTCTGTAGATGCGTCAGAGAAAATATGAACTTCTCTTCTGATTGCAGTCAAAGGTGATCTTGGAGAATAACAACCTGGGACTTGGAGTTGCTCTAAGAACTTCAGAGACTTCTTCCACGCCTCCCACCTTTGCTGTTTCTGAGTTGGGAGCGGGGTGTCCCAATCCGTGTTCTCGGCCGTAAGCTGTCTTAACAGTATCTTGCCTTGAATAGTGATGGGTGCTACAAACCCGAGAGGATCATAGATGCTATTTATGACAGATAGGACTCCTCGTTTGGTAAAGGGTTTGTCATAGGGTGACACTTGGAAAGTGAAGGTGTCCCGTTTGATATCCCACAGTAGACCAAGGCTGCGCTGTGTTGGAGGAACATCGGAACCCAAGTTGAGGTCCTTTAGGTTTGAGGCACGGTCCTCAGATGGAAACGCGTTCATTACCTCTTGACTGTTAGAGATAATCTTGTGGAGTCTGAGGTTTGATGTGGATAGCATTTCCTGTGTTCTGGAGAGTAGGTCAATTGCATCTTCGCTTGTGGGCAAGGACTTGAGCCCATCGTCCACGTAGAAGTTCTTCTCTACAAATTGCCGAGCATCGGAACCGTACTCTCTCTCACCTTCCTGGGCTGTCCGTCTCAGTCCATAGATCGCCACAGCAGGTGAGGGACTGTTGCCGAAGACATGGACCTTCATCCGGTAGTCTATGACCTGATTGTTGACGTTGTTGTCCTTGTGCCATAGGAACCTAAGATAGTTTCTGTTGTCTTCTTTCACAATGAAGCAATGAAACATCTGCTGAATGTCGGCCATTATGGCAACAGGTTCTTGTCTGAAGCGGATCAATACTCCAAGGAGGCTGTTGTTCAGGTTGGGCCCAGTTAGGAGCAGGTTATTGAGAGAGAGGCCTTCAAACTGAGCACTGGAGTCAAACACCACTCTGATCTGATTAGGTTTGCGAGGGTGATAGACACCAAAGGATGGAAGATACCAACATTCTTCTCCCTCCCTCAGTGGTGGCGCAGGTTCAGCATGATTTCTGTCAAAGATGTTCTGCATAAAGTCAATGAAATGCTTCTCCATCTCTGGTTTCCTCTTTAGGGTACGCTTTAAGGATGAGAACCTTGCAGTTGCTTGCTGCAGGTTGTTCGGCAACCTCACTCTTGGGAAACGAAAGGGTAAAGGAGCTACCCAACTGTTGGAGTCGTCTTGAACAAATTCTTTATCCATAACCTTTATAAATTCTTTATCTTCCCTTGTGGGTGCCAACTTGTTGTCATTACTTGTGGAATCGAACACTGATGACCCGAGGTTTTCTTCCCAGGACTGGAGTGTGTTCATGTTGTTGAAGGATTCCTGTTGCCACTTGGTGTTGCTCACTTTCTCTTTCACCCAGTAGTGATGTGGGCATGGTTGGAAATGGGTGCTGCGACCATTTGACAAAATGTGTGTCTTGTAAGAGGAGATGTTGTTAGGTCTCTTCATCTTGTGTATGCAAACATT
Source organism: Ranitomeya variabilis (assembly GCF_051348905.1). Lineage (NCBI taxonomy): Eukaryota > Metazoa > Chordata > Amphibia > Anura > Dendrobatidae > Ranitomeya > Ranitomeya variabilis. Next base: position 593,463,583 of record NC_135235.1, on the reverse strand, counting down.
GCCTATGATTACCCAGCCTAGATCTAAACGTTGGGCAAATGGTGCATCGTGTGGTCCATTAATTTGCTGACGCACCTTGTGCAGCCGGAGGATGTCTCTGCCTAGCAGAATCAGGATATCTGCACTGTTGTTGAGGGCTGGTATCTTGTTTGCTATCCCCTTGAGATGTTGGTGATGAAGAGCAGCCTCTGGCGTTGGGATCTCTTCTCGATTGGATGGAATCTGGTTGCACTCGACCAGTGTAGGTAACGGTATCTCGACGGTGTTCTCGAGAGATGTCGCTGTAAGACCACTGGCCCTTCTCCCATAAACCTCTGTAACACCACTGCAGGTACCTAAGGTGTAAGGGTAGGCATTTCCCTTTAAGTTAAACATATCAAAGAGTTCTGACCTTGCAAGTGATCGGTTGCTCTGATCATCCAGAAGGACGTACACCTTCACGGCTTTCTCTGGGTGACCGTTGGGATATACGTTCACCAGGCAAATCTTCGCACAGGACTTGTCCCAGAGGTCTTCTCCGCAGACTTCTGTGCATGAAGAAGATATTGTGGTATGGCTTGCAGTTTGAGCTGCGTCCTCCCCGCCATGGCTCGTGGTGGGGGAAGGAGTAAGTGTAGAGTCAGGACGGAATGGGTGGAGTGCTTGTACGTGGTCCTCACTGTCACACTCCATGCACTTAATTGTAGTTTTACAGTCTTTAGCAAGGTGTTCAGTAGAAGCACAACATCTGTAGCATACCCCGAACTTCTTTAGAAGCTCCTTGCGTTCTAGGAGCGGTTTCTTCCTGAAGCCGATGCACTTTTTTAAGGGATGTGGCTTCTTGTGGATGGGACATTCACGATTTGGGTTCTCTATCTTTTCACCTTTGTTACTCTTGTCTGGGGCTGGTGTTGGTAAGGGAAGAATATCCGTCTTCTTCACTGACACTGGACCCCTGCGGTTTCTGTCGTTCGAGCGTGCGCTGACGTATTTAGAAGGAGGTGAAGCTGGGCCACTGGATTCTTGGTAAGAAAAGCTTGGGTCGTTCTTGCGCTCTGCCACGTCTTTTATAAACTCACAGAAGTAGGAGAATGGAGGAAATGACACTTGATGGTCTTTCTTGTATTTTGACCCTAGTGTAGTCCACCTTTCTTGCACGTTGTACGGTAGCTTGGAGATAATGGGATTTACTCCACGAGCAGTGTCCAGATAGCTGAGGCCAGGTAGGTGGGTGTCTGCCTTGGCCAGATGGAGCTCTAACAGCAAGTCACTGAGCTCCAGGAACTTTGAACTGTCTTTGCTTGATATCTTTGGAAAACTCTGTAGACGCTTGAACAGTGCATCCTCTATGGCTTCTGGACTGCCAAAGTTTTTCTCTAGTCTTTCCCATGCAGCCATGAGACCAGCCGTTGGATTACTGATATGTACAGACCTGAGTCTCTTGACACGCTCGGTGGATTGTGGTCCTAGCCATCTGATTAGCAGGTCCAGCTCTTCGGCAGCAGTGATGCCAAGGTCACTAGTTACGGTTCTAAAGGCATTTTTCCAACCTCTGTAATTTTCAGGTTGGTCGTCAAACCTTGTGAGACCGGTTTTAGTAAGTTCGCGGCGAATCATGTACCTTGCGAAGTCGGACATGTCTGTTCTTTCTGACTTAGGATGCACGAATGTGGGCTGAGCGGTGTTGTACATAGGAGTGGAGACGTCTTGGCCTTGAAATGTGGGTAAGTATGGAGTGGCATATGCATTTAGTCCAGCAACCGGTTTGGTGGGTATAGTCTCTGCTACATGCGGAGCTGGTACTGTGCGGTTGTCGAGAGTATAATGACCTGCCGGTATATTGGGTTGCGTGTAGATAATAGCCTGTGGAGTTTGATGAGATGCATGGTCTTGGCGCATACTGGAATACGAAGGAAGTTCAAGTTTGGGAGCATTGTACTGACCTTGAGTGTAGGGTTCTGTAAGTGGATCGGCATCCTGGTGTCCTGGAGAAGCATGAACGCCATCAGGAGTGTTAGTGATGATCTGCTGTTCGCCATTTTGGCTTAGCACGTAGTCTCTTGTGCGTTCAATAGGGTCCTCCGCCTCCACTTCACACAAACTGATGCTGTCTCTTTGACTCCCACTGATAGCTCGCTCCAGGATCCTTAACTCCGCCATGGCTGTTGCGTGCTCACATTCCTTCTCCAGAGCTTCCTTGCGTGCTGCATCCGCATCCATTTCTGCTCTCTTTTGTGCTGTGGCTGCATCCATTTCTGCCATTTCTGCTCTCTTTTGTGCTGTGGCTGCATCCATATCTGCTCTCCTTTGCGCAAAGGCTGCTTGTATCTTAGACGTTTCTGCCTTAGCACGTGCCCTTATAAGCTGCTGGCTGAGAGTGGAATATTTTGATGAACTTGACCTAGATGAGCGTTTTGAGTGCTTAGACGATTTGGATGAGCGAGATGATGCATCTGGTGTCCGTGCAATTTTAGCCTCTATCTTGGTTTTAATGTCACGTACGGTGCAGTCCCTTTCAGAATTAAGCTGCTGGAAACTTTGCAATTCTTTTAAAGTCTCTGGCAGATTCAGTTTCTTCAGGAGAATAATGTATTGGTCAGTCTTCTCCATATACCTTTGGTATGCTGTGCATAATTGTTCTAGGGCTCCCTCAAGTGGTAACTCATGAGAAGCAGGCCTTGATACAGTGTCTATGTGACTCAGCACTTTCTCCCATAGTGAAGACACATCACTATATACAACACATTTTTCAGTCTCTAAATTCTCCATGACTTTCCATGTAGGTTTAACTGTACGTTTTCCTCTTTCACTAGCTGGTGGATGGGGATCTGGGTCTCTGTCCTGTGTTTGTAAGTCTGGTAGGGACATTGTATTCCTTGCTTCAGACATGATTTGTTTGCAGGCAGGATGAGTGGATGATGAGGGTTATACTTCTCACTGTTTATCTGCAGTGTGTGCTTCTATGCACGCTGGGGTCTGGCTGGGAACTGGGTTACTGTGTATCTGGGAAATGTCCTTTTCCACTGGGGTTCCGCACAGACCTTGAGTTACTGTCTCTGAAGGCAGGATATTCCTTTTTACTATTCTGACTCATGGATATGTAGAACGCAGTGGTGCCTGGATAGGCCTTTCTTTTGGGCGCTTCCGTATTGACCTGTACTCACGTTCATACCGATTTATCAGATAGCTTAACTCAGCCACGATCTCATGTAAGAAGACTCCAGGAAAAGAGGATTGCTTTAACCGAAACTCTTGTATTATGATGAAAGTAGCAGGTAAAAAGGAATATTCAACAGAGGACATGTAGAAGATGCATACAGATATGGTGATGATGACAAAATGGAGAATAAGGGCGTGAACAAACATACATCACAGGACTACAGTGAGAGAGTTGGGACAAAATACAGGGAAAAGCAAACTTCTGCCTAGAAAGAAGGATAGAACACAAGCAATGCAAAACATTGAATGATTTCCCAAGTCGTGGGACATGACACAGACATAGCTTTCCAGTCGAGGACTGGGTTGTGAGATTGCAGCCAAGGCAATCCTAGCACCAAATCATCATGTAGATTATACAGCACCAGAAAGCGAATAATCTCCTGGTGATCCGGATTAATACGCATAGTTACTTGTGTCCAGTATTGTGGTTTATTATTAGCCAATGGGGTGGAGTCAATCCCCTTCAGAGGAATGGGAGTCTCCAAAGGCTCTAAATCATACCCACAGCGTTTGGCAAAGGACCAATCCATAAGACTCAAAGCGGCGCCAGAGTCGACATAGGCGTCCGTGGTAATAGATGACAAAGAGCAAATCAGGGTCACAGATAGAATAAACTTAGACGGTAAGGTGCAAATGGAAACAGATTTACCAAGCTTTTTAGTGCGCTTAGAGCATGCTGATATAACATGAGTAGAATCACCACAATAGAAACACAACCCATTTTTCCGTCTAAAATTCTGCCGCTCGCTTCGGGACAGAATTCTATCACACTGCATACTCTCTGGCGATTTCTCAGTGGACACCGCCAGATGGTGCACTGGTTTGCGCTCCCGCAAACGCCTATCGATCTGAATAGCCATTGTCATGGACTCATTCAGACCCGCAGGCACAGGGAACCCCACCATAACGTCCTTAATGGCATCAGAGAGACCCTCTCTGAAAGTCGCCGCCAGGGCGCACTCATTCCACTGAGTAAGCACAGACCATTTACGGAATCTTTGGCAGTAAATTTCCGCTTCATCTTGCCCCTGAGATAGGGACATCAAAGTTTTTTCTGCCTGAAGCTCCAAATGAGGTTCGTCATAAAGCAACCCCAAGGCCAGAAAAAACGCATCCACATTGAGCAACGCAGGATCCCCTGGTGTCAATGAAAAAGCCCAGTCTTGAGGGTCGCCCCGGAGCAAGGAAATCACAATCCTGACCTGCTGTGCAGGATCTCCGGCAGAGCGAGATTCCAGGGACAAAAATAATTTGCAATTATTTCGAAAATTCTGAAACCCAGATCTATTCCCCGAGAAAAATTCCGGCAAAGGAATTCTCGGCTCAGATACAGGTGCATGACAAACAAAATCTTGCAAATTTTGTACCTTCGTGGCGAGATTATTCAAACCTGCAGTTACACTCTGAAGATCCATTGCAAACAGGTGGACACAGAGCCATTCAAAGGAGAGAAAAAAAAAAAAAAAAAAAAAATTTCAGCAGACTACTTATTACTCTCCTTTCTCAGCCAAGGATTTTAACCCTTTAGTGGGCCGGTCAAACTGTCATGATCTCAATGGCAAGAGATCATAGCATCAGCATATATAGGAACTAGCTCTTGGAAGATGGGAACTGAGCTGACCATGAACTAAACCTAACGCACAACTAGCAGTGGCCGGGTAGCATGCCTACGTTGATTCTAGATGCCCAGCACCAGCCGGAGGACTAAAAAAAGCTAGCAGAGGAAAATATTAGTCCTAGCTCACCTCTAGAGAAATACCCCGAAAGGAGACAGAGGCCCCCCACATGTATTGGCGGTGAATCAAGATGAAATAACAAACGTAGTATGAAAATAGGTTTAGCAAATTTGAGGTCCACTTGCTACATAGCAGAAGACAGAAAGGACACTTTCATGGTCAGCTGAAAACCCTATCAAAACACCATCCAGAAATTACTTTAAAACTCTGGCATTAACTCATAACACCAGAGTGGCAATTCCTGTTCACAAGAGCTTTCCAGACACAGTAACGAAACTACAGCTGTGAACTGGAACAAAAATGCAAAAACAAACATGGACAAGAGTCCAACTTATCTAGTAGTTGTCTAGGAGCAGGAACAAGCACAGAGAGGCTTCTGATAACATTGTTGACCGGCAAGCAACTAACAGAGCAGCAAGGTTATATAGCGACTCCCACATCTTGATGGGAACAGGTGAACAGAGAAGATGAAGACACCAGTTCAATTCCACCAGTAGCCACCGGGGGAGCCCAGAATCCAAATTCACAACACCCTCAAGGTACTCAAAACCACATTAAAAAAGTTTATTAACCCTTCAGGTGCTTCACAGGAATTTTTGGAATGTTTAAAAAAAATTGAACATTTAACTTTTTTTTCACAAAATTTTTACTTCAGATCCAATTTGTTTTATTTTACCAAGGGTAACAGGAGAAATTGGACCAAAAAAGTTGTTGTACAATTTGTCCTGAGTACGCTGATACCCCACATGTTGGGGTAAACCATTGATTGGGCACATGGCAGAGCTCGGAAGGGAAGGAGCGCCATTTGACTTTTCAATGCAAAATTGTCTGGAATTGAGATCGGAACCCATGTCGTGTTTGGAGAGCCCCTGACGTGCCTAAACAGTGGAAACCCCCACAAGTGACACCATTTTGGAAAGTAGACCCTCTAAGGAACTAATCTAGATGTGTGGTGAGCACTTTGAACCTCCAAGTGCTTCACATAAGTTTATAATGTAGAGCCGTAAAAAAAAAAAAATATTAATTTTCACAAAAAATGATCTTTTTGCCCCAAATTTTTTATTTTCCCAAGGGTAGCAGGATAAATTAGACCCCAAAAGTTGTTGTGCAATTTGTCCTGAGTACGCTGATACCCCATATGTGGGGGTAAACCACTGTTTGGGCGCATGGCAGAGCTCGGAAGGGCAGGAGCGCCATTTGACTTTTCAATGCAAAATTGGCTGGAATTGAGATCGGAACCCATGTCGTGTTTGGAGAGCCCCTGACCTGCCTAAACAGTGGAAAACCCCACAAGTGACACCATTTTGGAAAGTAGACCCTCTAAGGAACTAATCTAGATGTGTGGTGAGCACTTTGAACCTCCAAGTGCTTCACAGAAGTTTATAATGTAGAGCCGTAAAAAAAATTAATATTAATTTTCACAAAAAATGATCTTTTTGCCCCAAATTTTTTATTTTCCCAAGGGTAGCAGGATAAATTGGACGCCAAAAGTTGTTGTGCAATTTGTCCTGAGTACGCTGATACTTCATATATGGGGATAAACCACTGTTTGGGCGCATGGCAGAGCTCGGAAGGGAAGGAGCGCCATTTGACTTTTCAATGCAAAATTGCACAAAATTGGCTGGAATTGAGATCGGAACCCATGTCGTGTTTGGAGAGCCCCTGACGTGCCTAAACAGTGGAAACCCCCACAAGTGACACCATTTTGGAAAGAAGACCCCCTAAGGAACTTATCTAGATGTGTGGTGAGCACTTTGAACCTCCAAGTGCTTCACAGAAGTTTATAATGTAGAGCCGTAAAAAAAAAAATAATATTAATTTTCACAAAAAATGATCTTTTTGCCCCAAATTTTTTATTTTCCCAAGGGTAGCAGGATAAATTGGACACCAAAAGTTGTTGTGCAATTTGTCCTGAGTACGCTGATACTTCATATATGGGGATAAACCACTGTTTGGGCGCATAGCAGAGCTCGGAAGGGAAGGAGCGCCATTAGACTTTTCAATGCAAAATTGGCTGGAATTGAGATCGGAACCCATGTCGTGTTTGGAGAGCCCCTGACGTGCCTAAACAGTGGAAACCCCCACAAGTGACACCATTTTGGAAAGAAGACCCCCTAAGGAACTTATCTAGATGTGTGGTGAGCACTTTTAACCCCCAATTGTTTCACTAAAGTTTAGAATGTAGCGTTATGAAAATTAAAAAATAATTTTTTATTTCCACTAAATTATGTTTTAGCCCGCAATTTTTTTTCCCCAAGGGTAACAGGAGAAATTGGACCACAAAAGTTACTGTCCAATTTGTCCTGAGTACGCTGATACCCCATACATTGGGGGGAACCACTGTTTGGGCACACGGCAGAGCTCGGAAGGGAAGGAGCGCCGTTTGAAATGCAGACTTAGATGGATTGGTCTGCAGGTGTCATGATGCATTTGCAGAGCCCCTGATGTACCTAAGCAGTAGAAACCCCCCACAAGTGACCCCATATTAGAAACTAGACCCCCCACGGAACTTATCTAGATGTGTTGTGAGAACTTTGAACCAACAAGTGTTTCACTACAGTTTATCACGCAGAGCCGTGAAAATAAAAAATATTTTTTTTTCCACGAAAATTATATTTTAGCCCCCACGTTTTTATTTTCCCAAGGGTAACAGGAGAAATTGGACAACAAAAGTTGTTGTCCAATTTGTCCTGAGTACGCTGATACCCCATATGTGGGGGGGAACCACTGTTTGTGCGCACGGCAGAGCTCGGAAGGGAAGGAGCGCCGTTTGAAATGCAGACTTAGATGGATTGGTCTGCAGGTGTCTTGTTGCATTTGCAGAGCCCGTGATGTACCTAAACAGTAGAAACCCCCCACAAGTGACCCCATATTGGAAACTAGACCCCCCACGGAACTTATCTAGATGTGTTGTGAGAACTTTGAACCCCCAAGTGTTTCACTACAGTTTATAACGCAAAGCCGCGAAAATAAAAAATATATTTTTTTCCACGAAAATTATATTTTAGCCCCCACGTTTTTATTTTCCCAAGGGTAAGGCTGGTTTCACACTTGCGTTTTTATCTAAATGCGTTTTTAAAAAAAACGCATGTGTGAAAAAACGCATGTAAACGCGGTAAAACGCATGCGTTTTTTAGACGCATGCGTTTTTATAGAAAAACACAAGAAAACGAGAAAAAACCAAAAAACCCTAACCCTACCCCTAACCCTAACCTGAAATACGTGGCACTGAAATACGTCGCACTGAAATACGTTTATATACGTATATACGTATATAAGTGCCACGATATTTCAGTGGCCACGTATATAAGTGCCACGTATATAAGTGCCACGTATATAAGTGCCACGTATATAAGTGCCACGTATATAAGTGCCACGTATTTCACGTAAATGCCACGATATTTCAGTGCCACGTATTTCACTGAAATATCGTGGCACTTAAATACGTGGCACTGAAATACGTGGCACTGAAATATCGTGGCACTGAAATATCGTGGCACTGAAATACGTGGCACTGAAATACGTGGCACTATGACTGTCAGAAAATGTTCATTAAACGGTTAGGGGTGAGTTTAGGGGTAGGGTTAGGGTTTGGATCCCTTTATCACCTTGATGGTGGTGGGTGACTTTTCAGTGTGTGTTCTGTTTTTTTTCTATAAAAACGCATGCGTTTTTAACGCAAACAAACGCGTTGAGATCGGACGCCATGTCGCGTTTGGAGAGCCCCTGATGTGCCTAAACAGTGAAAACGCCCCAATTCTAACTGAAACCCCAACCCTAACCCCAGCCCTAACCCTAGCCCTAACCCCAACCCTAACCCTAGCCCTAACCCTAGTCCTAACCCTAGCGCTACTTTCACACTAGCGTTTTTTTGCATACGTCGCAATGCATCGTTTTGGCGAAAAAACGCATCCTGCAAAGTCATCTGCAGGATGCGTTTTTTCCCCATAGACTAACATTAGCGACATATTGACACACGTCGCAAGCGTCGTGCGACGGTTGCGTCGTGTTGTGGCGGACCGCCGGCAGCAACAAACGTTACATGTAACTTTTTTTGTGCCGACGGTCCACCATTTCTGACCGCGCATGCGCGGCTGGAACTCCGCCCCCACCTCCCCGCACCTCACAATGGGGCAGCGGATGCGTGGAAAAACAGCATCCGCTGCCCCCATTGTGCGGCGCTTGCACAGTATGCGTCGGTATGTCGGGCCGACGCAGCGCGACGGCCCTGTACTGACGCTAGTGTGAAAGTAGCCTAACGGGAAAATGGAAATAAATATATTTTTTTAAATTGTATTATTTTTCCCTAACTAAGGGGGTGATGAAGGGGGGTTTGATTTACTTTTACAGCGGGTTATTTAGCGGATTTTTATGATTGGCAGCCGTCACACACTAAAAGACGCTTTTTATTGCAAAAAATAGTTTTTGCATCACCACATTTTGAGAGCTATAATTTTTCCAGATTTTGGTCCACAGAGTCATGTGATATCTTGTTTTTTGCGGGACGAGTTGACGTTTTTATTGGTACCATTTTCGGGTACATGACATTTTTTGATCGCTTTTTATTCCGATTTTTGGGAGGCGGAATGAACAAAAATCAGCAATTCCTGAAATTCTTTTAGGGGGGGCGTTTATACCGTTCCGCGTTTGGTAAAAAGGATAAAGCAGTTTTATTCTTCGGGTCAGTACGATTACAGCGATACCTAATTTATGTAATTTTTTTTATGTTTTGGCGCTTTTACACAATAAAAACTATTTTATATAAAAAAATAATTGTTTTTGCATCGCTTTATTCTGAGAGCTATAACTTTTTTATTTTTCTGCTGATGATGCTGTATGGTGGCTTTTTTTTTGCGGGAGAAGATGACGTTTTCAGCGGTACCATGCTTATTTATATGCGTCTTTTTGATCGCGTGTTATTCCACTTTTTGTTTGGCGGTATGAGAATAAAGCGTTGTTTTTTGCCTCGTTTTTTTTTTTTTTTTTTTACGGTGTTCACTGAAGGGGTTAACTAGTGATATAGTTTTATAGGTGGGGTCGTTACGGACGCGGCGATACCAAATATGTGTACTTTTATTGTGTGATTTTTTTTTTTATTTAGATAAAGGAATGTATTTATGGGAATTTTTTTTTTTTTTTTCTTTATTTAGGATTTTTTTTTTATTTTTTTTTTACACATGTGGAAACATTTTTTTCTTACTTTTTTACTTTGTCCCAGGAGGGGACATCACAGATCGGTGATCAGACCGTGTGCACAGCACTCGGTCTGTTCACCGATGTGACAGGCACGTTCCACAGGCTTGCCGGCGCCTGCTATGAGGATTCTCAGCAGACGCCGGCAAGCAGGGTCATCTCATGACCCGGAAGGAGTCCCGCGGCCATCTTGGATCCGGGGACTCCTTCCAGGTCACCGGAGCAGCGAGATCTCATCGTGTTGCTCCGGTGGGAGAGCGCAGGGAGCCCCCGTCCCTGCGCGATCCCCCTCTATGCCGCTGTCACTATTGACAGCGGCATCAGAGGGGTTAAATGCCCGCGATCGGCGATAGCGCCGATCGTGGGCATTGCTGCAGGGTGTCAGCTGTCATATACAGCTGACACCCGCACCCGATCACCGCGGCGCTCAGCGCGAGACCGCGGTGATCGGGGCGCCGTACTAGTACTGCGGCTGTCAGTAATGCAGTGCCGGCAGCGCAGTACTAGTACGGCGCATGTCGGGAAGGGGTTAAGGATGTACACGCTGAATCCACTAAAGACCTTCTTATAAAACATTATAAGGCTAATCAACTTTTTCTTCATTTTCCACCTTTACATCTGCAGGACCGCCTGTCTATCTGCCCCAGGCCTACTGCCTCTCGTTCTGTTGCAGGACCGCCCCTTTCAGCCCGGGCCTACTGCCTTTCTGCTACTATACTCAGTATAGAACTTATCTTCCATCTCTCAGTTCAGGATCACCGAGCCATCTCTGTATGACTCCTAGGAGGACTCACCGATTAACCCCATCTGGGTTCACTCCCTGTCCTCATTCTTCTAGCAACATCATTAAACATTTCTCACAATTAACTAGCTCACTACATATAACCTTTTTATACGTAAGCATTATTAATACTCTCTTTTAAAGCATCATCATTCTTTAAGTGCTATCGATGAACGTTCCCTTTAAGAAGGAACCAAGTCTCTATGAGGTAGTGCAACTTCTCAAGCTGCAAGTCCGTACGCAGCAAGGACTCCGGTACTGCTTCCAGGAACAGTTTCTTCGCAAAGAGTCCTTTCTTTTGTAAAACCAGTAGAGGGCACCTTTAAGAAGGTGCAAACTATTTACAAGGAGTTTGTAATCATGCAGTGTTCATGATCCAGCAGTTCTTTCAACAATGATAAGACAGGAACAAAAACAAAAAGCAAAAGAAGGGATCCCGGGTAAACAAAGGGATCCCTTTAAGAGTTAACCCTAGTCGGGTCATAGCAGCAAGAGGACAAACAGTTAACTATATACAAGTGATGAAGCATTCTTGCTTACTCAGTTTCTGGCTGAGCAGGAGGCAGCCTCCTATCTGCGGCTGATGTGGTGTCAGTGTCAAGGGTTGGTCTCTCGGGTGCAGTCAGGTCACCCGGGGTCTGGATTCGAAGGCTAACCCTGGCTGCAAGCTCGGTAGCCGCAACAAGGCGTACAGTGGCGATGGTAACAAGATATGTCAAGCCCGGACCGGTCATGATCGGGGCAACAGGTGACACCCCCTCAGGCCCACATCGCCGGTAGTCCCGGTTCCCGTATGGAGCCCCAACCCCGCTTTGGGTGAAAGGCCAGCACAGTTCCCCGCTTTACCACGTCTTTCCTGCCGCACGCAGGCTTCGGGTGTTGTACTTTTGGCCCATTAGTTTGTTCTGTGTCTTTTCGGTTTTTCCAATGTAGGATCAGGCATTGTTTATATTGTTCCCAGGTGAGCACAGCAAGGGTGAAGCCTTCCTCCCGAGCTCCTTCTGGCCCGCTCCAGGGGGTGTCCCACTGGAGGATCACCCCCTCTGGGCTCACATCTATGGGTTCCCCCATCATGGTCGGTAGTGGAGGTACCAGCTTCCCCATCGTGTCGGGGATGAGCACCACCAGCCCCGCCGAGAGGAGACAGTTATTGTTGGGGGGAGGAGCGGTCGCGGGAGCGGGATCGGTCAGGGGAGCAGGATCGGTCGGGGGAGCAGAATCGGCCGGGGGAGAAGGGGCGCCTTCCATACCTGCGCCTGATGTGATTCCACCGATGTCGATCCGTTCCGCTGACAAGGACACTGGAATCGGCTGCAGCCCGGACCGCGGCTCCTCCAAGGTGGCCTCTCGATGTGGCTCCACTCTCCATGGCTCCGCACCTGCTGGCTCCATGGTCGGGATAGGTAGGCTCGGCTCCGCCGCCAGTGGCTCCAAGGAGTTCAGATCCTTCAGCTGCAGCGGATGCGGGTTCGCCTCGGGTGGGTGAAGGCAAGCCGGGATCACTTCGCCGTCGCCCGGGCACTTGCTGATCGTCATCGCTGTCCGGCATTCGGCGGCAGCGCATGCACCTGGCTCCGCCATTTCTCCAAGGTCGAATTCCCTCTTCACCTCGTTCCCGCCGTTGCAAATCAGGGGGCGGTTCTCCTCTGCTGCTGGGCAGGTCGTCGTCTCGCAGCAGAAGTCGGAGGCGGCGGTCGCTACTTTTGGCGCCGCTTTGGTAGTCTCCTCCCATGGCACGCCCTTCTTCTTCCTCTGCGCTCCCTGTGGCGCTGCAATGGCGGCGGCTTTTGGCGGGAACTTTTAGCGGCAAGTGGCAACACACAGTCTTTGCAATAAGTCACAGTCCAAGCACAATAAATCACAGTTCCAAGGCACACATGACCTGATTCTTCAGGCTTAAGTAGATCCTGTTCGTGACGCCAAGTTGTAGCGCCCCCACTGCCGCAGGGCCGAGGGGTACCCGGTACCGGGCCTCTGAGTCTCTGCTCTGGGATTGTCACGGTTAGTGTTGAGCGATACCGTCCGATACTTGAAAGTATCGGTATCGGAAAGTATCGGCCAATACCGGCAAAGTATCGGATCTAATCCGATACCGATACCCGATACCAATACAAGTCAATGGGACTCAAGTATCGGACGGTATCCCTGATGGTTCCCAGGGTCTGAAGGAGAGGAAACTCTCCTTCAGGCCCTGGGAACCATATTAATGTGTAAAATAAAGAATTAAAATAAAAAATATTGATATACTCACCTCTCCGACGCAGCCTGGACTTTACCGCCGTAACCGGGAGCCTTCTTTGCTTAAAATGCGCGCGTTTAATGGTTTCCGTGACGTCACGGCTTCTGACGTAATTTTAAAATGCGCGCGTTTACTGCCTCCCGTGACGTCACGGCTTGTGATTGGTCGCGTCGCACCATGTGACCGCGACGCGACCAATCACAGCAAGCCGTGACGTAATTTTCAGGTCCTGAATGCCTAGAATTAGGCATCAGGACCTGAAAATTACGTCACGGCTTGTGATTGGTCGCGTCGCGGTCACATGGGCGACGCGACCAATCACAAGCCGTGACGTCACGGGAGGCAGTAAACGCGCGCATTTTAAAATTACGTCACGGCTTCTGATTGGTCGCGTGCCGCCCATGTGACCGCGACGCGACCAGTCACAAGCCGTGACGTAATTTTCAAATCCTGAATGCCTAGAATTAGGCATCAGGACCTGAAAATTACGTCACGGCTTGTTGTGATTGGTCGCGTCGCGGTCACATGGGCGGCACGCGACCAATCAGAAGCCGTGACGTCACGGAAACCATTAAACGCGCACATTTTAAGCAAAGAAGGCTCCCGGTTACGGCGGTAAAGTCCAGGGGCCTCCGGACAGGTGAGTATATCAATATTTTTTATTTTAATTCTTTATTTTACACATTTATATGGATCCCAGGGCCTGAAGGAGAGTTTCCTCTCCTTCAGACCCTGGGAACCATACACTGGAAACTTCTGATTCCGATTCCCGATACCACGAAAGTATCGGATCTCGGTATCGGAATTCCGATACCCGCAAGTATCGGCCGATACCCGATACTTGCGGTATCGGAATGCTCAACACTAGTCACGGTGGCTAGACCCGGCCCGCGACCCTGCTGAGGGGCGCACAATGAAAGGTGTGGATGGTGGGGGTGATGTAATGGTGCGGTGCAGTGCAGGTCGCAGTAAATAACGAGGACACCAGGTTGCAGTCTCTTTACCTCTTTACTGAAGGCTTCTGGATCCTCAGTCCGGAATACGGTTAACCAGGCTGCGCAAGTCTGGCCGGTCCGATGGCACCTCCAGAGTTCCATTTGCAGGTGGAAATCTGTGCCTACCTTCTAGCGCTTGTGTGTTGTGGTCCTCCCCTGCTGTGCTTACGGGATAGTCCCCACAACTGTTGTGTCTGTTTCTGAAGTTCCCTCACAACTCGATTCTGATGTTCTCCTTCGTCCCCCAGATGATATGGCTAGGACGCACCCGTATGATGGGTAGGCTCGGAGCTCTTCCTGGACCCTAGTGTCGCCCTTCTCCTGTTGTTGCCCCCTGTGTCTTCGTAGGTGATTTGTGTGAGACAGCCCGCCTATAGCTGACTGTCCTGCCGTAGGTTTGAAGTACTGCTTGGAGCCTAATACTTCCTCGGCGTTCCGGCCACCGGCTACGCGCCTCAGTAGGATGTTGCCTCGTCTTACAGCACGACTCCTACTGGTGTTTCTCCTTGTTGCGTTGATCTCGTTTCTCACTCAGCACAATGAACCTCGCTTCTTGTCCTTTCTTGGGGTACCGCCGCTATCTCGTACAGGCGCGGTCCCGTAACGTTCTCTCTGTTCGCTAGGCCTCTGTCAGGATCCCACCCCTGACAGGGACCCCCCTGAGTCTCTCCCCGCAACACCCTCTGCCACAGTGTGTTGCCTGTTCGATTCCCAGTCAGCTTCTGTCTAACTTTCTGCCTAACCCCCAGTTTTACCAGATTGTGAGGAGTCGCCTAATACATAGCACCCTTAGCTCCCCCTGGAGGCCAGACTGTGAAGTGTATTGGTGACTGTGATACCTGGTCAGAAGAACTCCTTCAGTGCCATCAGACGTACCATAGCCCTCCTTAGCGGCGGAGCATCAGTATTGCAACGACCAGGACTCTGGGGCGCTGCACATGCCTACATCCCCTATTTAATGTTCTCCTCATTTTTGGAAGTGTTTTTTCTGCACACTACTGAAAAATCAGATGGCAATGAGATGTTTTTTTCTGCACACTACTCACAAAGAGAAGATGGAAAAGTAGATATATTTATTTACCACGGTACTAGAAAACACACTTCAGTTCCAAAAATATATTTGTTTTGACTACAAATGGCAACAAGACAGCTGATGCCAATTATTTATTTCGAAAATTTATTGAATGATAACCCAAAATTAGTATTAACAAAAAACTGAGCAAAAACTAATTTATACAATATCTTTATTACAAAAACTAGGGTAAACAAACCAACACAACCCCTTAAAAAACCCTTCTATATGAGACTGGGTTTACAAACTGGCCTGTTTGTTCATGGGCAAGAAAAGGGGGGGGTGGGATACCCGTTTAGAATCTGATACCTACACGTCCCTAGGATACCCCCTGCCTGTCTACTGAGGTTGGCATCCTCTTGGACGCAATGTGGCGCCCCTGCTCCTCGACGGCTGACCCTAAATGTCCTATGGGTCCCTAGTAGATGGATATTGTGGACACAACACACTTGCCCACACCTAGGGCCCAACCTTATGCGAACAAATCAAATGCCAGATGATATTTCACCAAAGTGACACAATAACAAAAACCAGCACAGTGCCTCAACAGGCTCAATTAGATAACATGTGGCACACCTAGCCGTCTGTTCTAAGCCTCCTTCACTGGCTATTGCACCCTTATACGTCCCTGCCCGGACTGCCCTGCCTGACAGCGGAGGTTGGCACCCTCTTGAATGCAAAGTGGCGCCCCCGCTCCTCGGCGGCTGTCCCTTAGAAGCCCTAGGCAGATCCCTACAAAAAAAAAATTAAAAAAAAATGACACTGCTAAAAGGAAGTGCCTATGGGGCTGTACTAGTGGGCTACAGTGGAAGCATAAATGTATAGCAATTTAAGCAAGGAGAATACACAGTGAATTAGCCCCAGTATCCATATGCCATGTATCAACTTTGTTTGTGAATTATCACAAAAAAATATCAGAGGAGATACAATAACCTCTATATTCCAAAGGCACATAGATACAATGACAATTTGGCACTTCCTTTTAGCAGTGTCATTTTTTTTTTTTTTTTTTGTAGGGATCTGCCTAGGGCTTCTAAGGGACAGCCGCCGAGGAGCGGGGGCGCCAGTTTGCGTTCAAGAGGGTGCCAACCTCCGCTGTCAGGCAGGGCAGTCCGGGCAGGGACGTATAAGGGTGCAATAGCCAGTGAAGGAGGCTTAGAACAGACGGCTAGGTGTGCCACATGTTATCTAATTGAGCCTGTTGAGGCACTGTGCTGGTTTTTGTTATTGTGGCACTTTGGTGAAATATCATCTGGCATTTGATTTGTTCGCATAAGGTTGGGCCCTAGGTGTGGGCAAGTGTGTTGTGTCCACAATATCCATCTACTAGGGACCCATAGGGCATTTAGGGTCAGCCGTCGAGGAGCAGGGGCGCCACATTGTGTCCAAGAGGGTGCCAACCTCCGTAGACAGGCAGGGGGTATCCTAGGGACGTGTAGGTATCAGATTCTAAACGGGTATCCCACCCCCCCCCCCCCTTTTCTTGCCCATGAACAAACAGGCCAGTTTGTAAACCCAGTCTCATATAGAAGGGTTTTTTAAGGGGTTGTGTTGGTTTGTTTATCCTAGTTTTTGTAATAAAGATATTGTATAAATTAGTTTTTGCTCAGTTTTTTTTTTTTTTTTCAATTATTTATTTCACAGACTACTATAAAACACACAGTGGTCCAGAAAAATTATTTCTTTGACCTCCAAATGGCAATTAGATGGCTGATGCCAATTATTTATTTGCCAGACCACTAGAAAACACACAGGGGTCCAGAAAAAATATTTCTTTGGCCTACAAATGGCAATGAGATGGCTGATGCCAATTATTTATTTGAATATACAGTACAGACCAAAAGTTTGGACACACCTTCTCATTTAAAGATTTTTCTGTATTTTCATGACTATGAAAATTGTACATTCACACTGAAGGCATCAAAACTATGAATTAACACATGTGGAATTATATACTTAGCAAAAAAAGTGTGAAACAACTGAAATTATGTCTTATATTCTAGGTTCTTCAAAGTAGCCACCTTTTGCTTTGATGACTGCTTTGCACACTCTTGGCATTCTCTTGATGAGCTTCAAGAGGTGGTCACCGGGAATGGTCTTCTAGCATCAAAGGAAAAGGTGGCTACTTTAAAGAACCTACAATATAAGACATAATTTCAGTTGTTTCACACTTTTTTGTTAAGTATATAATTCCACATGTGTTAATTCATACTTTTGATGCCTTCAGTGTGAATGTTCAATTTTCATGGTCATGAAAATACAGAAAAATCTTTAAATGAGAAGGCGTGTCCAAACTTTTGGTCTGTACTGTATGTGTAAGTAATCTTTGGCAGAGAAGTTTCCCAAAGAGAGATAATAAGATAAATCCAAAATGAACTTTTAATTGTGAGTTCAAACAAACATGTGACAAACAGATAATTTAGCCCAACGTTTCGGCTGTATGGGCTTTATCAAGAGTATCTGTATATATAAGAAAAAGACACAAAATATACATAAGAAAACAGGAAATACATTAACAAAAATCCATAATGTCTGGGGAAAAAATAAAGTAGCATTTAGCCATAATCCATTGAACATCTTATACAAACTCAAAAATAGCCATGAAATGGTCACAGGACACTCCTGAGGCATGAAGAGATCATGATATGAAATATATCTAGAGGACAAATATGGAGGTCCAAAAAAACAAAATAAGTACATCTGTACATGAAGAATACACATAATCAAATAAACAACATGTACTGTACATATACACATATACGGTAATACAGTACATACATGCACATATACACACTCTTAGGTATACAGGTAATATCATAGAATTCCCAGGATTATATGTCCCTATTCATGTTAATTAAGGTGATTTAAGAGACTAGTGTAAGGAAAAAAAGATAGGAAAAAGGGGAAAAAAGGAAGACAAAAATAAAAATTAAAGGGTAATATAAAGAAATAAAAAATAATGAAGAAAATTAAAAAAGAAAAGGAAAAAAGGGGAGAGTTAGATCTAAGCAACATAGGAATCATGAAAGCAAAACTGATAAGGAAAATAGAAACCAAAGATAATCTCATAAGGCAGTACCTGTAAGCAGATACGGACTGGGAGTGAAATTCAACCCTGGCATTTGAAATCACACAGGCCCATGCTGTCACTGTCCCTAAGCACCATACGGGATGTATTACTAATATTACCCTGGACTGAGGAAAGAAAGATTTACTATAAGATCAATATTTCTAAGGATGCCCAGAGATCTGCTATGTTCATTGACAGAGTCACCTACTTTGTGCTTCATCACAACTCTTAACTGTATGGGTGTCTTGAGAATACCTACTCTGTTAACGAAGTAGCAGACAAGGCAGCCCACAAGCAGACAGGCCCTTCTGGCATTTGCCAGAATTGCCAGATGGCCAGTCCGGCCCTGCCTGTAAGGTGTCTGTTATATATGCGGCGCTCTGCAGACAATTGCGACTAAGACCTAGAATGGAAGTCCCTAGAGATGACATCAGTAAGGTCACCTCAGTTCATAGTGGCTAGTTCTCATGCTGCGGAGCGTCAGTGCTCGACTGATGAGCAGTCGTTCACCAGTTCGGCAGTGGCGCAGCGCAGCATGAACTAGCTGCTGTGAACTGAGATAATCTTATTGATGTCACCTCAGTTCACAGCAGCTGGATCTCGCATAGTACAGTGTCAGATTTGGCATTGTCTTGCAGCTCCAGTTTACGGAGCTGCTTTCTCTGAACAGGGCTCCATAGACAGAGGAAGAAGATTGCGATCATTGTTGGACCTTCATTTGGATTATGCTGGATTATTTTTTTTTAATAAATGGGGGAAAGAGGTAATTTATCGGGGAGTGCTTTTTACAAATAAAGGCATTTTGTGTGTGCTTCTTTCTTTTGAATATGGGGTAAGTAATGGGGGTGTCTGATAGATACCTCTCTATTACTAGCCCCCTGCTTGATGTCAGCGGACATTACACAGCTGACATCAGCCCGAATCCCATTACCCTGATTGCCAACGCATCAGTGCAATTGGGAAGACAAGAGGTAGGATGCGCCATTTCTGGGGTGGCTGAGAACTGGTATTATTAGGCTGTGATGGGGCCAATATCCATGGCACCTACTCAGCCTATTAATATCATCTCCAAGCTGTCTGTTTTGCCTTAGTTGGTTACTAAAAATAGGGGGGCCCAACTTCATTTTTTTTAAGGTCTCCCCATTTTTAATAACCTGCTAAGGCAAAGTAAACAGCTGGGGCTGATATTAATAGGCTGGAGTGATAAATGGATATTGGCCTATTCCCAGCATAATAAAACCAGCTCACAACTGTCTGCTTTCCCTTGGCTAGTTATGAAAAAGAGGGGGGACCCCAGGTAACTTTTTAAATTAATTTATTAACATGTACGATATACTACACACATAAGGCACTGCTTCACTCCTCCACTTGGACCTTCACCTCATTATTGTTATTTTTTGAAAAAATTCTATGTTATTTTAAGTCATTTTCCTATCCATATTTGTTTGTAGGGCAAATGTCCTGCTCTTACCCCCATATAACTTCTTTTTGCAGCACCCTGACCCTTACTGCGACCATTTTAAAGCCATTTTTAAGCACTAAAGTTCAGGTCCCCATTGACTTATATAGGGTTCGGGTCCGGGTCAAGTTTGGGTACCTGAACTGAACTTTGGACTGCAGTTTGGCCGAACCCACCAATCCCGAACTTCCTTGGGATCGCTCAACCCTAGTGGTCTCCCTCATTGAGCTGTCAAACACCTGGTCCTGGGCAACCCAAGCCATCAGTTCCATTTGGCCTGCAAGGGCGTAGTGCTCTCACAGCACAAGTCCACACACCCAGCCAGGACTCCTACCAGTATGTAATGTGCCGGAGCGTAAGAGATGAATACCTTATACATAGCTACCGCCCCGCTTCACGTTACACTACTATGGGAATATACAGTAATAGGGTTGTAGGGACATCGATTAAGGTGGTAACAGCTGTATATAAAGGGAAAACCTGAAGACATCTTCTCTTTACTATATAATTTCCAATTAAATCTGCTGCCATCCACCATTTAAATACTCATAGTGCCTCCCTCAACCTCTTAAAGTACCAACTTAGAGAAAGTAAAACACCTTTTGATGTTCCCACGCGGCACCTTTTCCATGTGCACAATATGACTCTTTTAGCTGGATCCTGTTGAATGACGAGGCGGCACAGTGACATTATCATGCCGCCTACACCATGAAGACAGAGATGACGTCTTGAAGCACCACTTGTATATTCAATTATATCCATCTTTGGCATGCAATGGAGTGGCAGAAATCCATCCTTGGCTTTCTGCTTCGCTATGCTGCACCGCTGGACTTAGGATTGAAATAGGGACAACCTGGCCATCGTTCCCTGTGGAGTCATGAGTCTCGGGTGGTACCCAGGTTGCTCAAATTATAAATTTACCCCCAGATAACAATCAACTTCTATATAGTGACTGAGAAGTTGTCACAGCTATGCCCCCATCTCTGACTATAATATAATGGTATAATGGTAATATGCTTACATTGTGATCAAACATGGGATCTCCAATCCTTATAATACGCTAACAGTTATTTTATCTATTACTGCTGACAACTAGTCTCTATGTAATGTCTGAGATGTTGTCAGAGCCCCACCCTCTGTTATTATCTCTGAGTATACTACAATTATGTTTACTTTCAAGATGGCATATTAAATTATCACATGGGACAGAATTTCTCATACGTCTCAGATCTAGTTGTGCCTTACGATGTTTCACTGTTGACCATCTGAAGATCCGTCTGGTATGACAGAGCAGCCATTCTTCCTACCTGCAAGCATGAATCTTTGGTTGTGAGGCCACAAATAACAAAGTGATGTGTCATGTAACCATAACTGAGACTTGCCGGCAAAGCAAGATTATTATGTCAACATATAGATTTTTCCATGGACTGGAAGACGTTCAATTTATCAAGACAATGCATCGCAATAGGATAATTTCAGCACATGCCGATATCTGTAATTGCAACCCTTGACCTACTGTGTCCTTCCCCACAATCCTGTAGATTGTAAGCCCGCAAGGGCAGGGTCCTCTTCCCGCTGTACCAGTCTGTCATTGTTAGTTTTGTTTACTGTAAGTGATATTTGTATTTTGATGTAACCCCTTCTCATGTACAGCACCATGGAATTAATGGTGCTATATAAATAAACAATAATAATAATAATAATAATTGGAGCCTGTTACTATATAACACAATCATTCATCCACAAGAGACAATATTAGGAGTGTTTGTGCTGACTTTACATGCAATATGTCAACAAACTGGATAAATATACTGGCTGTCACTGCAGCTGCCTGACATTGAGAATAATGGAGATCTGCTACTTTCAATGGATGCCTGATTTGAGGGTCCTCATTATAGGGGCTGCATTCTTAGCTCAGATATGAAGAGATTGTGTTCCATCCTGATATCAATAGACCCCATAGAGGAATATGACTAAGGTCTGGGAAATCAATTGTTATTATTTTTCATACCAAGGGTTAGAACTGAGTTTCTAGTTACGTGGGTGAACTAAGGCATAAGAAAGCAAAAAAAACACCAAAAAGAATCCTAAAAAATTCACTTTTATTTTGAAAATATTATAATCCAGAAAAATACATCCAACACCATTAGGAAAAAGCAGATGCATTTCACTGCAATGACTAAGGACTGTGTCTGTTTTATCTTTATACTGTCGGATGCATTTTTCCAGGTTTTAATATTTTTGAAATGTAGATAAACCTTTTAGGATTCTTTTTGCTGAATTTTACTGGACCTTGCAGTACTATACGTTTTCCGTGCAATTGATATCCTTTTCCTTTTAGGTAAGCTGACCTTCCCATTTAACATGCAATTACAGGAATTGTGACAATGAATGAGGCAGACACCCAAAGCTAAATACAACTGGCACCACTTGCTGCTGTGTGTGCTGGGTCAACCAATACAACAATGCTATTATTAACCAATGCATTCACAGAAGATCAGTAGCATCTTGAAACCCCTTGTAAAACCTGGAGTTAGATGGTCACATCAGGTAATTAATCATAGGCCTTCTTTAGGGATGGTGTGATTTGTGTCCCATATTACATGGTTTTAGTTTCTTCTGCTGCTGAAGAGGTTAACGACCCGTTGTATGCTGGTCAGAAACATTCAGCTCCATTTATTTTTTATTTTATTTATTTTACTCACTTATATATCGCCAATCGCCATTAATTCCACAGCCCTTTTTCAGTATGTCTTTGGAGTGTGGGAGGAAACCCACGCAAACATGGGGAGAACATACAAACTCCTTGCAGATGTTGTTCTTGATGCAGTGCTAACTACTGAGTCATCGTTTCAGCTGCATATGATCAGGTTATCTGACTGAGATGGTTTAGTGAATCCTGCATTGAGCAAGATGACCCTGGAGGTCCCTTCCAACTCTAACATTCTATGATTCTATTATTATTTCTTCCTATATGAACTGTTCAGACCTTCTTGTCCTTGCTGTGCATACTCTGTGTGAACACCAGGGCCGCCATCAGGGCATTACTGCTCTGACTGGCGTATGGGGCCCGGTGGGCAGAGGGGGCCCACACTGGGCCCCGTCTCATCTGCCCATCGAGCCCGGGCCCCAGCGGCAGGCATCTGACAGTACACTGAAGTGGCATCTGAGACGCTGGTTCAGTGTCCTCTTCTGCTTTGCGGGCCCGTCCGAACCCGCAAGGCAGTAGTTAAAGCCGCCAGCCAATCAGAGGCTGGCAGCTGATGTCAGTGTGCACATCGCCAGCGTATGACGTCATTGTCATTTGCCGGCAAGTCCGCGCTGAAATGCCTGGGATGGACGTCGGCGCTGGACAGCGGCCAGGTAAGAGGAAGGGTATTTTTTTTTTTTTTACTCAATGCGGCAAGCCCGGGGCATAATGAAGACACAGGGGCTTGATGGAGACACGTGGCAGGAATGAAAACACTGGGCAGGAATGTGAGACACGGGGCAGGAATGAAAACACTGGGCAGGAATGTGAGAAACGGGGCAGGAATGTGAGACACGGGGCAGGAATAAAAACACGGGGCAGGAATAAACACGGGGCAGGAATGAAAACACAGGGGGCACGAATGTGAGACAGCGGGGCAGGAATAAAAACACGGGGCAGGAATAAACACGGGGCAGGAATGAAAACACAGGGGGCAGGAATGTGAGACACGGGGCAGGAATATGAGACACGGGGCAGGAATAAACACAGGGGGCAGGAATGAAAACAGGGGGCAGGAATGTGAGACACGGGGCAGGAATGTGAGACACGGGGCAGGAATGAAAACACGGGGCAGGAATGTGAGACACGGGGCAGGAATAAACACAGGGGGCAGGAATGTGAGACACGGGGCAGGAATGAAAACACGGGGCAGGAATGTGAGACACGGGGCAGGAATGTGAGACACGGGGCAGGAATGAAAACACGGGGCAGGAATGTGAGACACGGGGCAGGAATAAACACAGGGGGCAGGAATGAAAACATGGGGCGGGAATGAAAACAACACAGGGGGCAGGAATGTGAGACATGGGGCAGGAATGGAAACAACATGGGGCAGAATGTGTGACAAGGGGGAAGAATGTGAGATGCGGGGCAGAATATGAGACTCAGGAGGCAGAATGTGAGACTCAGGAGGCAGAATGTGAGACACGAGGCAGAATGTGAGACTCAGGGGGCAGAATGTGAGACGTGGGGCAGAATGTGAGACGTGGGGCAGAATGTGAGACATGGGGCAGGATGTGAGATGGGGCTAAATGTGAGATGGGGCCGGATGTGAGACATGGGGGCAGGCTGGGAGACACGGGGCAGGATGAAGACAAATGGGGCAGGGATATGGGGCAGGATGGAGACAGATGGGGCAGGAATATGGGGCAGGATGGAGACAGATTGTGCAGGATGGAGACAGATGGGGCAGGATCATGGTGCAGGATGGATGCGATGGAGACAGATGGGGCGGCAGGATCATGGGATAGATGGGTCAGTATCATGGGACAGATCGGTGGGGATCCTAGGACAGATGGTGAAGGATTGGGAGATCATATGGGGGCAGAATGGATACTCATGAGGGCAGGATGTGAGAACATATGGCTGGAGCCAGGAATGAGATACACGGGGCCAGGATGGGGATATTATTACCATAGGGGCTAATTAAGGGATATTATTACTGCAGTGATGTATTTATTTTATTTTTTGAGGATACTGTTTTAAATGGGGGGAGGCGGTCTTGTTACTGTGCAGAGCGACACTATGTCGCCTTTTTTTCTTCATCTTGTGTAGTGTAGAAGTTGGGAAAAAATTAAGTAATGTGTTCTGCAAGAGGAGCTCGATAACTGTGTTATTTCCTGCAGAGACAAGTCCAGGCTGGAAGACGAGATGGCGGTCTGTGCTGGATGAAGATGGAAAGCGAGGCTGAAGGACTTCATCTAGAGATGTCACTGGTGAGTCAGTGTGTTACCTGTACACAGACACTGCATACTAAGTACAGATCTTCTGTGTATAATGGCACTTATGGTGATGGTATTGTGTGTTTTTTTAAATTAATGATCAGTATTACAGTATTCAGTCACTATATGGTGGTAATATGTGATCTGGAGATGGTGCGGTGGTATTTGTCCCTTGTATGTGCTATTATTTGGTCACTGTGGTGGTAATATGTGGTCTAGTCATGGTGTGGCGGCATTTGTTCCCTGTATGTGGTATTATTGACCACCATGTGGTGGTAATATGTGATCTGGACATGGTGCGGTGGGATTTGTTTCTTGTATGTGGTATTATAGGTCACTATGTGGTGGTAATATGTGACCTGGACATGGTGTGGTGGCGTTTGTTCCTTGTATGTGGTATTATAGGTCCCTATGTGGTGGTAATATGGTGTCTGGTCATGGTGCTGTGGTATTTGTCCCTTGTATGTGATATTATTGGTCATTTTAAAAATTGAAAAATAAACAAAAATATACCTAAATTGTATTGCATATTTTAACAAATTTTTAATAGGGTAGCGTAGAGTAGTAGAGTAGTAGAGTAAAAGAGTCTACCTTGTCGTGGTGGCAGATTAGAAAAATCTTTTGGCCAAAACAAAAGCTGCTGGCTATATGTACTGTATGATCTGGTTATGGGAACTGTTAATGTGTGATTGGTGAGAAGTGGAGTTTTTCCAAGAGAGAGCGGTGGGACTGTGGATAGTTTGAGGGGTGGAGGCGGAGCTGGGGTGGAGCCTGGGTGGAGTCTCAAGAAGGGGGCCCCAAAAATTTTGCTAGTATGGGGCCTCGAAATTCCTAGGGGCAGCCCTGGTGAACACTGCTGCAGATTATTTACTTGCACTGGTGTGCCAAGCGGCCAATCCCTGATTGTAGGCTGGCTGTCTCATTTGGTATTACTGCGCCTGTGTAGTCGCCATCTTTACTTGGGCCCGCGGCACCATGATAATGTATTTGACTTGAGCCCTAGACAGGTAAGCACCTTTGCCTGTTTTTTGGTGGTGTTTTCTCCAGAATAGTGGAGGTTTTTCCTCCTTTTTTTTCCTCATGTTGTGGGTTTGCTGTTAGAGTAGGACTGGCAAGTGCGAGGACCCGTGATGTGGGTTGCCAGCAAACGTATTGTGGCTATAATATTAACTAATACCTTACATATTTTGATAAGTTCTTGAGCACTTTTTTTACTTTTTTTTTTTGAGGTGCAGTTGTGGCCTCTGTTCACACGGGACGCATTACAGTTAGCACTGGGCAGCCCGCCACAAGGCATTACTAATAGGCTATGATCCAGATGCTTTGCATACTCTGTGTAAACACTGCTGCAGATTATTTATTTGCACAGGTGTGCCAAGTGGCCAATCCCTGATTGTAGGCTGGCTGTCTCATTTGGTATTACCACACCTGTGTAGTCACTATCTTTACTTGGGCCCACTGCACCATGATAGTGCATTTGACTTGAGGCCTAGACAGGTAAGCACCTTTGTCTGTTTATTTGTGGTGTTTTCTCCAGTGAAAGATTTGTCTACCTGCGATGCGTGCTAAAGCTACTGTAAGTGTTTGGAGTAGAGTTGTTGTAGAAGTGTTCTGTGGTTTGCTGTAGTACATGTGTGTTTATCTCCTGGTGCTTGTTCCCGTTTAGTTTAATCCTCCCTGTCATCCACCCAATTGTTGGCTTTTGCTTTTTGTATGATAGAGGTTTTCTGTTATCAGGAGCATAGTAAGGTCAGAGACACAGTCCTCTCTACATTCAAGAGTACCCCCAGGACAGGGATAGTTAGGGACCTGTTCCAGGGACAGTTTGAGGCCCCACTTCCTTAGCAAAGACCATCACAGCATAATAGCACCCGTCAGTCAATCATGTCATTAATAAGTTCTGAAAAGTTGCAATATTATATAATACCCTCTATACAGGAGCAGATATACCATTGTTGCAACCAAGGCAGCTGCATAGGGCCCAAGAGGTAAGGATTCCCCTCTCCTTTCTCCAAAGCAGGTCGAATTGTACACTATGATGACCTATTAGATGGCCAAGGGCCTATATACTGGTCTTGTACTTCTGTATTTGTCCCTTGCCCCATACCATCCTATAGTTAGAGGTCTGTCAATAGGGAGATTGGAGAGCCTTTCCTAGTGGAGAACACTCCCTGCTCTAACTGTTAACCCCTTAATCCCATATGACGTACTATCCCGTCGAGGTGACCTGGGACTTAATTCCCAGTGACGGGATAGTACGTCATATGCGATCAGCCGTGCTCACAGGGGGAGCGCGGCCAATCGCGGTCAGGTGTCAGCTGACTATCGCAGCTGACATCCAGCACTATGTGCCAGGAGCGGTCATGGACCGCCCCTGGCACATTAACCCCCAGCACACTGCGATCAAACATGATCGCAGTGTTCCGGCGGCATAGGGAAGCATCGCGCAGGGAGGGGGCTCCCTGCGTATTTCCCTGAGACCCTTGGAGCAACATGATGTGATCGCGTTGCTCCGAGGGTCTCCTACCTTCTTCTCTCTGCAGGCCCCAGATCCAAAATGGCTGCAGGGCTGCATCCGGGTCCTGCAGGGAGGTGGCTTACCAGCGCCTGCTCAGAGCAAGCGCCGGCAAGCCTGCAGCCCTGCATGTCAGATCGCTGATCTGACACAGTGCTGTGCAAAGTGTCAGATCAGCGATCTGACCCTATAACATGATGCCTGGGTCAATGTTGTAAAGTTAAAAAAAAAAATATTCACGTGTTAAAAAAAAAATAAATTCCTAAATAAAGAAAAAAAAATATTGCTCCCATAAATACATTTCTTTATCTAAATAATAAAAAAAAAAACAATAAAAGTACAAGAACAGATATTTATTATTGCCGCGTCCGTAACGACACCACCTATGAAACTGTCCCGCTAGTTAACTCCTTCGGTGAACACCGTAAAAAAAAAAAAGAGGCAAAAAACAACGCTATATTGTCATACCGTCGAACAAAAAGTGGAATAACACGCGATCAAAAAGACGGATATAAATAACCATGGTACCACAGAAAATGTCATCTTGTCTCGCAGAAAACAAGCTGCCATACAGCATCATCTGCGAAAAAATAAAAAAGTTATAGTCCTCAGAATAAAGCGATGCAAAAATAATTATTTTTTCTATAAAATAGTTTTCATCGCATAAAAGCGCCAAAACATAAAAAAAATTTAAATGAGGTATCGCTGTAATCATACTGACCCGAACAATAAAACTGCTTTATCAATTTTACCAAACGTGGAATGGTATAAACGCCCCCCAAAAAGAAATTCATGAATAGCTGGTTTTTGGTCATTCTGCCTCACAAAAATCGGAATAAAAGGCGATCAAAAAATGTCATGTGCCTGAAAATGTTACCAATAAAAACGTCAACTCGTCCCGCAAAAAACAAGACCTCACATGACTCTGTGGACCAAAATATGGAAAAATTATAGCTCTCAAAATGTGGAGACGCAAAAACAATTTTTTGTGACGGCTGCCAATCATAAAAATCCGCTAAAAATAAGCTATAAAAGTAAATCAAACCCCCCTTCATCATCCCCTTTAGGGAAAATAATAAAATTAAAAAAATGTATTTATTTCCATTTTCCCATTAGGGTTAGGGCTAGGGCTAGGGTAAGGGCTAGGGTTAGAGCTAGGGTTAGGGCTGGGATTAGGGCTAGGGTTAGGATTAGGGCTAGGGTTAGGGCTAGGGTTAGGGGTAGGGTTAGGGCTAGGGTTAGGGGTAGGGTTAGGGCTAGGGTTAGGGCTAGGGTTAAGGCTAGGGCTAGGGCTAGGGTTAGGGGTAGGGTTAGGGATAGGGTTAGGGCTAGGGTTAGGGGTAGGGTTAGGGTTAGGAGTAGGGTTTCAGTTAAAATTGGGGATTTCCACTGTTTAGGCACATCAGGGGCTCTCCAAACGCGACATGGCGTCCGATCTCAATTCCAGCCAATTCTGCGTTGAAAAAGTAAAACAGTGCTCCTTCCCTTCCGAGCTCTCCCGTGCGCCCAAACAGAGGTTTACCCCAGCATATGGGGTATCAGCGTACTCAGGACAAATTGGACAACAACTTTTGGGGTCCAATTTCTCTTGTTACCCTTGGGAAAATAAAAATTTGTGGGGCTAAAAAACCATTTTTGTGGAAAAAAAGATTTTTTTATTTTCATGGTTCTGCGTTATAAACTGTAGTGAAACACTTGGGGTTCAAAGTTCTCACAACACATCTAGATACGTTCCTTGGGGGTCTAGTTTCCAATATGGGGTCACTTGTGGGGGTTTCTACTGTTTAGTTACATCAGGGGCTCTGCAAATTCAACGTGACGCCTGCAGACCAATCCATCTAAGTCTGCATTCCAAATGGTGCTCCTTCCCTTCCGAGCTCTGCCATGCGCCCAAACGGTGGTTCCCCCCCACATATGGGGTATCTGCGTACTCAGGACAAATTGGACAACAACTTTTGGGGTCCAATTTCTGCTGTTACACTTGGGAAAATACAAAACTGGGGGCTATAAAATAAGTTTTGTGGAAAAAAAATGATTTTTTATTTTCACGGCTCTGCCTTATAAACTGTAGTGAAACACTTGGGGGTTCAAAGTGCTCACAACACATCTAGATATGTTCCTTGGGGGGTCTAGTTTCTAATATGGGGTCACTTGTGGGGGGGTTTCTACTGTTTAGGTACATTAGGGGCTCTGCAAACGCAATGTGACGTCTGCAGACCAATCCATCTAAGTCTGCATCCATCTAGGTTTACCCCCACATATGGGGTATCAGCGTACTCTGGACAAATTGCACAACAACTTTTGGTGTCCGTTTTCTCCTGTTACCCTTGGTAAAATAAATCAAATTGGAGCTGAATTAAATTTTGTGTGAAAAAAGTGAAATGTTCATTTTTATTTAAACATTCCAAAAATTCCTGTGAAACATCTGAAGGGTTAATAAACTTCTTGAATGTGGTTTTGAGCACCTTGAGGGGTGCAGTTTTTAGAATGGTGTCACACTTGGTTATTTTCTATCATATAGACCCCTCAAAATGACTTCAAATGAGATGTGGTCCATAAAAAAAATGATGTTGTAAAAATGAGAAATTGCTGGTCAACTTTTAACCCTTATACCTCCCTAACAAAAAAATGTTGGTTCCAAAATTGTGCTGATGTAAAGTAGACATGTGGGAAATGTTACTTATTAAGTATTTTGTGTGACATATCTCTCCCTGTGATTTAAGGGCATAAAAATTCAAAGTTGGAAAATTGCGAAATTTTCAAAATTTTCACAAATAAACGCATGTCTTATCGATGAAATTTTACCACTATCAGGAAGTACAATATGTCACAAGAAAACATTGTCAGAATCATCAGGATCCCTTGAAGCGTTCCAGAGTTATAACCTCATAAAGGGATAGTGGTCAGAATTGTAAAAATTTGCCCGGTCATTAACGTGCAAACCACCCTTGGGGCTTAATGGGTTAATGATAGAATTCTGAGTCTGGTCATTTTTCAGGAAACGACCCAAGACGACCTCTTGTCTTGCAAAAATATCCATGAGACCATGAGTCATGACAACTATTGCATCTCTAAAAACTGTCTTCAAAATCTGACTTTTGATGAATTCCTCCTTGTGTTCCAGACACTGATGAAAGTTTAAAAGCCAGGAAAATATGACAATTTTAATCTAATTTTTGAAACACCTAGAAGTTAGATTCCATTTCATGTAAATTCATCTTTCTGCAGCACAAAATTCTGCACCACAAACATTTTCACACTTTCTTAAAGCTCTACATATTGCAAACTTAGATAACAAATATGTAGATGCTCATGCATCAACCATCATACACGGGATTATGGTGGCATGTAAGAAATGTATCATAACTGTTTATTTCTGATATTGTGCCAACAGCTGTAGTTAGGAAAGTCATAGCGCAGGGCCCGAGGAGCTTCTAATGGTTTTGCTTAAAGAAGCAAAACTGAAATGGCGCTCTACCAAAGCAGGTCAAAACAGAGATGGAAATATGCAAGTCAACCCCAGGACTAGGCTTAAAAGGGTTATCTAGAACTATTTTATTTTTATAATGTGCTTAAGAACTAACAGGAAGGTAGTTGCTAACTACCTGCCATTTGTGCTCTGCACCGACTGCTCCTTCTGGTGATTAAGCTGCTTCCGATGACGTCACTTTAACAAAGCAGCGGCTTTTGCTGCATTCTGTTCTGTTGATGGGGTATGACTGCTAATGTCATGCTGATTGACAGCTTTTGGGTATGAAAATTTACAGGGTGATTCCATAATTTTTTCCTCAGAATTGAGTGATTCCATAATTTTTCCCCAATATTTGAAATGACTTTAGTTTTGTGCCATGTCTGTGATTTGCTTTTTTTTAAACAACTGAATGAACATCCTCCAAGGCTGGTGATTCCACAATTTTTGCCAGGGGTTGTATATGTATAAATATTACATAGATAGACAGAAGAAAAGGTGGCATTTCAGCAGCCGCTAAGCGTAAAATCACTGCAGGAGCCAACAGAATAGAAGAGATGGATTACATACAGTAAATGCATATGGAATAGGTACATATACATATGTCAGTGACAAATACAATTAGTACAGTGTGTGCAGCTTACTGTACATGTATTTAATTAATAAAAGATTATTTTTCTGAAAAAAGGCTTGGGCTCCCGCATAATTTTCTTAACCAGCAGAGGGAAGCCGACGGCTGGGGGCAGATGTTTATAGCCTGGGAAGAGGGTAATACACATGGAGCTTCCCAGGCTATTAATATCAGCTCACAAGTGTATACTTAGCCTTTACTGGCTATTAAAATGAGGGACCCTAAAAAAAATGATGTAGGGTCCCCTATAATTTATAACCAGCAAACGCTATGCAGACAGCTGCAGACTCATATTAATAACCTAGGAAGGGGCTTGACCATGATTTAGGCTCTTTCTTGAAACGCGTCAGTTGGTACACCCTTGTGTCATATGGTGTCCAACATTTATGTCCTTGCAATTGTTTCAATAAAGTTTCTACATTTTTATATGCCGGTTCTACTGGTTTCATCGCTGGAGGTTCCTTCCCTTTATTCTATAATGTAACATTGATTCAGTGCTATCCAACAAAATATCGGATAGCCCTCGTCTGAGTTATATACTCAAGTAAGCAAGCCCTTTAACTGACCTAGAAATGTACAGGGTGCCTTACCTTCAGCAGAATAGCTACTCCAGAGCTGTGCAAGCAGAGGGTTACTGAGAGATCATCGCCGCTAACTGCACAACCCTGACTAAGCACCGTAGAGTATAAAATATGCTTTACTAATCAGATCCCAAACCCATGAAAATCTGTATATAAAAATATCCGACTTTGCAAATTAAGGGTAATAAATATATGTAACTTCCTCTTCTAAAACTAAAGAAGAAAGCCAAAAACAATCAATTTTCACTTTATAAAAAAGAATAGAACATCTGTCGTCTGATAGCCGCTTCGCTCCCTGGAACTGTAGGATCCATCTCATCTAAAATCTCGAGCATCCAGACTTCTCCTATCCACCTGATCATTCTGTAGTCTCTGAGATCTGTAGATAATGAAACCTGTGTAATCTTACAATCAATGTTACACAAGGGAGCCGGTTTAGCGAGACAGCAGATCCATCTTACCCAAAGCGCACTGGAGACTTGTGCCTTAGGACATATTTACACTGGTCAATTACGGTGAATGATTGATCCTAGAATCCCTTATTTTTGATAGTCGTCCATTGTAAACAGGCTGCCAATCACCCGATGGAACAAGCAAAATGCTTGTTCATTGGGTTAAATGATTTTTACGCTTACTGCGTAATCCGGACATGTTGGCTGAGAACAATGACAATTTGCACATAGAGTGGTCTGTCGTTAATAATTTTGTGTGCATGGATAATGCAGTCAACCTGTCTAAACTGGGCTATTAAACGACCATCTATCGGCTTGTATGTAGCCCATCGGCAATTGTTTGACGCCACTTTTAGATGGCTGCCTCAGATTTCTACCCTGTGCCATAGTCCTGAATAACATCTATAACATCCTTTTATTCATTTTATTTAGTGATATAAATTTGTTGAGAAAAAACATTTCTTCCTCAAAATGGCGTAATTCGGAACGCAATAGATGCTACGTTGCAGGCGCCACTATGCTAGAGGAAAAAGAAAATTTGCCTCCAAGAGATAATTCGGGAATACGATATATGCTACTGTGCAGGGGCGGGCGACGCCAATTTGAAGAAGTATTTTTTTCTTCAACAAATTTATATCACTAAATAAAATGAATAAAAGGATATTATAGTTCTGATCATGCTACGGTGCAGGCGCCACCACAGCCTACATTATGACTGGAATGTTTTTTTTCAAAACAATAAAATATTCAGAATGTAAAATAGGGGGCAGGTCACTGAGAGATCTGTGATAGGTCAGAAACCATACAGATAAATATGTAAGCAGATCAGCACATAAAGCCCCAAACACAGCCCCACCCACAGGCCGCCTCGAAGCACGAGAATATCATTAAATGAGAACTACAAATAAAGATTAAACAGCAAGACAGATTTCATCAGCCAAGGTATCATTTTAATCAGTATAACGGCGCCGACCTGACAGTGTCTGTAGGTTACTCAGCACAATGCATAGAATCATAGAATGGTAGAGTTGGAAGGGACCTCATCTGATCCAACACCCTACTCAAAGCAGGATTCACTAACTCATCGCAGACAGATGTCTGTCCAGCCTCTGTTGGGAGACTTCAATTGATGGAGAACTCACCACTTCTCGTGGCAGCCTGTTCCACTCATTGATCACCCTGTCAAAAAGTTTGTTCTAATGTCTAATCTGTGTCTCCTCCCATTCAGTTTCATCCCATTGCTTCTAGTCTTTCCTTGTGCAAATGAGAATAAAAATGATCCTTCTACAATGTGACAGCCCTTGAGATATTTGGAGACAGCTATTAATTCTCCTCTCAGTCTTCTTTTTTGCAGGCTAAACTTTCCCAGATCCTGTAACTGTTCCTTGTAGGACCTGGTTTGCAGACCGGTCACCATCCTGGTCGCTCTTCTCTTAACTTGTTCCAGTTTGCTGATGTCTTTTTTAAAATGTGGTGCCCAAAACTGGACACAGCATTCCAGATGAGGTCTGACCAAAGAGGAGTAGAGGGCAATAATGACTTCATGTGATCTAGACTGTATGATTCTCTTAATACATCCCAGAATTGTATTCACCTTTATTGCTGCTGCATCACACTGTTGACTCCTGTACAGTCTGTGATCTATTAGTATACCCAAGTCTTTTTCTCATGTGCTGTTGAACCATGATTAAGAACCAGCCGGTTTGAAACATGTAAGGCCATGAATTTCCCGGGTTACTTGCCATTTTTCTATATCAGTGGTTTTATACCATAATTTTAACCATGTTATACATTAAAGACTTTTGTTTTTAAATAATTTTTCACCTATGGATTGGATGCTGGATACCTTTCCTTCTTTGATACTGCTCATTGGTTGCTAACACAAACATCTTTCCTTGAATGGCCATTGGATTCTACTGCGGTGATCTGGATTTTTTCTACAAAGTTATTTGCTCTTCTCCAGTCTTCTGGGACTTCTGTTCTCCAAGAATTTTCAAAGATTATGGAGAGTGGTTAAAAAAATTTCTTCTGCTATCTCCTTCAGCACTCTGAGGTGTAATTCATCTGGACCTGGAGACTTGAATTAATTGATGTTAGCTAAGTATTCCCTCACTATCTTTATGTTTATAGATAGCCTGGATTCTTCTATTCCTTTAATAGGACAGTTGATGTTACATTTCCTTTCTGGGAGAAAACAGATGCAAAATAGGAATTTAAAAGTTCGGAATTCTCGACATCCTTTCTTACCATTTCATTATTTTCATCCTGTAAAAATCCTATAGCATCCTGCTGACAGGTTCCCTTTAAATACAATATGTAACGAAAAGACAATCTCATAATCAGTGGGATGCATTGAAGTGTTCCAGAGTTATTACCTTATAAAGTGACAGTGGTCAGAATTGTAAAATTTGGCCTGGTCAATAAGGTGCAAACAGAATATGGTCCGAGTGTCATCAGTTTTTCTCGTATGAAGAGAAAAAATAAAAGAGTTTCTCCTCCTTCTACTTTCTGACAGCCTGTGAAAAAATCAGGTCGTACTTGGATGTCACCCGAGTT
Organism: Ranitomeya variabilis; assembly: GCF_051348905.1. Lineage (NCBI taxonomy): Eukaryota > Metazoa > Chordata > Amphibia > Anura > Dendrobatidae > Ranitomeya > Ranitomeya variabilis. The sequence continues at coordinate 593,428,665 of NC_135235.1, read as the reverse complement.
CTGTTTTTTTCACAGACCCATAGACTTGCATTGCCAATTGCCATTTGCCGGATCAAATAAGACATGTCTTCATTTTTTTAAGGAGGAAAAAATCTGAAATGTGAACAGCCCCATAGATTTTCATAGATATGAGTGCTATCCGTGAAAAACAAAGTTAGCACTTGCATGAGAAAAACCGACATATAAATGAGGCCATAAGAAGATATTACTATGTCTGCCTCGTAGCTGTCTCCCGCTATCTCTATTTTTTTTTCTCCAATATTTCACCTCTTGTAATTTCTTTAACAACAAGAAAGCAGTTTCTTCAATTTTGACTTATCTTCTAATAACATTTTGCTTAATTTGTTTTGTTGTTTTTTTCTGCCTGCTGCAGGATAAATGTTAAGAGGATTTTCCATAGATGTGGACCTTTGCTTCTGTCTAAGGCTACTTTCACACATCAGGCTTTTGCCGTCAGGCACAATCCAGCAAGTTTTGAAAAAAATGGATTTGTTTTTTTTTCCGCCGGATCCGTTTTTTTCTCATAGAGTTGTATTAGCGCCGGATTGCGCCTGATGGCCACACATTTCATCTTTTTTTTGCCGGATCCGTCTAAAATTAGTTTTCCGGCGGCCGGAGAAAACTTTCTTAGTAACGTTTTTTCTGTCCGGCGAAAAAACGCCAGGCAATGGTTCCAGCGATAAAAGGATGAAACTGACATGTGAAATTATGAATCCGGCCTCTCTCTCTCCTCTTTTTCCCCGGAACAGGAAGTTCAAACTCTATTCCCGGGTTCATTTAAAAAGAAAAAAACTGATCCACCAAAAAAACGGATCCATTGCATCAGCCTTTCACAATTTGCAACTGATCCGTTTTTTTACAAATTTGCCGGATCCTGCCTAATGGCAAAAACATGATGTGTGAAAGTAGCCTTACCTTCTCACAACCAGCATTAATGAATTTACATAAAATCAGACTTTATTTGGCAGATGATCTCGCACAGCACCCTCAATCACATGAGAGGCTCACCTAGCCAAATCAGTTCTCATGCTTCGCACTGACGAGGGCCAACAGCCCGAAACACCGTGTCTGCGAATTGAGATACTGATTTGGCTTTTATCCTAAGTCATATTGCACGACTCGTTAAAGGGTTGATTGTGACTTGTAGGATCGCTACTTCCAATAGGTGGCGCTATAGAGTTAAGTCCTCTTTTTTTCAGCAGAGGCAATTTGCATATTTAAATTCCCAGAGGAGCATTGCACGGCGAATAAGCCTCCTTACCTTGACAAGCCAGCTGGTATGTCACTCTCCATAAGGAGAAACGTTACCCCCGACTAACCTACGAGAAACTCGGATGAGTCTCGCATGTTAATACCTGGCGCTGCTGCCAGGACCTCAGGAGCAGAGTGTGCAGTTGCATGGATTCCTATGCGACTGCACGCTCCGATCTGAGTGGCGGCAGCAGTGCTGGGTATTAACATGCGAGACTCATCTGAGTTTCTGGCAGGTGAGTATGAGCCCTTATAGTGAGTATCTCTAGAGGTCATTATGATAGGAGGGGGAGCAGGAAGAGCTGTGACATCACCTATGAGATTTTTGTATCCTGTTCTGTCAGATCTGTATAGAATTGTCCTATCTGTTATCAAAACCCTGCCTCTGATGATAAGGACACTGTTGTAAACTCTTTCTGAAAGGACAAAAAGTATGAATCAAAACGACAGAAGTATGAATCAAACTTATTTTTGTGCGAAGCCCACAAAGGCGTAATCACTTTGAGATGCAAGAAATTTGGAGGCTGGAGCAACATTTTTAAAGTTTCTAAATGGATGGGCACTCTACATCTCCAGCTGATGTTTGTGGAAAAAAGTCCTGGCACTCACATGATGTTGAATAAATTAATTTTAATCAGTCAAAGAAATTGCCAGGAATTTTTGAAATTTGCTTAACTCGCCTTGTTCCTAACTCAGTTCTTGACCAATTTTCTCAGTTTGGCAGGGTGCATATGTTGCATGTACTTTACTTTTCCCATATACTTACCATAGCTGTTTTATGAAATAATTATTTCACCCTACTCCAACATACATATGAATGATGAGCTTGGTTGAGTGTTATATGTCCTCAGTGGGGGGATGGAATTAAGCCTTTGTGACATTTGCTCATCTTCTTAACACATACAAATGATCAGGCGTGTTGAAATCAAAGCATGTCCGATTCTTCTTACCTGATGTCGGGATATTGGCATACACATTAGATTTTTATCTGGTCCTATAGAGATTAATGGGTTAGGTGGCATACTGCTAATGTTTAAGGGCAGCCCTAAGAATATTTCTTAGGCTTGCACATTTAAAACCCATTCATTTTTATGGGAGTGCCAAAAACCAGCTGAGCGCAACGCTTGGCTATCTCTGACGGTCCCATTTAGACCACCATTCCTACGGGGCTGATTCTTAGGATTGATGGAAGTTCCAGCGGTCATAACGTTATCGATCAAGAAGTTACCACCTATCCCAGGGGCAGTGTATATGTGTATTTCATCCAAATTTGAGAATACCCCTTTAAGCAAAAATATTGTGTCCTTCGTAAACCTCTTAATTACAAAGTCTCATCAGAAGGACTAATCCTCAAGTTCATCACTGGTTCAGAGCTGATGTCTCTGCTGCTCCACTCTCTGTCATCTGTGATAATACTGGAGAAGAATCAGATGGAACAGACGGGATTCGTAGGGAATTTTCCCCGTTGACTCTTTATTTCAAGTTCATTCTTTTAATTAACAAAATGCGCCAGCCGTCTCCTCAGAGCTCCGTTATAATGGACCCGGGGTCCTCTGCTGCTCAGGGGCCATAGCTGAATGCCAACTCTAACACATTAAAACATGTCATAATTTGCTGGGTTTGACGTCTTTGTAGCTCTGGAACAAAACAGAACTGGGACGTGTGGAAAGGACATGGAAGCTGGCACCGCTGCCATTCTCAACAGAACGCACTTGAAGGAGCCGCGAAAATGCACAGCTGAGCTGATGGCAGAGAAAAGCAAGAAAATATTTATCTGCTACCATTGGGGGAAGGAGCCAAGGCAAGTGGCTTGCTGTCACGGTATGGAGATGCTGAGCTCTTTGGGGGGTCAATTACAGAGCATGTAGAGCAATGGATTGCAGCTTGTTTAATGACTATTTTAAAGTTGTCAGTATCCAAAAATCGAACAGATGGAAGGAAGAAGGGTTATAATCATTAAAGGGCAACTGAAGTGACTGACAACTAACATTAACACAAATGAATCATGACTCAGCTACATAGTAGACTTGGTTTTATTGAATCTCTTTATCCTGAATATCCTACCTATTGTGCCTCAGAATGGAGAACACATATCATATTCCTTGTGTGACAGAAGCTAAAGCAGAGCTATATTGTCACTATAAGGATATGGATATGCTGCTCACGTTCTCCTCTTGAAGAAACAAGTTTTATTATTAAAATGTGTCATGTAGTGTAATGTGAAATATCACAAATAATGTAATATATATTGTAATGTGAATTGTGACGTGTGTTAGTAATGTTAGTAATATGTGTTGTTTGAACATATGGATAGTTAGAGTTATTTTTGGGACTATCCCAGAGTGGGGTGAACAAAAACCGTGAGCACTGCTACGGGGGTGCACGGGTAGGTTCCCACACCTTAGTACCATGAATATTGAAAACCCGGCACTCAACTTAAATGCAACTTGAAATTTATTGCGTAGTACAGAAAACGTTTCGGTCTAATGCGACCTTCTTCAGTTACGTACTTAAGGGTAATAGCGTGTCGCTTGGTGAGCAGAATTCAGTAGGTCCGGTAGGAATAACTGAAGTATAACTGCCCTAGTCCTATGTGGGCTGGGAGCTTAATGGATCCGGAGCTTGACGCGGTGTCCACCGCTTGTCAGCGTGTGTGCCCGGGCACACACGCTGACAAGCGGTGGACACCGCGTCAAGTTGCATTTAAGTTGAGTGCCGGGTTTTCGATATTTATCCCAGAGTGGGAGGGTAGAGGTACAGGGAAAGTGACAATTTCCTGTCAAGGAGTCACATAGGACATAGAGTGTATAGTGAGTGGACAAAAGGTCCAAGGTGAGCAGTGCTGCATACTGGGGTGACCTTAAGTGAAAGGAGACTGGAGAAAACGGATAACAAGATCTGGAGCATGAGTGACCAAGAGATATATTGACCTTCCGGAAGGGGTCCTGAAAGAAGATGCCTAAACACAAGACTCTGAGCTTATAACACTGGAAGGTAATGGGCCTAAAGCAGGACTGAGTACTTTGGGACAAGTAAAGTGTCCTGGACAGGAGATCCAGAGCATCAGCATTACTAGAAAGAGAATGTGGAATCGTACAGAAAATGACACTTGTTAATCAGGACTGTAGTTTTAAAGCCGGGTTGTGGTGAAGTAGAGCGAAACAGTGGCCATAAAGGGCATTGTAGACTATGATGAACGAAAACTGCTTCAAGTTGTAAAGGAAACGTTCATAAGACTGAATACACGCTATCCCTTGTATATAACCCTTATCATATTGCCATTCAGTAAATATTATTTTCAAATGGTGGTCTTCCTTTGAACTTTGACACATCTGGTCCTAGCAAACCTACAACAATGGTTACATGTGGCCTGAACAGGCGTAATACCCTCAAGCACAAGTTCACACACTCAGCCAAAACCTCCAAATTCATGCAATGTGTTAAGCACCCCATGCAAGTGCTTAACCCACAGCTACTGCCCTGCACTACATTACATCATCACCACCTTTTCTAAAGTATACTAAAAAGAGAAGTGAACCAAGAGGTGATGCAGCGCCCCAGAGTTCTGGTCGTTGCAGTAATGTCGTTCTTCCACCAGGGGGAGTGATGTTACGTCTGAAGGCAATAAAGGAGATCACTTTACCAGGTATCACAAACCATACACCATACTTCACACTCCAGTCCACCAGGGGGAGCTACGCTCCTATCTATTAGGGCACTCCTCACAATTAGGTAAAACAGGTGGGCTGGATAGAAAATTTGGCAGAAGCTGACTGGGCTTCACCCAGGCAGCACCCTGTCGGGCAGCCAGAGGGGAAGGAGGAACATCAAACAGCTGCAGACAGAGGGGTCCCTGACAGGGGTGGGATCCTGTCAGAGGCCTAGACAGAAGGCCACGGAGCTGCGCCTGCCCCACGTGCGCCAGCATCCTAAGAACAGACACGAAAGAGAATTGTATTGTAGAGGGTGAGAAACGAAGTCATAGCACAAGGAGAGAAATCCCGAAGGAGTTCTGCCCTGCAAAAGGCTGCCTCCTTTCTGAGGCGCAGAATCCGGTAGCCGGTACACCGAGGGAGTAATCGTCTCCAAGCCTTGCTCCAGAGACCGGCAGGACAGTTAATTCCAGGTTAGCTGCCCGACCCATACCCAGGAGGCACGGTGGCAACTTGTGGGGGCTGGGGCGTGATAAAGTCCCTGTAAAAAGCCTCAGGCCACCAGTCATACGGGTTTGTCCTATCCATTCCATCTGGGGGACAGCGAGAGAAAGAAATAACATCTAGAACACCAACATCAGTTGTGAGGACCTTACCGAGAAGCTCAGCAGGGAGGTACTACAACATTCAGGCGCTAGAGGAAGATTTCCACCTGGATAAGGGGACTCTGGATTTGCCTTCAGATCGGCCGGACTCTGCCTACCCTGTGATCCGTACCCTGGACTGTGGATGCTGAAGCCTTCAGTAAAGGTAAAAAGACTGCAACCTTGTGTCCTCGTTCTTCACTGTGCCTCACACCATCCACCATCTACACTCTGGGAAGCCCTGGGGATATACTTCACCTGTGGGAAGGTATACCATCTAGCTGCCATAACATCACCCCAGCGGACCCCTCATAGCAGTGTCGGTCAACCTGACCGAATACCACAGGTGGCGTCACGAACATTATCTCTTTAAAGACTGTTGTGGATTCTGTTTGTGGGCTCCCTCTGGTGGTTACTGCTGGTACTGGGTGACTTTGGTGGGTTGCGGCCTTTGGTTTCCACCTGTCCATCAGAGGCTGGGTGTTTCCTATTTTACCTGGCCTTTCTGTCATTCCCTTGCCGGCTATCAATGTATTCAGATGTGCTCTGTTTGGTTCCTGCCTACCTGCTCCCAGATCTTTCAGGATAAGCTAAGTGCTGATTTTCAGTTGTTTGGTTTTTTGTCCAGCTTGCTTATTATGTCTCTATGCTAGCTGGTAGCTCTAGTGGACTGAGGTTCTCCCCATGTGCCATGAGTTGGCACATGGGTTCTTGTAATCTCAGGATGGTTTTTTGATTAGGGTTTTTTGCTGACCGCTCAGACCCCTTTTGTATCGTTCTGCTTTCTAGTTTACAGCGGGCCTCAATTTGCTGAACCTATATATATCATCTCTATGTGTGTGCCTTCCTCTCATTTCACCGTCAATACATGTGGGGGGCAACTATACCTTTTGGGGTTCATTCCTCTGGAGGCAAGTGAGGTCTTATTTTCTCTGCAGTACTAGTTAGCTCTTAGGCTGGTGCGTGGCGTCTAGAACCAACGTAGGCACGCTCCCTGGCTATCTCTAGTTGCGTTTGTCAGGCGTAGGGCAGCGGTCAGCCCAGGTTCCATCACCCTAGAGCTCGTCCGATATTTTGTATTACTTTGCTTGTCCCTTGCTATCCCTAGCCATTGGGATTCATGACAGTATAGCCGGCCCACAAAGTGTTAATTGTTTGGGCTGAAGCAGGAGAAAAAGAAGTGTTTAAGGGAAATTTTTTATTTTTTTTTTTCCTTCAGAGTTTTGCTGCCTAGCCCTTAATTGCTGTCTAGCTGCTTCTTACCTCCTCTTAACCCTTGAATGGCTCTGATATTAGCTGTTTAATATGGATGTCCAGAGTTTGGCTTCCAGCCTGAGTGATCTCGCGGCAAAAGTTCAAAACATACAGGATTTTGTTGTTCACACTCCCATGTCTGAACCTAGAATTCCTATTCCAGAGTTCTTTTCTGGAGATAGATCTACCTTCCTGAATTTCAGGAACAATTGTAAATTGTTTCTTTCTTTAAAATCTCGCTCCTCTGGAGACCCTGCTCAACAGGTCAAGATTGTAATATCTTTCCTGCGGGGCGACCCTCAGAATTGGGCATTTGCATTGGCACCAGGGGATCCTGCATTGCTCAATGTGGATGCGTTTTTTCTGGCATTGGGATTGCTCTATGAGGAACCCAACCTGGAGATTCAGGCTGAAAAGGCTTTATTAGCCCTCTCTCAGGGGCATGATGAAGCGGAAATATATTGTCAAAAATTTCGGAAATGGTCGGTGCTTACTCAGTGGAATGAGTGCGCCCTGGCTGCTAACTTCAGAAATGGTCTTTCCGAGGCCATTAAGGATATTATGGTGGGGTTCCCTACGCCTACAGGTCTGAATGAGTCGATGGCTATGGCCATTCAGATTGATCGGCGTTTACGGGAGCGCAAACCCGTGCACCAGTTGGCGGTGTCTTCTGAACAGGCACCTGAAACTATGCAATGTGATAGAATTCAGTCCAGAAGTGAACGGCAAAATTATAGGCGGAAAAATGGATTGTGTTTTTATTGTGGTGATTCAGCTCATGTTATATCAGCATGCTCTAAACGCACAAAAGGGGTTGATAAATCTTTTGCCATTGGTACTCTGCAGCCTAAGTTCATTTTGTCTGTGACTCTGATTTTTTCACTGTCTTCCATTTCCGTCGATGCCTATGTGGATTCGGGCGCTGCCCTGAGTCTTATGGATTGGTCATTTGCTAAACGCTGCGGTTTTAGTCTGGAGCCTCTGGAAGTTCCTATCCCTCTGAAGGGAATTGACTCTACACCATTGGCTATGAATAAACCGCAGTACTGGACACAAGTGACCATGCGCATGACTCCCGTTCATCAGGAGGTGATTCGCTTCCTTGTACTGTATAATTTACATGATGTACTAGTGCTTGGTCTGCCATGGTTACAAACTCATAATCCTGTCCTGGACTGGAAAACAATGTCTGTGTTAAGCTGGGGATGTCAGGGGGTTCATGATTATGCACCTCCGATTTCAATCGCTTCATCTACTCCTTCTGAGATCCCTGCATTTTTGTCTGACTATAGGGATGTTTTTGAGGAGCCTAAGCTCAATTCGCTCCCTCCTCATAGAGATTGTGACTGTGCTATAGAATTGATTCCTGGCAGTAAGTTCCCTACGGGTCGTTTATTTAATCTGTCACTGCCAGAGCATACTGCTATGCGGAATTATATTAAGGAGTCCTTGGAAAAGGGACATATTCGTCCATCTTCGTCCCCTCTGGGAGCAGGTTTTTTTTTCGTGGCAAAAAAAGATGGTTCCCTGAGGCCTTGTATAGATTATCGCCTTCTGAATAAGATTACAGTCAATTATCAGTATCCACTGCCATTATTGACTGATTTGTTTGCTCGCATTAAGGGGGCTAGGTGGTTCACTAAGATAGATCTTCGCGGTGCGTATAATCTGGTGCGGATAAAACAGGGTGACGAGTGGAAAACCGCATTTAATACGCCTGAGGGCCATTTTGAGTATTTGGTAATGCCTTTTGGACTCTCCAATGCTCCGTCAGTCTTTCAGTCCTTTATGCACAATATTTTCCGTGAATATCTGGATAAGTTTATGATTGTGTATTTGGATGATATTTTGGTGTTTTCTGATGACTGGGAGTCTCATGTTTTACAGGTCAGGAAGGTGTTTCAGGTTCTGCGGGCCAATTCTCTGTTTGTGAAGGGCTCAAAGTGTCTCTTCGGAGTCCAGAAGATTTCTTTTTTGGGGTACATTTTTTCTCCTTCTACTATTGAGATGGATCCCGTCAAGGTTCAGGCGATTTGTGACTGGACACAACCTACATCTGTTAAGAGCCTTCAGAAGTTCTTGGGGTTTGCTAATTTTTATCGTCGGTTCATTGCTAATTTTTCCAGTATTGTTAAACCTTTGACTGATTTGACTAAAAAGGGTGCTGATGTTGCTGATTGGTCTCCTGCGGCCGTGGAGGCCTTTCAGGAACTTAAGCGCCAGTTTTCTTCTGCTCCTGTGTTGTGTCAACCAGATGTTTCACTTCCTTTTCAGGTTGAGGTTGATGCTTCCGAGATTGGAGAGGGGGCGGTTTTGTCACAGAGAAGTTCTAATGGCTCGGTGATGAAGCCATGTGCATTCTTCTCTAGAAAATTCTCGCCCGCCGAGCGCAATTATGATGTGGGTAATCGGGAGCTTTTGGCCATGAAGTGGGCATTTGAGAAGTGGCGTCATTGGCTTGAGGGTGCTAAACATCGTGTGGTGGTCTTGACTGATCACAAGAATCTCATTTACCTTGAGTCTGCCAGGCGTTTGAATCCTAGACAGGCTCGTTGGTCGTTGTTTTTTTCTCGTTTCAATTTCGTGGTTTCATACCTGCCAGGTTCAAAGAATGTGAAGGCAGATGCTCTTTCCAGGAGTTTTGTGCCTGACTCTCCTGGAGACTCTGGGCCTACTGGTATCCTTAGGGATGGGGTAATATTGTCCGCCGTATCCCCAGACTTGCGACGTGCATTGCAGGAGTTTCAGGTGGATAAACCGGATCGTTGTCCACCAGAAAGACTGTTTGTTCCGGATGATTGGACCAGTAGAGTCATCTCCGAGGTCCATTCTTCTGTGTTGGCTGGTCATCCTGGAATATTTGGTACTAGAGACTTGGTGGCCAGGTCTTTTTGGTGGCCTTCCTTGTCTAGGGATGTGCGTACCTTTGTGCAGTCTTGTGAAGTGTGTGCTCGAGCTAAGCCTTGCTGTTCTCGGGCCAGTGGGTTGTTGTTATCCTTGCCCATCCCGAAGAGGCCTTGGACGCACATTTCCATGGATTTTATTTCTGATCTCCCGGTTTCACAGAAAATGTCCGTTATCTGGGTGGTGTGTGACCGCTTTTCTAAGATGGTTCATTTGGTGCCCTTGCCTAAGTTGCCTTCCTCCTCTGAGTTGGTCCCTTTATTTTTTCAGAACGTGGTTCGTTTGCATGGGATTCCGGAGAATATCGTTTCTGACAGGGGATCCCAGTTTGTGTCTAGATTTTGGCGGACGTTTTGTGCCAAGATGGGCATTGATTTGTCTTTCTCGTCTGCATTCCATCCTCAGACGAATGGCCAGACGGAGCGAACTAATCAGACCTTGGAAACTTATTTGAGGTGTTTTGTTTCTGCTGATCAAGATGACTGGGTTGCTTTTTTGCCGCTGGCCGAATTTGCTCTTAATAATCGGGCTAGTTCTGCCACGTTGGTCTCTCCTTTTTTTTGTAATTCGGGGTTTCATCCTCGTTTTTCCTCTGGTCAGGTGGAGTCTTCGGATTGTCCTGGAGTGGACGTGGTGGTGGACAGGCTACATCAGATTTGGAATCAGGTGGTGGACAATTTGAAGTTATCTCAGGAGAAGACTCAGCAGTTTGCTAATCGCCGTCGCCGCGTGGGTCCCCGACTTCTTGTTGGGGATTTGGTGTGGTTGTCTTCTCGTTTTGTCCCTATGAAGGTCTCTTCTCCTAAGTTCAAGCCTCGGTTCATCGGTCCTTATAGGATCTCGGAGATTCTTAACCCTGTATCTTTTCGTTTGGATCTCCCAGCATCGTTTGCTATTCATAATGTGTTCCATCGGTCGTTGTTGCGGAGGTATGAGGTGCCCGTTGTTCCTTCGGTTGAGCCTCCTGCTCCGGTGCTGGTGGAGGGAGAATTGGAGTATGTTGTTGAGAAGATCTTGGATTCTCGTGTTTCCAGACGCAAACTCCAGTATTTGGTTAAGTGGAAGGGTTATGGTCAGGAGGATAATTCCTGGGTGGTCGCCTCCGATGTTCATGCGACTGATTTGGTCCGCGCCTTCCATAGAGCTCACCCTGATCGCCCTGGGGGTTCTCGTGAGGGTTCGGTGACCCCTCCTCAAGGGGGGGGTACTGTTGTGGATTCTGTTTGTGGGCTCCCTCTGGTGGTTACTGCTGGTACTGGGTGACTTTGGTGGGTTGCGGCCTTTGGTTTCCACCTGTCCATCAGAGGCTGGGTGTTTCCTATTTTACCTGGCCTTTCTGTCATTCCCTTGCCGGCTATCAATGTATTCAGATGTGCTCTGTTTGGTTCCTGCCTACCTGCTTCCAGATCTTTCAGGATAAGCTAAGTGCTGATTTTCAGTTGTTTGGTTTTTTGTCCAGCTTGCTTATTATGTCTCTATGCTAGCTGGTAGCTCTAGTGGACTGAGGTTCTCCCCATGTGCCATGAGTTGGCACATGGGTTCTTGTAATCTCAGGATGGTTTTTTGATTAGGGTTTTTTGCTGACCGCTCAGACCCCTTTTGTATCGTTCTGCTTTCTAGTTTACAGCGGGCCTCAATTTGCTGAACCTATATATATCATCTCTATGTGTGTGCCTTCCTCTCATTTCACCGTCAATACATGTGGGGGGCAACTATACCTTTTGGGGTTCATTCCTCTGGAGGCAAGTGAGGTCTTATTTTCTCTGCAGTACTAGTTAGCTCTTAGGCTGGTGCGTGGCGTCTAGAACCAACGTAGGCACGCTCCCTGGCTATCTCTAGTTGCGTTTGTCAGGCGTAGGGCAGCGGTCAGCCCAGGTTCCATCACCCTAGAGCTCGTCCGATATTTTGTATTACTTTGCTTGTCCCTTGCTATCCCTAGCCATTGGGATTCATGACAAAAGACCTTTCTCCCATTTGCAACGGATGTCCTTAGGGCCACGGACCGGGTCAGCCACCGTGACATCCCCACTGAGAACCAAGAGACCCGGTACCGAGTACCCCATAGCCCTACTAGGGGCGCTCCAGTGACATGGCTAATAATACATTTCTTCCAACTAAATTGGTTGTTAGACAGTAGACCAAGAATATAATTAAAAATATTTCTTCCCCTATGTATAACTATTATAACAATGTCGCCATGTACAATAATATAACTATAATACTGCACCCCTATGTACAAGAATGTAAATACTGTAATATGTCTCCCTATGCACAAGAATATAACTACTATAATACTGCCCCTATGTACAAGAATATAACTGCTATAATACTGTCCTTATATATAAGAATATAACTACTATAATACTGCCCCTATGTATAAGAATATAACTACTATAATACTGCTCCTTTGTACAGGAACATAATGACTATAATACGGCCACCCATGCACAAGAATGTAACTATTATAATACTGTCTCTATGTACAAGAATATAACTACTATAATACCGCTACCTATGCACAAGAATATAACTACTATAATACTGTCCCCTATGTACAAGAATATAACTACTATAATACTGTCCCCTATGTAGAAGAATATAACTACTATAATACTGCCCCCTATGTACAAGAATATAGCTACTATAATGCTGCTCCTATGTACAAGAATATAACTACTGTAATACTGCCCCCTATTTTCAAGATTATACTGCTATAATACTGCCCCTATGTAGAAGAATATAACTACTATAATACTGCCCCCTATGTACAAGAATATCACTACTATAATACTGCCCTTATGTATAAGAATATAACTAATATTATACTAACCCCATATACAAGAATATAACTACTATAATACTTCTGCAGCACCCCAGAGTCCTGGTCGTTGCAGTACTGACGCTCCGCCACTAAGGGGAGTGATGGTACGTCTGATGGCACTAAAGGAGTTCACCTGACCAGGTATCAGCAACATCCTACTGAGGCGCATAGCCGGTGGCCGGAATGCCGAGGAAGTATTGGGCTCTACGCATTACTTCAAACCAACGGCAGGGCAGTTAATTTTAGGTTGGCTGCCTCACCTAAATCACCTAATGAAGTCAACGGAGGCAATTGTGGGAGAGGGGCTTCTCTAGGGTCCCTATAAAATAACTCCAGGCCTACCCCGTCATACGGGTGCATCCTATCCATATCATCTGGGGGACGGAGAGAAAGAACAGAAACATACACGTCAGTTGTGAGGACTATCCCGTGGTGCTCAGCAGGGAAGTACTACAACACCCAGGCGCTAGTAGGTAGGCACTGATTTCCACCTGCAAAGGGAACTCTGGATGTGCCTTCGGACCGGCTGGTCTCAGCCAACCCTGTTAACAGTGCTCTGGATTGCGGATGCCGAAGCCTTCAGTAAAGAGGTAAAGAGACTGCAACCCTGTGTCCTCGTTATTTACTGCGACCTACACCACCACCTACACCTTTTATTGGGCGCCCCTTAGCAGGACCACGGACCGGGTCGGGCCACCGTGACATCCTCAGAACCGAGAGACACGGATTCGAGTACCCCGCTGTCCTGCGTTTGGGGGCCGCTCCAACTTGGCGTCACGAACAGGATCTACTTAAGCCTGAAGAATCAGGTCATGTGTGCCTTGGAATTGTGACTGAATTGTGCTTGAAACGTGATTTATTGCGAAGACTGTGCATTGCTATTTCCCGCCAAAACCGCCGCCATTACAGCGCAACGCGGAGCGCTGGAGAAGAAGAAGGGCGTGGATTTGTGGGCGTGGACAGACTGAAGAGCGCGACGAACCATGGCCGCCCAGTCTAAATATTGGTGTATCCTGAGGACATGTCCGTCAGCAGCCGAGGTCTGCCTCCTCATTCTCTATGGAGGGTGGAGACCATGGACACGGGGCCGCCCTCGGGAAGAAGAACCAGAAGGGGGGACAGACATGGCGACTTCCAGGCAGCCACGTGGGGACACCCTGGCACGGCCCTCACCATCAGAAGCGAGTCTGGATCCACCATCGCTGCGGGGATTGACCGTTGCAGAGCTGCCCCGGGGAGGCCCAGCTGCCAGTCGCCAGATGGCTGGGTGGCCATGGCCGAAGCCCGGCAGCTGGCACGCTGCCGGGACGCCCACACTTGTGTGGGTTCCCGGCTTGTCCACTCTGCGGAGATCCACCTGTCCCCTGCATTCCTCTCTTCACCCGTTCCGACCGCGGAGGACCTGCGAACCCCGTCACCAGGTCGTGAGCCGCGGGAGCGGGACCTGAAGATCCTGCCATGGATGTAACACTGGCAGCGCCTGGTGGCTGCGCGGAGGAAGGAGAGAGGAAGAGAGACCCGACCTGCGGTCATGGTTGATCTGAAGGACGATGTGGACGACCCTCCGCCGAAGTGGGGTGTCATGGTAACCTTCAACTCTCAGGAAGGAAGGGGAGTCATCCAGGAGATCGGGGAGCCGCTGAAGGTGCATGTCACCCGGAACGAGGTGGAGCCTTGCTACGGGGAGGTCGATGCAGACCGCGACTTGCAACCCAGGGATGCCGTGGTTTACACCCGGTGGCAGAGGGGGACTGGCTGGAGAGCCCAAGACGTCCAGCGGTGCGCAGCTCTCTCGGCTGCAACTAAGGCCCTGGAAACCGAGCCTGCCGCAGGCAGGACGACTGCCACCTCCCCTACGGACCACCAGGCTGCTTTGACCCATCGTGTGACCCTGGGTCCCACCTGTCCTCGGCTGAGAGGGGTGGTATGCGAGGTAAAGCCGTTACAGTCGCAAGATTAAACTTCGATGCCGTGAAAATGTAAATAGTTCATTTAACTGTTTGTCTTCCTGCTGTTTTGCTGCTAAGACCCGGCCAGGGTTAGTTCTTAAAGGGATCCCTTCGTTTACCCGGGATCCCTAATGCTTTATGCTTGTTTTGCATCACTGTTTTAAAAGACTGCCGAATCATGGACGGTGAATGGTTCACAAACTGTTGCTGTAAATAGTTGCACCTTCTTAAAGGTGCCCCCTACTGGTTTTACAAAGGAAAGAGCTTTTTGAAGAGACTGTTCCTGGATACAGCACAGAAGCTCTTGTTCACTGCATACTTGCAACTTGAGAGTTGCACTACCTCAAAGAGACTTGAAATGTCCCTCTTAAAGGGGATGGTCACTGTTGCAATTAGTCAAGATATAATGTTGCTTTAAGAAAGTTGGAAAGTAATGATGTTTTACATAGTAGTATGTAGATAGAAAGATAGTGATAAGGAATAGAACTGTTGATAATGAATAAAAATTGAAGTTGAAGTGATTATCGGAACTAATGATAGAGAGCCAAGGAAAGATGCAGTAAACCCGTTGGGGTAGACGAGAGAGTCCTGCATAGGAGAAAGAGAGCTCAGGAAAATATTGATTTGCACTTTTAGTCGTATAGTATGCCTTTAGTGAGTACCTGCCTTACGCCCTTAAAGGAGAAGTTAAATTATTGTTCAGAATTTGCACTTAGTAGATAGAATGCCTGGCTGGGTAATAATGGTTATTTATAGTCAGTTATTTAATAAATGTTATTTAAGACCTTAAGCACTATGTAAATATGTTTTGTTTGTAACGTTCAAGTGTCCTCACCTCCCATAAAGGGAAGCATTGTTAAATTTACTTGTTTATTGCATTTCAAAATTTTGTATGTCTTTTGGCTAACATGTATTGTTGTTCTTCTTTCCCAGTCCGGGAGTACTGGATTTAACCGGGGGGAGTGCAGCGCCCCAGAGTCCTGGTCATTGCAGTACTGATGCTCCGCCACTAAGGGGAGTGATGGTACGTCTGATGGCACTAAAGGAGTTCACCTGACCAGGTATCACAGTCACACATTACACTTCACACTCCGGCCACCAGGGGGAGCAAAGGGTTCTATGTATTAGGCCACTCCTCACACTCTGGTAAAACTGGGGGTTGGATAGGAAGTTAGGGAGAAGCTGACTGGGTTTTGCCCAGGTAACATCTAGTGAGAGAAGAGCGTTGCTTGGGAAGATCCAGGGGGGTCCCTGTCAGGGGTGGGATCCTGGCAGAGGCCTAGCGAAAAGGACAGATCGTTACGGAGCCGCGCCTGCACTTCATTGCGGCGGCATCATAAGAAAGGACACGAAGCGAAGTATATTGTGGAGAAGTGAGAAACAAGATCACAGCACAAAGGCGATAGAACCAGTAGGAGTCGTGCCCCGAGATCGGCAACATCCTACTGAGGCGCGTAGCCGGTGGCCGGAACGCCGAGGAAGTATTGGGCTCTACGCATTACTTCAAACCAACGGCAGGGCAGTTAATTTTAGGTTGGCTGCCTCACCTAAATCACCTAATGAAGACAACGGAGGCAATTGTGGGAGAGGGGCGTCTCTAGGGTCCCTATAAAATAACTCCAGGCCTACCCCGTCATACCGGTGCGTCCTAGCCATATCATCTGGGGGATGGAGTGAAAGAACAGAAACATACACGACAGTTGTGAGGACTATCCCGTGGTGCTCAGCAGGGAAGTACTACAACACCCAGACGCTAGTAGGTAGGCACTGATTTCCACCTGCAAAGGGAACTCTGGATGTGCCTTCGGACCGGCCGGTCTCAGCCAGCCCTGTTAACAGTGCTATGGATTGCGGATGCCGAAGCCTTCAGTAAAGAGGTAAAGAGACTGCAACCCTGTGTTCTCGTTATTTACTGCGACCTACACCACCACCTACACCTTTTATTGGGCGCCCCTTAGCAGGACCACGGACCGGGTCGGGCCACCGTGACATCCTCAGAACCGAGAGACACGGATTCGAGTACCCCGCTGTCCTGCGTTTGGGGGCCGCTCCACTTCCCCTATGTACAGGAATATAACTACTATAATACTGTCACTATGCACAAGAATATAACTACTATAATACTTTCCCTTGTGGACAAAGGTAGAATTGCAAGTCATTTCTTATGTGCATTTAGAATATACTGTTCTGGGATATAGTTCTGTATTTGGATAGGACACCTTATTGATTCTGCTCTGGTGTCAGGTCCTACATTCATACCTGTGGATGAAACAGGAAATGAAACCTATAGTTACGGTACAAATTCCAGATTAATGATCCTCCCTGTTTGGAGACCTACAAAAAATGATCCCGGCTTTGAGGAATTAATCATTTGCTGACAGTCGGTGTAATGTTATCATTTTTATAGATTGATGGGAAATTTTGCTTTCAGAGCAAAATGCTTCACAAATAAATCATCGGATCATTTCCACTATCGTCTTCTTCCATTGGTTTACACACTACAAATTATCAATGATATGGCAGATAGTCTATAATGCAGAGATGCTAATTATATTATAATGCGCAATTATATATTCCAATAGTCCAGATATTTTATCTTACACTTCGAAGTATTCACATGCACCTGTGTAAAATAAGGGTGATGTATGATGCTTGAAAATGCCCAATCCTGCATTATCTTATACTTATTTATATAAAAAAGGTAAATCAGAAGTGGCAAGGAGGTTTTTTCTTATAATACTTATTAACAAATATATTTTTTTTGCAAGTGGTATATGCAAATTTATATTTTAGATCAGTCACACTCTCACCTTCCCATCCCAATTCCCACAACCTACTCATTATTTTTTTCCCAGCAACTGTTGTGTCTGCACATTCTCTTTGGCATTTTGGGCAGTTCGAATTTTGTCTCCATCTATATATATAATCGTCTAAGGGTCACTTCAGTCTGTTTGTCTGTCTGTCTGTCTGTCACGGAAATCCCACATCGCTATCAGCGACAGGCGCAGTCTGGCCGCGAATTCGCCCCTTCTTACTCTCTGTCAGTGCCCCTCGCGAGACCGCTACGTCATCATCTCGCGAGACCGCAATGCATTCTTGGGAACGGAGCGTCGCGAGGAGCATCGCTAAACGCCTCGCCTGGATCCGGGGACCGACGGAAGGTGAGTATATAACTATTTTTTATTTTAATTCTTTTTTTTTAACAGGGGTATGGTGCCCACCTTGCTATATACTATGTGGGCTGTGTTATATACTACGTGGGCTGTGTTATATACTGCGTGGGCTGTGTTATATACTACGTCTCTGTGCTATATACTACATGGGCTGTGCTATATACTACATCGCTGTGCTATATACTACGTGGACTGTATTATATACTGCGTGAGCAGCTTTGTTATATACTGTGTCTCTGTGCTATATACTACGTGTGCTGTACAATA
This sequence comes from Ranitomeya variabilis, assembly GCF_051348905.1. Lineage (NCBI taxonomy): Eukaryota > Metazoa > Chordata > Amphibia > Anura > Dendrobatidae > Ranitomeya > Ranitomeya variabilis. The sequence continues at coordinate 593,410,749 of NC_135235.1, read as the reverse complement.
TATTACGTGGCTGGGCAATATACTACGTGGCTGTGCTAAATACTGTGTGAGCTGTTCTATATACTATGTGAGCTGTGCTATATACTATGTGAGCTGTGCTATATACTACGTGAGCTGTGCTATATACTACGTGGCTGTGTTATATACTATGTGGGCTGTGCTATATACTACGTAGCTGTACAATATACATGGCTGGGCAATATACTACGTGGCTGTGTTATATACTACGTGGCTGTGTTACATACTACGTGGGCTGTGTTATATGCTACGTGGGCTGTGTTATATACTATGTGGGCTGTGTTATATACTATGTGGGCTGTGCTATATACTGTGTGGGCTGTGTTATACACTGCGTGGGCTGTACTATGTACTACGTGGGCTGTTATACACTGCATGGGTTTTGTTATATACTACGTGGGCTGTGCTATATACTACGTGGGCTGTGTTATACACTGCATGGGCTGTGCTATATACTACGTGGGCTGTGTTTTACACTGCATGGGCTGTGCTATACACTGCGTGGGCTGTGCTATGTACTACGTGGGCTGTGCTATATACTACGTGGGCTGTGCTATATACTATGTGGCTGTGCTTTATATACTATGTGGCTGTGCTATATACTACGTGGCCATGCTATATACTACGTGGCTGTGCTGTATACTACATGGCTGTGTTATATGCTACGTGGCTGTGCTATATGCTACGTGGGCTGTGCTATATGCTACGTGGGCTGTGTTATATACTACGTGGCCTGTGCTATATACTACGTGGCCTGTGCTATATGCTACATGGCTGTGCAATATGCTACGTGGGCTGTGCTATATGCTACGTGGCTGTGGTATATTTCTCTGCTGTATCTGTGCATCATGAATCGTGGTATGTGTTAAAGAGGTAGGCCCACTGAGACTCTTTCGCCCGGGGCCCTCAAAAAACTGTAGCCGGCCCTGGCATCACTGATTGGTCACGCCCGGCCGACCGTGAACAATCAGCGACAGGCGCAGTCCGGCCGCGAATTGGGGTGGAATTTGAACCACGCTTCGCTAATTGGTCGCGCCCGGCCAGCCGAATCCTGTGTATAAATTGCATTATTCTGAAAACTTGATAAATAAACTACATACATATTCTAGAATACCCGATGTGTTAGAATCGGGCCACCATCTAGTTTTATATAATGTCGTAGAAGTCATATTTAACGTTTGACTTACAAAGTACTGTGATGATGTACAATAACAAATTGTATTGTGGTACCGTGTTAGCCAGAAAAATCGATGTGAATATTTTTCTGCCCAATGATGACAGAAGTATCACTCCTAGAATACTTCGGTCATCATTGGGCAGAAAAATATTCACATCAAAGTACTGTGATGTAAGATGTTCTGTATTACAAACAGCAATCATATTAAATATGGTTGTCCAAATATTTTCTGGAATATCACCAAAGAGGTTTAAGGAGTAAAGAGGGTTAAATATAAGACATTTATTGGGTGGAATCCCCCTTTAAGAACTAAGTGATACTTGTAAGGGGGTTACTCTGTCTGGTAGCAATTGAAATAGGTACAGGCAGCAGGTTCTTAAGTCAAAACAGAAAGATTTTTTAGTTCCATTAACTTCCATGGAAAATAAACAACCTTTCTCTGGCATAATATAAAAATAAACAGACCCACAGCAAGTACAAGCTCATCCGTTTATAATTAGATCCACACAACTCTGTAAAGGATCATAGGTCTTTCCATATGCTGCAAAAGCCTGGATAGGAGAATATGAATGAGCAGTCCTGCCCAGCTCTTCCAGACATTCCTAAAACCAGTAACAAAAATCCAGGCACTTTAGAAAAACCTCTCCGCACTATCTGTGCTGGAGCCTTCGTCTCTGGATCCTACATCACCGAGGCTAGCCACCTCGGTGACACATACCTCCCACCCAGGACTTGTCAGGCTGCAAACTCACACACTGCACCTGATATTTAAATGCAACATTTAAATATGTGACGCAGGGTCCCGATCTTTGCCATGGGGACCCGATGTCATCATGACAACATCCGGGTCATCAGAGCTAGGAAACTCAGGCACAGTGCATGATCATCAACTTTCCCTGTCAGTGCAGAGCTAGTTTCTACAGCATTGGAAAAAATGATAGTCCCTTAGTGGGACTAAGTAAAAAAGGGTAAAAAAGTTAAACATTTTTTTAAAATAATTGTAAAAATATTTGAAAAAATAAATAAAAAATAAAAGATATTGTATCTATAAATAAATATTTGAATGAAAAAATATAAACAATAAAAGTACACATATTTGGTATTGTCGCGTACACAATAACCCGACCTATAAAACTGTCCCACTAGTTAACTCCTTTAGTGAACATCATAAAAAATAAATAAAAAACAAGGCAAAAAACAACGCTTTATCATCATACCGCTGAACAAAAAGTGGAATAAAACGCAATGAAAAAGACGAATGTAAATAAACATGGTATCGCTGAAAACGTCATCTTGTCCCACAAAAAAACAAGCCACCATACAGCTCCATCAGATAATAAAAAAGTTATAGCTCTCAATAATAAAGCGATGCAAAAATAGTTATGTAAATGGGGTATCCCTGTAATTGTACTGACCCAAAGAAAAAAACTGCCTTATCAATTTTACCACACACAGAACGACATAACCCCCCTAAAAAAAGAATTGCTGTTTTTTGTTCATTCTGCCTCCCAAAAATCGGAATAGAAAGTGATCAAAAAATGTCATGTGCCCAAAAATGGTACCAATAAAAACGTCAACTCCTCCCGCAAAAAACAAGCCATCACATGACTCTGCGGGTCAAAATATGGAAAAATTATAGCTCTCAAAATATGGTGATGTAAAAACTATTTTTTGCAATAAAAAGCGTCTTTTAGTGTGTGACAGCAGCCAAACATAAAAACCCGATATAAATCTGGTATCACTGTAATCGCATTGACCCAAAGAATAAAGTTGCATAATCACCTATACTGCATGATGAACGGCGTAAAAAATTAATAATACCAATACTTCACATGCTGTTAATTTTTTCATTCTGCCTCCCAAAGATCGCAGTAAGGCTCAGCGCACATTTATCCTGCGTTCTGCACTGAGCGCTTGCATCAGAGTTTCCAAGTAAATCTCTGAAATGCATGATTCAGACGGAACCTCTGGTGGAATATTCCCTACAATGAGGCAGATGGAAGCACTGTGGATGCCGTCTGACCTGTGATCCGGGGGTGTTCGTCTTTTTAGGATTGAGTAAAAGTGCCGTCGGCCACAATTTTGTGCACTTCTGAAAAGAAGGACACCACTGAACAGAGGCCAGACGGAGTCCAGAGTAACTCTGCTGCCTCATTATAGTGAATGGATCCCTCTGGGGTTTCATCTGAATCACGTCACTCAGAGATTTAGATGGAAACACCAAAGTAAGTGGTCAGCGTAGAGCGCCAGATAACTGTGATCCAAAACGTTATGTAAAATGTTCCCAATAAAAGCTTCTACTCAATCAACAAAAAAAGCAAGTCCCCACTCAGGTCCGTTATCTGTTAATGGAAATATAGGGGGCTTCTATGTTACTGGTAGTACAAAGGCTCTGGAAAAGTGAAATGGCTCCTCACCCGCCAAAAGAAATTCAGGAAATTCTGTGCTCTTAAATCCAGCGCCACAGTGTACCTAAACCACATAATGCGTCCATGTTTGGAATTTCTGAAACGATGAGAGACCACCTAACTTACGGGTGCATGCCTCCAGAAGCACGAGCTGGGCATAACATACTGGTGACTGCAACGTTCTGGTCACTACAGCGTACTGGTCACTACAAACGGCAGTTTGCAATTTTCTCTTGACAACATTCATTGCTTCTTGTTTCTGGAGAATATATCCATTGAGTCAAAATCATCACTACACCTGTAGATAAATTCCCCAAGGGGTATAATTTCCAAAATGGGGTAACTTGAGAGGGGATTCTGCTTTCCTAGCAATTAGGGGCTCTGCATATGGAGTCCACAAACTGTTCTAGGAAAATCTGTGCTCCAGGAGGCAAACAGCGCTCTCTTTGCATAGCTAAGTTGTACTGTACAGCCACATATGGGGTATTGCCACATTTAGTAGAAATTGAGGGACACATTTTTTTGCCATTTTTACCCACTTATTGTATGAAAATGTAAAATCTGGGGTTAAAACAACATTTTGGTGGTAAAAATGTAGTTATTTTTTCTTCACCGCCCAATGGTATAAAATTCTGTAACACACCCATGGTGTCAATATGATCACTGCACCCTAGATGAATTCATTGAGAGGCGTAGTTCATAAAATGGGGTCACTTATGGGGGGTTCTGCTGTTCTGGCACCTCATGGGCTCGGCTAGTGGGACATGGCACCAGCAAACTATAACAGTAAAATATGGCGCTCTTGCCTTATGAGCTTCGCACTGCGCCTGAAAAATAGTTACTGATTACATGTAGGGTATTGGTGCACTAAGGAAAAATGGACCTCAGTTTTTGTTAAAGAAATACCTATTAGCCCTTAGAAAAATTAAAAACTTAAGGCTAAAACAACATTTTAGTGGTAAAGATGTAATTTATAATTTCTTCACCGCTCACTGGTATAAAATTCTGTGGTGTCAATATGATCACTGCACCCTTAAATGAACTCATTGGGGAGGGTAGTTTGTAAAATGAGCTCACATACAGGGGATTTCTGTTGTTCTGGCACCTCAGGGGCTCTGCCAATGTGACATGGCACCCTCAAACCATTCCAGCAAAATCTGAACGCCAATATGGCGCCTCGTCCCTTCGGGGCTTTGCACTGTACCTCAAAAGCAGTATTCCCCCACATATGGGGTATCGGCATATTCAGGAGAAATTGCACAACAAACTGTATGGTGCAATTCATCCTGTTATCCTTATGAAAATGCAAAATTTGGGGTCGAAATAAAATTTTTATGGGAAAATGTGATTTTTTTATTTTCACGGCTCAATGTTAAAAAGTATTGTGAAGCACCTGGGGGTTCAAGGTGCTTACCACGCATCTAAATACATTCCTTGAGGGGTCTAGTTTCCAAACTTGGGTCACTTGTGGGGGGTTTCCACTGTTTAGGCACATCGGGGGCTCTGAAGATGGGATATGAAGTCCCCTAATGATTCCAGGAAATTTTACATTCAAAAAGTCAAATGATGCTCCTTCCCTTCCGAGCCCTGCTGTGCACCCAAACAGTATTTTTCTCTCTCATATTGAATATCAGCGTACTCAGGAGAAATTTCACAACAAATTGTATGGTGCAATTTCTCCTGTAACCCTTAAGGAAATGTGCTAACAACATATTTGTGGGGAAAATGTGTTTGTTTTTTATTTTTATGACTCCAAGTTATAAACTTCTGTGAAGCACCTGAGGGTTCAATGAGCTCACCATACATCTAGATAATTTCTCTGAGGGGTCTAGCTTACAAAATCGTGTCACTTGTGGAGGATTTTCATTGTTTAGGCACATCATGGACACTCCTAACGCAACATGGCATTCGCTAATTGTTCCAGAAATTTTGCATTCAAAAAGTTAAATGGCTCCTTCCCTTCCGTGCTCAATTTTTTGTGAAAAAAAGTTAAATGCTTTATTTAAAAAAAAATAAAAAAAATTCCTGTGAAGCACCTAAAGGGTTAATAAACTTCTTGAATGTGGTTTTGAGCACCTTGAGGGGTGCAGTTTTTAGAGTGGTGTCACTTTTGGGTATCTTCCTATCATATAGACCCCTCAAAGTAACTTCATATGTGATGTGGTCCCTAAAAAAATGGTTTTGTAAATTTTGCTGAAAAAATTAAAAATCTCTGGTAAAATTTTAACCCTTATAACTTCTTAACAAAAAATGTTTGTTCCAAAATTGTGCTGAACTGCTGATGTAAAGTGGAAAAGGGAGAAATGTTATTTATTAACTATTTTGTGTGACATATTTGTGATTTAAGGGCATGAGCATTCAAATTGGCAAATTTGCTAAATTTTCAAAGTTTTCACCAAATTTCAGTTTTTTTCACAAATAAACAAAAGCCATACCAAAGAAATGTTACCACTATCATGAAGTACAATGTCACGAAAAAAACAGTCTCAGAATCACTGGGATCTGTTGAAGTGTTCCAGAGTTATTACCTCATAAACTGACAGTGTTCAGAATTGTAAAAATTGGCCTGATCAATTAAAGGGAACCTGTCAGCCAGATTGTGCACAGTAACCTACAGACACTGTCTGGTCAGCACCGTTATACTGATTAAAATGATACCTGAGGTAATTTGGAGTGTTGAGTCCAAAATTGAATTTTTTGGCCATAACCATAAACGTTACATTTGGAGAGAGGTCAACAAGGCCTATGATGAAAGGAACACCATTCCTACTGTAAAGCACGGATCACTGATGTTTTGGGGATGTGTGAGCTACAAAGGCACAGGAAACTTGGTTAAAGTTGAAGAAAAGATGAATGCAGCATATTATCAGCAAATACTGGAGGCAAATATGCACTCATCAGCCTGGAAGCTGCGCATGGGATGTACTTGGATGTTCCAACATGACGACGATCCAAAACACAAGGCCAAGTCGACCTGTCATTGGCTACAGCAGAACAAAGTGAAGGTTCTGGAGTGGCCATCTTAGTCTCCTGACCTTAATATCATTGAGCCCTTCTGAGGAGATCTCAAGCACGCAGTTCATGCTAGACAGCCCAGGAATTTACAGGAACTGGAGGCTTTTTGCCAAGGAGAGTGGGCAAATTTACCATCTGAGAAAATAAAGAATCTCATCCACAACCACTACAAAAAACTTCAAGCTGTCATTCATGTTAGAGGGGGCAATACACGGTATTAAGAAATAGGATATGTGATCTTTTGATCAGGGTCATTTGGATGTTTTGGTTTGACAATAAATGGCTTCACCCAACCAGTAACCATGAGTGGAGAAAATGTTTTGGTGTTCTCATTCATATTCTCTGAAAAAAGGCCAAGAAAGCAAAAATTCTGCCAGGGTATGTAAACTTTTGAGAACAACTGTATGGCCTTCATGGAAGAGTAATCAGAAAAAAACCTCTTCTGCATCCTCACAATAAAATTCAGAGTCAGAAGTATGCAAAAGAACATCTAAACAAGCGTGATGCATTTTGCAAACAAGTCCTGTGGACTGATGAGGTTAAAATAGAACTCTTTGGCCACCATCATCAAAGGCATGGGTGAAGAAAAAGGGCACAAAATTTCAAGAAAAGAACATCTCACCAACCATTAAACATGGGGGTGGATCAATCATGCTTTGGGGTTGTGTTGTAGTCAATGGTGCAGGGAACATTTCACAGTTACAGGGAAGAATGGATTCAATGAAATGTCAACCAACTTATTGATGCAAACATAACACCATCTGTAAATAAAGCTGAAGTTGAAAAGTGGATGGCTTTCACAAATGGATAATGATCCTAAACACATGTCAAAATAGACTACCTCCAAAGGCTCAAGTTGAAGGTTTTACAATGGTCCTCACAGTCCACTGATCTGAACATCATTGAAATTGGAATCTCATAGAACTGGATGAATTTTCCAAGGAAGGATGGATGAAAATCCCTCAAGCAAGAATTGAAAGATTTTTGACTAGCTACAAAAAGCTTTTACAAGCTATGATACTTTCAAGAGGGGGTGCTACTAGTTACTAACCAGAGTTTCCCAAACTTTTGTATTGGCCCATTTTCTTTTTTGTAATTTTTAAAATGTAAAATATGAAAGTATTTTTTTTGCCTAAAATACAAAAGAAATGCGCCATCTTTAACTTTAGACCTTTTTAGCAATTTTGACCAGGGGTACCCAAACTTTTACTTGTCAATGTGTGGTACGGTGCAAAAGTTTTAGGTAGGTGTAGTAAAAATGCTGCAAAGTAAGAATGCTTTAAAAATAGAAGTGTTAATAGTTGTATTTTTATTAATTAGCAAAATACACTATAAAGTGAATGAACAAAAGAGAAATCTAAATCAAATGAATTTTTGGTGTGCCTATTTTTGCCTTAATAACAGCATCAATCCTTCTAGGTATACTTGAACAAAATCAGGGATTTTGTAAAATTATAGTTAGGTGAGTAACCAATTATACCAAACAGGTGATAAAGATTATCATTTTCATATGTAGTATGAAACACAGCCATTATCTGAAACAGAAACAGCTGTGTAGGAGGCTTAAAGCTGCGTGAGGAACATCCAATTTCTGCTGTAAAGGTGAGGTTGTGGAAGACAGTTTGTGTCACGGGTAATATACCACAGCAAGACTGAGCAAAGCAACAAGACACAAGGTAGGAACAGTACCTTGTGAAAGTATTCGGCTCCCTGGAACTTTTCAACCTTTTCCCACATATCATGCTTCAAACATAAAGATACCAAATGTAAATATTGGTGAAGAATCAGCAACAAGTGGAACACAATTGTGAAATTGAACAAATTTTTTTGGTTATTTTAAATTTTTGAGGAAAATCAAAAACTGAAAAGTGGGGCGTGCAATATTATTCGGCCCCTTTAATTTAACACTTTGTTGCACCACCTTTTGCTGTGATTACAGCTGCAAGTCGCTTGGGGTATGTCTCTATCAGTTTTGTACATATCGTTTGGCATTGTTGCCAAAAAGTTCGATTTTGGTCTCATCTGACCAGAACACCTTCTTCCACATGTTTGGTGTGTCTCCCAGGTGGCTTGTTGCAAACTCTAAACAACACTTTTTATGGATATCTTTGAGAAATGTCTTTCTTCTTACTACTCTTCCATAAAGGCCAGATTTGTGAAGTGCACGACTGATTGTTGTCCTATGGACAGACTGTCCCACCTCAGCTGTAGATCTCTGCAGTTCATCTAGAGTGATCATGTGCCTCTTGGCTGCATCTCTGATCAGTCTTCTCCTTGTTTGAGATGAAACAATATGATCGCTTGCACAGTGCTCCTTTGGATATTTAAAGTTTTGGAAATCATTTTGTATCTGAATCTGGCTTTAAACTTCTCCACAACAGTATCGCGGACCTGCCTGTTGTGTTCCTTGGTCTTCATGAGGCTCTCTGTGCTTCAAACAGAACCCTGAGACTATCACAGAGCAGGTGCATTTATACGGAGACTTGATTACACACAGATGGATTATATTTATCATCATTAGGCATTTAGGACAACATTGGATCATTCAGAGATCCACAATGAACTTCTGGAGTGAGTTTGCTGCACTGAAAGTAAAGGGGCCGAATAATATTGCACGCCCCACTTTTCAGTTTTTAATTTTCCACAAAAATTTAAAATAACCAATACATTTCATTCAATTTCACAATTATATTCCACTTGTTGCTGATTCTTCACCAAAAATTTACATTTGGTATCTTTATGTTTGAAGCCTGATATGTGGGAAAAGGTTGAAAAGTTCCAGGGAGCCGGATACTTTCGCAAGGCACTGTATATGGTATCACTTCTATTTTTTAAAGCAATTTTACTTTATAGCATTGTTGAACACTTGCCTAAAACTCCCTTATAGATATTGCAGGGATCCACACTCTCAGGTGGGCATTTGGTAGTGCAATGCAATGTTGTTTGGTCCAAACATGTACAGTTTTACTGCTTTCATAAAACTCCAAGGGATTCAAAACCAAAACCTCTTCTGGGCACAAAGGTATCGCAGAAAATAAACAGTTCCTTCAGCAGCTACATATATGAATCAGTGAGGGCTAACCCCAACAGATTATTGTCCTTTCTCCCGGAGCAAACACTATACACAGGAAAGATACGATTCCATCAGTATCGGTATCACAATCAGCCTGAGCTCCAGCAGCTTCCAGTTCCAAACAGGTGTTTAACTCTGTGCACAGTTTACACTGAATAGGCTTCAGTTTCCACAAGTTACTTTTCTTCTCCAACACACAGATTGCTCAGCTTTCCTAGCTGACCCTTGCAGTATCCATTCAGAGAGAAACTTTGGCCTGTTTCTCTCCTAGCTTCATATTTTGGCTGGTCACTTGCCAGCTCCAACACACTGGACTCAGCATTCAGCAGACTGACACATGATGAACCCATTTTCTGCTTCTCAATCAAAGTTAGAAAAATGCATCTAATTAAGACCTGCTGTGCTAGTATTTAACCAAGTCTTACCTGGCTTTGCTACCATATATGAAAAAATGTCAATACCAGCTTGGTGATTATTTCCATTTGTTAACAGGATTTATTTTTATTTTTCACATTGTGAAACCAAATTATCCAACAAATAAAATATCAGAATAAATAATTATAAAAATATTTTACATGCAACACAATTTACATCTCCAAACTATGACAGTCATAACTATTAAATGAGTGTCATGTTTTCCATAAATTGTTGCATATTTTTTTTTTAAATTGTTTTTGGTCATGTCTTATGTTCTATGTTTCAGTAACAAACAGGTTAATTCCATTGATCTAGCGCACAGAGTTTTCCTTGCGGTTATAAAGCATAAACTATACCATACATCTTTGGCTGAAATCTATGGCCAGAGATCATGTTTTATGCACGAGGCGGATCCATCTTATTTTTCGGTGTTGAAAGGGCGGATGAAAAATGCTCAGGATGGTAATAAATGGCTGTTTTTGTGTCCGTACAAAGAAGCACATTAGTTATTTGGTTTCCCCTTAGCTGCCATCATTTACACGTGCAGAGCTATTAATCACAACAATTACTGAATCCAGGTATCACTGGTGAGCAGAGTGCGGGGAGCGAGCACAGTCAGATGAGCCACCACCACCTCAGATATCGATTTCAAACATTCATCTAATTTTGGCTTCTAAAAAGTTTGATCAAAGATTAAAAAAGAAAAAAAATGAAGTAATTTCTCCCTTGTGTCTGCGTAAAAACTTAAATGATAAATTAAACCCCCCCTCCCCTACCCAAGAGAAAATATTCCCAGTACCTATGAGATCAAGTTTACATTTCTTTCTGCTAAAACAAACGAAATAAGGTAAAAAGTGCAAAACGTGTAGTGAGGTCTAGTAAATTAACAGAGGGTAATCTATTCTGGTTATTCAGCAATAATTCTGACTGAGCAATCTGCTCCAGACCTTACTGACTACTACTTAAGACACAAATCCAGCATAGTCAACTAATTATTAAAACATAACTTTTACTAGCTTATAGTTAAAAATTGGTACCAGACAACAAACATATATATATAAAGTGCTCAATATTACCAGTGCACATATAAAAAAGGTTTGGTCTCACCC